>NC_140514.1:62726890-63326890 GCF_964339955.1 Pipistrellus hanaki | reverse complement strand
CTATTTCAATGGTATCCTACCTTGTATAACACACTTTTACCACTCTAGTCTCCTTTTAGTAAAGAATATAGGATTCAAACACTGTTTCATGTCATATTAACTCGAATTAAGGATTTCCCTTATCTTAGCTACCTTTTCTACACTAAGAACTGACTTGGAGAATCTCTTTCAGCTGTTCTAAACGAGTTCTCATCTGTTTACAGTCATTTTCTCTGAATTATCCATGTTTTCATGTAGTTTCCTATATTCTGCCTTCTGGTCCAAGTATAAGCTTTGCCCACTTTATCAAACAACTTCCTACACACTGTTATGAACTGAGGCAGCTTGGGAACATTGTTTCTCAACTGTGTTATAGAGTGTAGTACTACATTTCAGTGAAGTGTAAGGCTTTACAAAGCTGCCGAACGTGTTTCTTTCACTATTTCAATGGTATCCTGCCTTGTATAACACACTTTTACCACTCTAGTCTCCTTTTAGTAAAGAATATAGGATTCAAACACTGTTTCATGTGATATTAACTCCCAATAAGGATTTCCCCGATCTTAGCTACCTTTTCTACACTAAGAACTGACTTGGAGAATCTCTTTGAGCTGTTCTAAACAAGTTCTCATCTGTTTACAGTCATTTTCTCTGAATTATCCATGTTTTCATGTAGTTTCCTATATTCTGCCATCTGGTCCAAGTATAAGCTTCTGCCCACTTTATCAAACAACTTCCTGCATACTGTTATGAACTGAGGCAGCTTCGGAACATTGTCTCTCAACTGTGTTATAGAGTGTAGTACTACATTTCAGTGAAGTGTAAGGCTTTCCAAAGCTGCCGAACGTGTTTCTTTCTCTATTTCAATGGTATTCTGACTTGTATAACACACATTTACCACTCTAGAGTCCTTTAGGGAAAGAATATAGGATTCATACAGTGTTTCATGTGATCTTAACTCGAATTAAGGATTTCCCTTATCTTAGCTACCTTTTCTACACTAAGAACTGACTTGGAGAATCTCTTTCAGCTGTTCTAAACCAGTTCTCATCTGTTTACAGTCATTTTCTCTGAATTATCCATGTTTTCATGTAGTTTCCTATATTCTGCCTTCTGGTCCAAGTATAAGCATTGCCCACTTTATCAAACAACTTCCTACACACTGTTATGAACTGAGGCAGCTTGGGAACATTGTCTCTCAACTGTGTTATAGAGTGTAGTACTACATTTCAGTGAAGTGTCAGGCTTTCCAAAGCTGCCGAACGTGTTTCTTTCTCTATTTCAATGGTATTCTGACTTGTATAACACACATTTACCACTCTAGAGTCCTTTAAGTAAAGAATATAGGATTCATACAGTGTTTCATGTGATCTTAACTCGAATTAAGGATTTCCCTTATCTTAGCTACCTTTTCTACACTAAGAACTGACTTGGAGAATCTCTTTCAGCTGTTCTAAACGAGTTTTCATCTGTTTACAGTCATTTTCTCTGAATTATCCATGTTTTCCTGTAGTTTCCTATATTCTGCCTTCTGGTTCAATTATAAGCTTTGCCCACTTTATCAAACAACTTCCTACACACTGTTATGAACTGAGGCAGCTTGGGAACATTGTCTCTCAAATGTGTTATAGAGTGTAGTACTACATTTCAGTGAAGTGTAAGGCTTTCCAAAGCTGCCGAACGTGTTTCTTTCTCTATTTCAATGGTATTCTGACTTGTATAACACACATTTACCACTCTAGAGTCCTTTAGGGAAAGAATATAGGATTCATACAGTGTTTCATGTGATCTTAACTCGAATTAAGGATTTCCCTTATCTTAGCTACCTTTTCTACACTAAGAACTGACTTGGAGAATCCCTTTCAGCTGTTCTAAACGAGTTCTCATCTGTTTACAGTCATTTTCTCTGAATTATCCATGTTTTCATGTAGTTTCCTATATTCTGCCTTCTGGTCCAAGTATAAGCTTTGCCCACTTTATCAAACAACTTCCTACACACTGTTATGAACTGAGGCAGCTTGGGAACATGGTCTCTCAACTGTGTTATAGAGTGTAGTACTACATTTCAGTGAAGTGTAAGGCTTTACAAAGCTGCCGAACGTGTTTCTTTCACTATTTCAATGGTATCCTGCCTTGTATAACACACTTTTACCACTCTAGTCTACTTTTAGTAAAGAATATAGGATTCAAACACTGTTTCATGTCATATTAACTCGAATTAAGGATGTCCCGGATCTTAGCTACCTTTTCTACACTAAGAACTGACTTGGAGAATCTCTTTGAGCTGTTCTAAACGAGTTCTCATCTGTTTACAGTCATTTTCTCTGAATTATCCATGTTTTCATGTAGTTTCCTATATTCTGCCTTCTGGTTCAATTATAAGCTTTGCCCACTTTATCAAACAACTTCCTACACACTGTTATGAACTGAGGCAGCTTGGGAACATTGTCTCTCAACTGTGTTATAGAGTGTAGTACTACATTTCAGTGAAGTGTAAGGCTTTCCAAAGCTGCCGAACGTGTTCCTTTCTCTATTTCAATGGTATTCTGACTTGTATAACACACATTTACCACTCTAGAGTCCTTTAAGTAAAGAATATAGGATTCATACAGTGTTTCATGTGATCTTAACTCGAATTAAGGATTTCCCTTATCTTAGCTACCTTTTCTACACTAAGAACTGACCTGGAGAATCTCTTTCAGCTGTTCTAAACGAGTTCTCATCTGTTTACAGTCATTTTCTCTGAATTATCCATGTTTTCATGTACTTTCCTATATTCTGCCTTCTGGTCCAAGTATAAGCTTTGCCCACTTTATCAAACAACTTCCTACACACTGTTATGAACTGAGGCAGCTTGGGAACATTGTTTCTCAACTGTGTTATAGAGTGTAGTACTACATTTCAGTGAAGTGTAAGGCTTTACAAAGCTGCCGAACGTGTTTCTTTCACTATTTCAATGGTATCCTGCCTTGTATAACACACTTTTACCACTCTAGTCTCCTTTTAGTAAAGAATATAGGATTCAAACACTGTTTCATGTGATATTAACTCCCAATAAGGATTTCCCCGATCTTAGCTACCTTTTCTACACTAAGAACTGACTTGGAGAATCTCTTTGAGCTGTTCTAAACAAGTTCTCATCTGTTTACAGTCATTTTCTCTGAATTATCCATGTTTTCATGTAGTTTCCTATATTCTGCCATCTGGTCCAAGTATAAGCTTCTGCCCACTTTATCAAACAACTTCCTGCACACTGTTATGAACTGAGGCAGCTTCGGAACATTGTCTCTCAACTGTGTTATAGAGTGTAGTACTACATTTCAGTGAAGTGTAAGGCTTTCCAAAGCTGCCGAACGTGTTTCTTTCTCTATTTCAATGGTATTCTGACTTGTATAACACACATTTACCACTCTAGAGTCCTTTAGGGAAAGAATATAGGATTCATACAGTGTTTCATGTGATCTTAACTCGAATTAAGGATTTCCCTTATCTTAGCTACCTTTTCTACACTAAGAACTGACTTGGAGAATCTCTTTCAGCTGTTCTAAACCAGTTCTCATCTGTTTACAGTCATTTTCTCTGAATTATCCATGTTTTCATGTAGTTTCCTATATTCTGCCTTCTGGTCCAAGTATAAGCATTGCCCACTTTATCAAACAACTTCCTACACACTGTTATGAACTGAGGCAGCTTGGGAACATTGTCTCTCAACTGTGTTATAGAGTGTAGTACTACATTTCAGTGAAGTGTCAGGCTTTCCAAAGCTGCCGAACGTGTTTCTTTCTCTATTTCAATGGTATTCTGACTTGTATAACACACATTTACCACTCTAGAGTCCTTTAAGTAAAGAATATAGGATTCATACAGTGTTTCATGTGATCTTAACTCGAATTAAGGATTTCCCTTATCTTAGCTACCTTTTCTACACTAAGAACTGACTTGGAGAATCTCTTTCAGCTGTTCTAAACGAGTTTTCATCTGTTTACAGTCATTTTCTCTGAATTATCCATGTTTTCCTGTAGTTTCCTATATTCTGCCTTCTGGTTCAATTATAAGCTTTGCCCACTTTATCAAACAACTTCCTACACACTGTTATGAACTGAGGCAGCTTGGGAACATTGTCTCTCAAATGTGTTATAGAGTGTAGTACTACATTTCAGTGAAGTGTAAGGCTTTCCAAAGCTGCCGAACGTGTTTCTTTCTCTATTTCAATGGTATTCTGACTTGTATAACACACATTTACCACTCTAGAGTCCTTTAGGGAAAGAATATAGGATTCATACAGTGTTTCATGTGATCTTAACTCGAATTAAGGATTTCCCTTATCTTAGCTACCTTTTCTACACTAAGAACTGACTTGGAGAATCCCTTTCAGCTGTTCTAAACGAGTTCTCATCTGTTTACAGTCATTTTCTCTGAATTATCCATGTTTTCATGTAGTTTCCTATATTCTGCCTTCTGGTCCAAGTATAAGCTTTGCCCACTTTATCAAACAACTTCCTACACACTGTTATGAACTGAGGCAGCTTGGGAACATGGTCTCTCAACTGTGTTATAGAGTGTAGTACTACATTTCAGTGAAGTGTAAGGCTTTACAAAGCTGCCGAACGTGTTTCTTTCACTATTTCAATGGTATCCTGCCTTGTATAACACACTTTTACCACTCTAGTCTACTTTTAGTAAAGAATATAGGATTCAAACACTGTTTCATGTCATATTAACTCGAATTAAGGATGTCCCGGATCTTAGCTACCTTTTCTACACTAAGAACTGACTTGGAGAATCTCTTTGAGCTGTTCTAAACAAGTTCTCATCTGTTTACAGTCATTTTCTCTGAATTATCCATGTTTTCATGTAGTTTCCTATATTCTGCCATCTGGTCCAAGTATAAGCTTCTGCCCACTTTATCAAACAACTTCCTGCACACTGTTATGAACTGAGGCAGCTTGGGAACATTGTCTCTCAACTGTGTTATAGAGTGTAGTACTACATTTCAGTGAAGTGTAAGGCTTTCCAAAGCTGCCGAACGTGTTTCTTTCTCTATTTCAATGGTATTCTGACTTGTATAACACACATTTACCACTCTAGAGTCCTTTAGGGAAAGAATATAGGATTCATACAGTGTTTCATGTGATCTTAACTCGAATTAAGGATTTCCCTTATCTTAGCTACCTTTTCTACACTAAGAACTGACCTGGAGAATCTCTTTCAGCTGTTCTAAACGAGTTCTCATCTGTTTACAGTCATTTTCTCTGAATTATCCATGTTTTCATGTACTTTCCTATATTCTGCCTTCTGGTCCAAGTATAAGCTTTGCCCACTTTATCAAACAACTTCCTACACACTGTTATGAACTGAGGCAGCTTGGGAACATTGTTTCTCAACTGTGTTATAGAGTGTAGTACTACATTTCAGTGAAGTGTAAGGCTTTACAAAGCTGCCGAACGTGTTTCTTTCACTATTTCAATGGTATCCTGCCTTGTATAACACACTTTTACCACTCTAGTCTCCTTTTAGTAAAGAATATAGGATTCAAACACTGTTTCATGTGATATTAACTCCCAATAAGGATTTCCCCGATCTTAGCTACCTTTTCTACACTAAGAACTGACTTGGAGAATCTCTTTGAGCTGTTCTAAACAAGTTCTCATCTGTTTACAGTCATTTTCTCTGAATTATCCATGTTTTCATGTAGTTTCCTATATTCTGCCATCTGGTCCAAGTATAAGCTTCTGCCCACTTTATCAAACAACTTCCTGCACACTGTTATGAACTGAGGCAGCTTCGGAACATTGTCTCTCAACTGTGTTATAGAGTGTAGTACTACATTTCAGTGAAGTGTAAGGCTTTCCAAAGCTGCCGAACGTGTTTCTTTCTCTATTTCAATGGTATTCTGACTTGTATAACACACATTTACCACTCTAGAGTCCTTTAGGGAAAGAATATAGGATTCATACAGTGTTTCATGTGATCTTAACTCGAATTAAGGATTTCCCTTATCTTAGCTACCTTTTCTACACTAAGAACTGACTTGGAGAATCTCTTTCAGCTGTTCTAAACCAGTTCTCATCTGTTTACAGTCATTTTCTCTGAATTATCCATGTTTTCATGTAGTTTCCTATATTCTGCCTTCTGGTCCAAGTATAAGCATTGCCCACTTTATCAAACAACTTCCTACACACTGTTATGAACTGAGGCAGCTTGGGAACATTGTCTCTCAACTGTGTTATAGAGTGTAGTACTACATTTCAGTGAAGTGTCAGGCTTTCCAAAGCTGCCGAACGTGTTTCTTTCTCTATTTCAATGGTATTCTGACTTGTATAACACACATTTACCACTCTAGAGTCCTTTAAGTAAAGAATATAGGATTCATACAGTGTTTCATGTGATCTTAACTCGAATTAAGGATTTCCCTTATCTTAGCTACCTTTTCTACACTAAGAACTGACTTGGAGAATCTCTTTCAGCTGTTCTAAACGAGTTTTCATCTGTTTACAGTCATTTTCTCTGAATTATCCATGTTTTCCTGTAGTTTCCTATATTCTGCCTTCTGGTTCAATTATAAGCTTTGCCCACTTTATCAAACAACTTCCTACACACTGTTATGAACTGAGGCAGCTTGGGAACATTGTCTCTCAAATGTGTTATAGAGTGTAGTACTACATTTCAGTGAAGTGTAAGGCTTTCCAAAGCTGCCGAACGTGTTTCTTTCTCTATTTCAATGGTATTCTGACTTGTATAACACACATTTACCACTCTAGAGTCCTTTAGGGAAAGAATATAGGATTCATACAGTGTTTCATGTGATCTTAACTCGAATTAAGGATTTCCCTTATCTTAGCTACCTTTTCTACACTAAGAACTGACTTGGAGAATCCCTTTCAGCTGTTCTAAACCAGTTCTCATCTGTTTACAGTCATTTTCTCTGAATTATCCATGTTTTCATGTAGTTTCCTATATTCTGCCTTCTGGTCCAAGTATAAGCTTTGCCCACTTTATCAAACAACTTCCTACACACTGTTATGAACTGAGGCAGCTTGGGAACATGGTCTCTCAACTGTGTTATAGAGTGTAGTACTACATTTCAGTGAAGTGTAAGGCTTTACAAAGCTGCCGAACGTGTTTCTTTCACTATTTCAATGGTATCCTGCCTTGTATAACACACTTTTACCACTCTAGTCTACTTTTAGTAAAGAATATAGGATTCAAACACTGTTTCATGTCATATTAACTCGAATTAAGGATGTCCGGGATCTTAGCTACCTTTTCTACACTAAGAACTGACTTGGAGAATCTCTTTGAGCTGTTCTAAACGAGTTCTCATCTGTTTACAGTCATTTTCTCTGAATTATCCATGTTTTCATGTAGTTTCCTATATTCTGCCTTCTGGTTCAATTATAAGCTTTGCCCACTTTATCAAACAACTTCCTACACACTGTTATGAACTGAGGCAGCTTGGGAACATTGTCTCTCAACTGTGTTATAGAGTGTAGTACTACATTTCAGTGAAGTGTAAGGCTTTCCAAAGCTGCCGAACGTGTTTCTTTCTCTATTTCAATGGTATTCTGACTTGTATAACACACATTTACCACTCTAGAGTCCTTTAGGGAAAGAATATAGGATTCATACAGTGTTTCATGTGATCTTAACTCGAATTAAGGATTTCCCTTATCTTAGCTACCTTTTCTACACTAAGAACTGACCTGGAGAATCTCTTTCAGCTGTTCTAAACGAGTTCTCATCTGTTTACAGTCATTTTCTCTGAATTATCCATGTTTTCATGTACTTTCCTATATTCTGCCTTCTGGTCCAAGTATAAGCTTTGCCCACTTTATCAAACAACTTCCTACACACTGTTATGAACTGAGGCAGCTTGGGAACATTGTTTCTCAACTGTGTTATAGAGTGTAGTACTACATTTCAGTGAAGTGTAAGGCTTTACAAAGCTGCCGAACGTGTTTCTTTCACTATTTCAATGGTATCCTGCCTTGTATAACACACTTTTACCACTCTAGTCTCCTTTTAGTAAAGAATATAGGATTCAAACACTGTTTCATGTGATATTAACTCCCAATAAGGATTTCCCCGATCTTAGCTACCTTTTCTACACTAAGAACTGACTTGGAGAATCTCTTTGAGCTGTTCTAAACAAGTTCTCATCTGTTTACAGTCATTTTCTCTGAATTATCCATGTTTTCATGTAGTTTCCTATATTCTGCCATCTGGTCCAAGTATAAGCTTCTGCCCACTTTATCAAACAACTTCCTGCACACTGTTATGAACTGAGGCAGCTTCGGAACATTGTCTCTCAACTGTGTTATAGAGTGTAGTACTACATTTCAGTGAAGTGTAAGGCTTTCCAAAGCTGCCGAACGTGTTTCTTTCTCTATTTCAATGGTATTCTGACTTGTATAACACACATTTACCACTCTAGAGTCCTTTAGGGAAAGAATATAGGATTCATACAGTGTTTCATGTGATCTTAACTCGAATTAAGGATTTCCCTTATCTTAGCTACCTTTTCTACACTAAGAACTGACTTGGAGAATCTCTTTCAGCTGTTCTAAACCAGTTCTCATCTGTTTACAGTCATTTTCTCTGAATTATCCATGTTTTCATGTAGTTTCCTATATTCTGCCTTCTGGTCCAAGTATAAGCATTGCCCACTTTATCAAACAACTTCCTACACACTGTTATGAACTGAGGCAGCTTGGGAACATTGTCTCTCAACTGTGTTATAGAGTGTAGTACTACATTTCAGTGAAGTGTAAGGCTTTCCAAAGCTGCCGAACGTGTTTCTTTCTCTATTTCAATGGTATTCTGACTTGTATAACACACATTTACCACTCTAGAGTCCTTTAAGTAAAGAATATAGGATTCATACAGTGTTTCATGTGATCTTAACTCGAATTAAGGATTTCCCTTATCTTAGCTACCTTTTCTACACTAAGAACTGACTTGGAGAATCTCTTTCAGCTGTTCTAAACGAGTTTTCATCTGTTTACAGTCATTTTCTCTGAATTATCCATGTTTTCCTGTAGTTTCCTATATTCTGCCTTCTGGTTCAATTATAAGCTTTGCCCACTTTATCAAACAACTTCCTACACACTGTTATGAACTGAGGCAGCTTGGGAACATTGTCTCTCAACTGTGTTATAGAGTGTAGTACTACATTTCAGTGAAGTGTAAGGCTTTCCAAAGCTGCCGAACGTGTTTCTTTCTCTATTTCAATGGTATTCTGACTTGTATAACACACATTTACCACTCTAGAGTCCTTTAGGGAAAGAATATAGGATTCATACAGTGTTTCATGTGATCTTAACTCGAATTAAGGATTTCCCTTATCTTAGCTACCTTTTCTACACTAAGAACTGACTTGGAGAATCTCTTTCAGCTGTTCTAAACCAGTTCTCATCTGTTTACAGTCATTTTCTCTGAATTATCCATGTTTTCATGTAGTTTCCTATATTCTGCCTTCTGGTCCAAGTATAAGCTTTGCCCACTTTATCAAACAACTTCCTACACACTGTTATGAACTGAGGCAGCTTGGGAACATTGTCTCTCAACTGTGTTATAGAGTGTAGTACTACATTTCAGTGAAGTGTAAGGCTTTCCAAAGCTGCCGAACGTGTTTCTTTCTCTATTTCAATGGTATTCTGACTTGTATAACACACATTTACCACTCTAGAGTCCTTTAGGGAAAGAATATAGGATTCATACAGTGTTTCATGTGATCTTAACTCGAATTAAGGATTTCCCTTATCTTAGCTACCTTTTCTACACTAAGAACTGACTTGGAGAATCTCTTTCAGCTGTTCTAAACCAGTTCTCATCTGTTTACAGTCATTTTCTCTGAATTATCCATGTTTTCATGTAGTTTCCTATATTCTGCCTTCTGGTCCAAGTATAAGCTTTGCCCACTTTATCAAACAACTTCCTACACACTGTTATGAACTGAGGCAGCTTGGGAACATTGTCTCTCAACTGTGTTATAGAGTGTAGTACTACATTTCAGTGAAGTGTAAGGCTTTCCAAAGCTGCCGAACGTGTTTCTTTCTCCATTTCAATGGTATTCTGACTTGAATAACACACATTTACCACTCTAGAGTCCTTTAAGTAAAGAATATAGGATTCATACAGTGTTTCATGTGATCTTAACTCGAATTAAGGATTTCCCTTATCTTAGCTACCTTTTCTACACTAAGAACTGACTTGGAGAATCCCTTTCAGCTGTTCTAAACGAGTTCTCATCTGTTTACAGTCATTTTCTCTGAATTATCCATGTTTTCATGTACTTTCCTATATTCTGCCTTCTGGTCCAAGTATAAGCTTTGCCCACTTTATCAAACAACTTCCTACACACTGTTATGAACTGAGGCAGCTTGGGAACATTGTCTCTCAACTGTGTTATAGAGTGTAGTACTACATTTCAGTGAAGTGTAAGGCTTTACAAAGCTGCCGAACGTGTTTCTTTCACTATTTCAATGGTATCCTACCTTGTATAACACACTTTTACCACTCTAGTCTCCTTTTAGTAAAGAATATAGGATTCAAACACTGTTTCATGTCATATTAACTCGAATTAAGGATTTCCCTTATCTTAGCTACCTTTTCTACACTAAGAACTGACTTGGAGAATCTCTTTCAGCTGTTCTAAACGAGTTCTCATCTGTTTACAGTCATTTTCTCTGAATTATCCATGTTTTCATGTAGTTTCCTATATTCTGCCTTCTGGTCCAAGTATAAGCTTTGCCCACTTTATCAAACAACTTCCTACACACTGTTATGAACTGAGGCAGCTTGGGAACATTGTTTCTCAACTGTGTTATAGAGTGTAGTACTACATTTCAGTGAAGTGTAAGGCTTTACAAAGCTGCCGAACGTGTTTCTTTCACTATTTCAATGGTATCCTGCCTTGTATAACACACTTTTACCACTCTAGTCTCCTTTTAGTAAAGAATATAGGATTCAAACACTGTTTCATGTGATATTAACTCCCAATAAGGATTTCCCCGATCTTAGCTACCTTTTCTACACTAAGAACTGACTTGGAGAATCTCTTTGAGCTGTTCTAAACAAGTTCTCATCTGTTTACAGTCATTTTCTCTGAATTATCCATGTTTTCATGTAGTTTCCTATATTCTGCCATCTGGTCCAAGTATAAGCTTCTGCCCACTTTATCAAACAACTTCCTGCATACTGTTATGAACTGAGGCAGCTTCGGAACATTGTCTCTCAACTGTGTTATAGAGTGTAGTACTACATTTCAGTGAAGTGTAAGGCTTTCCAAAGCTGCCGAACGTGTTTCTTTCTCTATTTCAATGGTATTCTGACTTGTATAACACACATTTACCACTCTAGAGTCCTTTAGGGAAAGAATATAGGATTCATACAGTGTTTCATGTGATCTTAACTCGAATTAAGGATTTCCCTTATCTTAGCTACCTTTTCTACACTAAGAACTGACTTGGAGAATCTCTTTCAGCTGTTCTAAACCAGTTCTCATCTGTTTACAGTCATTTTCTCTGAATTATCCATGTTTTCATGTAGTTTCCTATATTCTGCCTTCTGGTCCAAGTATAAGCATTGCCCACTTTATCAAACAACTTCCTACACACTGTTATGAACTGAGGCAGCTTGGGAACATTGTCTCTCAACTGTGTTATAGAGTGTAGTACTACATTTCAGTGAAGTGTCAGGCTTTCCAAAGCTGCCGAACGTGTTTCTTTCTCTATTTCAATGGTATTCTGACTTGTATAACACACATTTACCACTCTAGAGTCCTTTAAGTAAAGAATATAGGATTCATACAGTGTTTCATGTGATCTTAACTCGAATTAAGGATTTCCCTTATCTTAGCTACCTTTTCTACACTAAGAACTGACTTGGAGAATCTCTTTCAGCTGTTCTAAACGAGTTTTCATCTGTTTACAGTCATTTTCTCTGAATTATCCATGTTTTCCTGTAGTTTCCTATATTCTGCCTTCTGGTTCAATTATAAGCTTTGCCCACTTTATCAAACAACTTCCTACACACTGTTATGAACTGAGGCAGCTTGGGAACATTGTCTCTCAAATGTGTTATAGAGTGTAGTACTACATTTCAGTGAAGTGTAAGGCTTTCCAAAGCTGCCGAACGTGTTTCTTTCTCTATTTCAATGGTATTCTGACTTGTATAACACACATTTACCACTCTAGAGTCCTTTAGGGAAAGAATATAGGATTCATACAGTGTTTCATGTGATCTTAACTCGAATTAAGGATTTCCCTTATCTTAGCTACCTTTTCTACACTAAGAACTGACTTGGAGAATCCCTTTCAGCTGTTCTAAACGAGTTCTCATCTGTTTACAGTCATTTTCTCTGAATTATCCATGTTTTCATGTAGTTTCCTATATTCTGCCTTCTGGTCCAAGTATAAGCTTTGCCCACTTTATCAAACAACTTCCTACACACTGTTATGAACTGAGGCAGCTTGGGAACATGGTCTCTCAACTGTGTTATAGAGTGTAGTACTACATTTCAGTGAAGTGTAAGGCTTTACAAAGCTGCCGAACGTGTTTCTTTCACTATTTCAATGGTATCCTGCCTTGTATAACACACTTTTACCACTCTAGTCTACTTTTAGTAAAGAATATAGGATTCAAACACTGTTTCATGTCATATTAACTCGAATTAAGGATGTCCCGGATCTTAGCTACCTTTTCTACACTAAGAACTGACTTGGAGAATCTCTTTGAGCTGTTCTAAACGAGTTCTCATCTGTTTACAGTCATTTTCTCTGAATTATCCATGTTTTCATGTAGTTTCCTATATTCTGCCTTCTGGTTCAATTATAAGCTTTGCCCACTTTATCAAACAACTTCCTACACACTGTTATGAACTGAGGCAGCTTGGGAACATTGTCTCTCAACTGTGTTATAGAGTGTAGTACTACATTTCAGTGAAGTGTAAGGCTTTCCAAAGCTGCCGAACGTGTTCCTTTCTCTATTTCAATGGTATTCTGACTTGTATAACACACATTTACCACTCTAGAGTCCTTTAAGTAAAGAATATAGGATTCATACAGTGTTTCATGTGATCTTAACTCGAATTAAGGATTTCCCTTATCTTAGCTACCTTTTCTACACTAAGAACTGACCTGGAGAATCTCTTTCAGCTGTTCTAAACGAGTTCTCATCTGTTTACAGTCATTTTCTCTGAATTATCCATGTTTTCATGTACTTTCCTATATTCTGCCTTCTGGTCCAAGTATAAGCTTTGCCCACTTTATCAAACAACTTCCTACACACTGTTATGAACTGAGGCAGCTTGGGAACATTGTTTCTCAACTGTGTTATAGAGTGTAGTACTACATTTCAGTGAAGTGTAAGGCTTTACAAAGCTGCCGAACGTGTTTCTTTCACTATTTCAATGGTATCCTGCCTTGTATAACACACTTTTACCACTCTAGTCTCCTTTTAGTAAAGAATATAGGATTCAAACACTGTTTCATGTGATATTAACTCCCAATAAGGATTTCCCCGATCTTAGCTACCTTTTCTACACTAAGAACTGACTTGGAGAATCTCTTTGAGCTGTTCTAAACAAGTTCTCATCTGTTTACAGTCATTTTCTCTGAATTATCCATGTTTTCATGTAGTTTCCTATATTCTGCCATCTGGTCCAAGTATAAGCTTCTGCCCACTTTATCAAACAACTTCCTGCACACTGTTATGAACTGAGGCAGCTTCGGAACATTGTCTCTCAACTGTGTTATAGAGTGTAGTACTACATTTCAGTGAAGTGTAAGGCTTTCCAAAGCTGCCGAACGTGTTTCTTTCTCTATTTCAATGGTATTCTGACTTGTATAACACACATTTACCACTCTAGAGTCCTTTAGGGAAAGAATATAGGATTCATACAGTGTTTCATGTGATCTTAACTCGAATTAAGGATTTCCCTTATCTTAGCTACCTTTTCTACACTAAGAACTGACTTGGAGAATCTCTTTCAGCTGTTCTAAACCAGTTCTCATCTGTTTACAGTCATTTTCTCTGAATTATCCATGTTTTCATGTAGTTTCCTATATTCTGCCTTCTGGTCCAAGTATAAGCATTGCCCACTTTATCAAACAACTTCCTACACACTGTTATGAACTGAGGCAGCTTGGGAACATTGTCTCTCAACTGTGTTATAGAGTGTAGTACTACATTTCAGTGAAGTGTAAGGCTTTCCAAAGCTGCCGAACGTGTTTCTTTCTCTATTTCAATGGTATTCTGACTTGTATAACACACATTTACCACTCTAGAGTCCTTTAAGTAAAGAATATAGGATTCATACAGTGTTTCATGTGATCTTAACTCGAATTAAGGATTTCCCTTATCTTAGCTACCTTTTCTACACTAAGAACTGACTTGGAGAATCTCTTTCAGCTGTTCTAAACGAGTTTTCATCTGTTTACAGTCATTTTCTCTGAATTATCCATGTTTTCCTGTAGTTTCCTATATTCTGCCTTCTGGTTCAATTATAAGCTTTGCCCACTTTATCAAACAACTTCCTACACACTGTTATGAACTGAGGCAGCTTGGGAACATTGTCTCTCAACTGTGTTATAGAGTGTAGTACTACATTTCAGTGAAGTGTAAGGCTTTCCAAAGCTGCCGAACGTGTTTCTTTCTCTATTTCAATGGTATTCTGACTTGTATAACACACATTTACCACTCTAGAGTCCTTTAGGGAAAGAATATAGGATTCATACAGTGTTTCATGTGATCTTAACTCGAATTAAGGATTTCCCTTATCTTAGCTACCTTTTCTACACTAAGAACTGACTTGGAGAATCTCTTTCAGCTGTTCTAAACCAGTTCTCATCTGTTTACAGTCATTTTCTCTGAATTATCCATGTTTTCATGTAGTTTCCTATATTCTGCCTTCTGGTCCAAGTATAAGCTTTGCCCACTTTATCAAACAACTTCCTACACACTGTTATGAACTGAGGCAGCTTGGGAACATTGTCTCTCAACTGTGTTATAGAGTGTAGTACTACATTTCAGTGAAGTGTAAGGCTTTCCAAAGCTGCCGAACGTGTTTCTTTCTCTATTTCAATGGTATTCTGACTTGTATAACACACATTTACCACTCTAGAGTCCTTTAGGGAAAGAATATAGGATTCATACAGTGTTTCATGTGATCTTAACTCGAATTAAGGATTTCCCTTATCTTAGCTACCTTTTCTACACTAAGAACTGACTTGGAGAATCTCTTTCAGCTGTTCTAAACCAGTTCTCATCTGTTTACAGTCATTTTCTCTGAATTATCCATGTTTTCATGTAGTTTCCTATATTCTGCCTTCTGGTCCAAGTATAAGCTTTGCCCACTTTATCAAACAACTTCCTACACACTGTTATGAACTGAGGCAGCTTGGGAACATTGTCTCTCAACTGTGTTATAGAGTGTAGTACTACATTTCAGTGAAGTGTAAGGCTTTCCAAAGCTGCCGAACGTGTTTCTTTCTCCATTTCAATGGTATTCTGACTTGAATAACACACATTTACCACTCTAGAGTCCTTTAAGTAAAGAATATAGGATTCATACAGTGTTTCATGTGATCTTAACTCGAATTAAGGATTTCCCTTATCTTAGCTACCTTTTCTACACTAAGAACTGACTTGGAGAATCCCTTTCAGCTGTTCTAAACGAGTTCTCATCTGTTTACAGTCATTTTCTCTGAATTATCCATGTTTTCATGTACTTTCCTATATTCTGCCTTCTGGTCCAAGTATAAGCTTTGCCCACTTTATCAAACAACTTCCTACACACTGTTATGAACTGAGGCAGCTTGGGAACATTGTCTCTCAACTGTGTTATAGAGTGTAGTACTACATTTCAGTGAAGTGTAAGGCTTTACAAAGCTGCCGAACGTGTTTCTTTCACTATTTCAATGGTATCCTACCTTGTATAACACACTTTTACCACTCTAGTCTCCTTTTAGTAAAGAATATAGGATTCAAACACTGTTTCATGTCATATTAACTCGAATTAAGGATTTCCCTTATCTTAGCTACCTTTTCTACACTAAGAACTGACTTGGAGAATCTCTTTCAGCTGTTCTAAACGAGTTCTCATCTGTTTACAGTCATTTTCTCTGAATTATCCATGTTTTCATGTAGTTTCCTATATTCTGCCTTCTGGTCCAAGTATAAGCTTTGCCCACTTTATCAAACAACTTCCTACACACTGTTATGAACTGAGGCAGCTTGGGAACATTGTTTCTCAACTGTGTTATAGAGTGTAGTACTACATTTCAGTGAAGTGTAAGGCTTTACAAAGCTGCCGAACGTGTTTCTTTCACTATTTCAATGGTATCCTGCCTTGTATAACACACTTTTACCACTCTAGTCTCCTTTTAGTAAAGAATATAGGATTCAAACACTGTTTCATGTGATATTAACTCCCAATAAGGATTTCCCCGATCTTAGCTACCTTTTCTACACTAAGAACTGACTTGGAGAATCTCTTTGAGCTGTTCTAAACAAGTTCTCATCTGTTTACAGTCATTTTCTCTGAATTATCCATGTTTTCATGTAGTTTCCTATATTCTGCCATCTGGTCCAAGTATAAGCTTCTGCCCACTTTATCAAACAACTTCCTGCATACTGTTATGAACTGAGGCAGCTTCGGAACATTGTCTCTCAACTGTGTTATAGAGTGTAGTACTACATTTCAGTGAAGTGTAAGGCTTTCCAAAGCTGCCGAACGTGTTTCTTTCTCTATTTCAATGGTATTCTGACTTGTATAACACACATTTACCACTCTAGAGTCCTTTAGGGAAAGAATATAGGATTCATACAGTGTTTCATGTGATCTTAACTCGAATTAAGGATTTCCCTTATCTTAGCTACCTTTTCTACACTAAGAACTGACTTGGAGAATCTCTTTCAGCTGTTCTAAACCAGTTCTCATCTGTTTACAGTCATTTTCTCTGAATTATCCATGTTTTCATGTAGTTTCCTATATTCTGCCTTCTGGTCCAAGTATAAGCATTGCCCACTTTATCAAACAACTTCCTACACACTGTTATGAACTGAGGCAGCTTGGGAACATTGTCTCTCAACTGTGTTATAGAGTGTAGTACTACATTTCAGTGAAGTGTCAGGCTTTCCAAAGCTGCCGAACGTGTTTCTTTCTCTATTTCAATGGTATTCTGACTTGTATAACACACATTTACCACTCTAGAGTCCTTTAAGTAAAGAATATAGGATTCATACAGTGTTTCATGTGATCTTAACTCGAATTAAGGATTTCCCTTATCTTAGCTACCTTTTCTACACTAAGAACTGACTTGGAGAATCTCTTTCAGCTGTTCTAAACGAGTTTTCATCTGTTTACAGTCATTTTCTCTGAATTATCCATGTTTTCCTGTAGTTTCCTATATTCTGCCTTCTGGTTCAATTATAAGCTTTGCCCACTTTATCAAACAACTTCCTACACACTGTTATGAACTGAGGCAGCTTGGGAACATTGTCTCTCAAATGTGTTATAGAGTGTAGTACTACATTTCAGTGAAGTGTAAGGCTTTCCAAAGCTGCCGAACGTGTTTCTTTCTCTATTTCAATGGTATTCTGACTTGTATAACACACATTTACCACTCTAGAGTCCTTTAGGGAAAGAATATAGGATTCATACAGTGTTTCATGTGATCTTAACTCGAATTAAGGATTTCCCTTATCTTAGCTACCTTTTCTACACTAAGAACTGACTTGGAGAATCCCTTTCAGCTGTTCTAAACGAGTTCTCATCTGTTTACAGTCATTTTCTCTGAATTATCCATGTTTTCATGTAGTTTCCTATATTCTGCCTTCTGGTCCAAGTATAAGCTTTGCCCACTTTATCAAACAACTTCCTACACACTGTTATGAACTGAGGCAGCTTGGGAACATGGTCTCTCAACTGTGTTATAGAGTGTAGTACTACATTTCAGTGAAGTGTAAGGCTTTACAAAGCTGCCGAACGTGTTTCTTTCACTATTTCAATGGTATCCTGCCTTGTATAACACACTTTTACCACTCTAGTCTACTTTTAGTAAAGAATATAGGATTCAAACACTGTTTCATGTCATATTAACTCGAATTAAGGATGTCCCGGATCTTAGCTACCTTTTCTACACTAAGAACTGACTTGGAGAATCTCTTTGAGCTGTTCTAAACGAGTTCTCATCTGTTTACAGTCATTTTCTCTGAATTATCCATGTTTTCATGTAGTTTCCTATATTCTGCCTTCTGGTTCAATTATAAGCTTTGCCCACTTTATCAAACAACTTCCTACACACTGTTATGAACTGAGGCAGCTTGGGAACATTGTCTCTCAACTGTGTTATAGAGTGTAGTACTACATTTCAGTGAAGTGTAAGGCTTTCCAAAGCTGCCGAACGTGTTTCTTTCTCTATTTCAATGGTATTCTGACTTGTATAACACACATTTACCACTCTAGAGTCCTTTAGGGAAAGAATATAGGATTCATACAGTGTTTCATGTGATCTTAACTCGAATTAAGGATTTCCCTTATCTTAGCTACCTTTTCTACACTAAGAACTGACCTGGAGAATCTCTTTCAGCTGTTCTAAACGAGTTCTCATCTGTTTACAGTCATTTTCTCTGAATTATCCATGTTTTCATGTACTTTCCTATATTCTGCCTTCTGGTCCAAGTATAAGCTTTGCCCACTTTATCAAACAACTTCCTACACACTGTTATGAACTGAGGCAGCTTGGGAACATTGTTTCTCAACTGTGTTATAGAGTGTAGTACTACATTTCAGTGAAGTGTAAGGCTTTACAAAGCTGCCGAACGTGTTTCTTTCACTATTTCAATGGTATCCTGCCTTGTATAACACACTTTTACCACTCTAGTCTCCTTTTAGTAAAGAATATAGGATTCAAACACTGTTTCATGTGATATTAACTCCCAATAAGGATTTCCCCGATCTTAGCTACCTTTTCTACACTAAGAACTGACTTGGAGAATCTCTTTGAGCTGTTCTAAACAAGTTCTCATCTGTTTACAGTCATTTTCTCTGAATTATCCATGTTTTCATGTAGTTTCCTATATTCTGCCATCTGGTCCAAGTATAAGCTTCTGCCCACTTTATCAAACAACTTCCTGCACACTGTTATGAACTGAGGCAGCTTCGGAACATTGTCTCTCAACTGTGTTATAGAGTGTAGTACTACATTTCAGTGAAGTGTAAGGCTTTCCAAAGCTGCCGAACGTGTTTCTTTCTCTATTTCAATGGTATTCTGACTTGTATAACACACATTTACCACTCTAGAGTCCTTTAGGGAAAGAATATAGGATTCATACAGTGTTTCATGTGATCTTAACTCGAATTAAGGATTTCCCTTATCTTAGCTACCTTTTCTACACTAAGAACTGACTTGGAGAATCTCTTTCAGCTGTTCTAAACCAGTTCTCATCTGTTTACAGTCATTTTCTCTGAATTATCCATGTTTTCATGTAGTTTCCTATATTCTGCCTTCTGGTCCAAGTATAAGCATTGCCCACTTTATCAAACAACTTCCTACACACTGTTATGAACTGAGGCAGCTTGGGAACATTGTCTCTCAACTGTGTTATAGAGTGTAGTACTACATTTCAGTGAAGTGTCAGGCTTTCCAAAGCTGCCGAACGTGTTTCTTTCTCTATTTCAATGGTATTCTGACTTGTATAACACACATTTACCACTCTAGAGTCCTTTAAGTAAAGAATATAGGATTCATACAGTGTTTCATGTGATCTTAACTCGAATTAAGGATTTCCCTTATCTTAGCTACCTTTTCTACACTAAGAACTGACTTGGAGAATCTCTTTCAGCTGTTCTAAACGAGTTTTCATCTGTTTACAGTCATTTTCTCTGAATTATCCATGTTTTCCTGTAGTTTCCTATATTCTGCCTTCTGGTTCAATTATAAGCTTTGCCCACTTTATCAAACAACTTCCTACACACTGTTATGAACTGAGGCAGCTTGGGAACATTGTCTCTCAAATGTGTTATAGAGTGTAGTACTACATTTCAGTGAAGTGTAAGGCTTTCCAAAGCTGCCGAACGTGTTTCTTTCTCTATTTCAATGGTATTCTGACTTGTATAACACACATTTACCACTCTAGAGTCCTTTAGGGAAAGAATATAGGATTCATACAGTGTTTCATGTGATCTTAACTCGAATTAAGGATTTCCCTTATCTTAGCTACCTTTTCTACACTAAGAACTGACTTGGAGAATCCCTTTCAGCTGTTCTAAACGAGTTCTCATCTGTTTACAGTCATTTTCTCTGAATTATCCATGTTTTCATGTAGTTTCCTATATTCTGCCTTCTGGTCCAAGTATAAGCTTTGCCCACTTTATCAAACAACTTCCTACACACTGTTATGAACTGAGGCAGCTTGGGAACATGGTCTCTCAACTGTGTTATAGAGTGTAGTACTACATTTCAGTGAAGTGTAAGGCTTTACAAAGCTGCCGAACGTGTTTCTTTCACTATTTCAATGGTATCCTGCCTTGTATAACACACTTTTACCACTCTAGTCTACTTTTAGTAAAGAATATAGGATTCAAACACTGTTTCATGTCATATTAACTCGAATTAAGGATGTCCGGGATCTTAGCTACCTTTTCTACACTAAGAACTGACTTGGAGAATCTCTTTGAGCTGTTCTAAACGAGTTCTCATCTGTTTACAGTCATTTTCTCTGAATTATCCATGTTTTCATGTAGTTTCCTATATTCTGCCTTCTGGTTCAATTATAAGCTTTGCCCACTTTATCAAACAACTTCCTACACACTGTTATGAACTGAGGCAGCTTGGGAACATTGTCTCTCAACTGTGTTATAGAGTGTAGTACTACATTTCAGTGAAGTGTAAGGCTTTCCAAAGCTGCCGAACGTGTTTCTTTCTCTATTTCAATGGTATTCTGACTTGTATAACACACATTTACCACTCTAGAGTCCTTTAGGGAAAGAATATAGGATTCATACAGTGTTTCATGTGATCTTAACTCGAATTAAGGATTTCCCTTATCTTAGCTACCTTTTCTACACTAAGAACTGACCTGGAGAATCTCTTTCAGCTGTTCTAAACGAGTTCTCATCTGTTTACAGTCATTTTCTCTGAATTATCCATGTTTTCATGTACTTTCCTATATTCTGCCTTCTGGTCCAAGTATAAGCTTTGCCCACTTTATCAAACAACTTCCTACACACTGTTATGAACTGAGGCAGCTTGGGAACATTGTTTCTCAACTGTGTTATAGAGTGTAGTACTACATTTCAGTGAAGTGTAAGGCTTTACAAAGCTGCCGAACGTGTTTCTTTCACTATTTCAATGGTATCCTGCCTTGTATAACACACTTTTACCACTCTAGTCTCCTTTTAGTAAAGAATATAGGATTCAAACACTGTTTCATGTGATATTAACTCCCAATAAGGATTTCCCCGATCTTAGCTACCTTTTCTACACTAAGAACTGACTTGGAGAATCTCTTTGAGCTGTTCTAAACAAGTTCTCATCTGTTTACAGTCATTTTCTCTGAATTATCCATGTTTTCATGTAGTTTCCTATATTCTGCCATCTGGTCCAAGTATAAGCTTCTGCCCACTTTATCAAACAACTTCCTGCACACTGTTATGAACTGAGGCAGCTTCGGAACATTGTCTCTCAACTGTGTTATAGAGTGTAGTACTACATTTCAGTGAAGTGTAAGGCTTTCCAAAGCTGCCGAACGTGTTTCTTTCTCTATTTCAATGGTATTCTGACTTGTATAACACACATTTACCACTCTAGAGTCCTTTAGGGAAAGAATATAGGATTCATACAGTGTTTCATGTGATCTTAACTCGAATTAAGGATTTCCCTTATCTTAGCTACCTTTTCTACACTAAGAACTGACTTGGAGAATCTCTTTCAGCTGTTCTAAACCAGTTCTCATCTGTTTACAGTCATTTTCTCTGAATTATCCATGTTTTCATGTAGTTTCCTATATTCTGCCTTCTGGTCCAAGTATAAGCATTGCCCACTTTATCAAACAACTTCCTACACACTGTTATGAACTGAGGCAGCTTGGGAACATTGTCTCTCAACTGTGTTATAGAGTGTAGTACTACATTTCAGTGAAGTGTAAGGCTTTCCAAAGCTGCCGAACGTGTTTCTTTCTCTATTTCAATGGTATTCTGACTTGTATAACACACATTTACCACTCTAGAGTCCTTTAAGTAAAGAATATAGGATTCATACAGTGTTTCATGTGATCTTAACTCGAATTAAGGATTTCCCTTATCTTAGCTACCTTTTCTACACTAAGAACTGACTTGGAGAATCTCTTTCAGCTGTTCTAAACGAGTTTTCATCTGTTTACAGTCATTTTCTCTGAATTATCCATGTTTTCCTGTAGTTTCCTATATTCTGCCTTCTGGTTCAATTATAAGCTTTGCCCACTTTATCAAACAACTTCCTACACACTGTTATGAACTGAGGCAGCTTGGGAACATTGTCTCTCAACTGTGTTATAGAGTGTAGTACTACATTTCAGTGAAGTGTAAGGCTTTCCAAAGCTGCCGAACGTGTTTCTTTCTCTATTTCAATGGTATTCTGACTTGTATAACACACATTTACCACTCTAGAGTCCTTTAGGGAAAGAATATAGGATTCATACAGTGTTTCATGTGATCTTAACTCGAATTAAGGATTTCCCTTATCTTAGCTACCTTTTCTACACTAAGAACTGACTTGGAGAATCTCTTTCAGCTGTTCTAAACCAGTTCTCATCTGTTTACAGTCATTTTCTCTGAATTATCCATGTTTTCATGTAGTTTCCTATATTCTGCCTTCTGGTCCAAGTATAAGCTTTGCCCACTTTATCAAACAACTTCCTACACACTGTTATGAACTGAGGCAGCTTGGGAACATTGTCTCTCAACTGTGTTATAGAGTGTAGTACTACATTTCAGTGAAGTGTAAGGCTTTCCAAAGCTGCCGAACGTGTTTCTTTCTCTATTTCAATGGTATTCTGACTTGTATAACACACATTTACCACTCTAGAGTCCTTTAGGGAAAGAATATAGGATTCATACAGTGTTTCATGTGATCTTAACTCGAATTAAGGATTTCCCTTATCTTAGCTACCTTTTCTACACTAAGAACTGACTTGGAGAATCTCTTTCAGCTGTTCTAAACCAGTTCTCATCTGTTTACAGTCATTTTCTCTGAATTATCCATGTTTTCATGTAGTTTCCTATATTCTGCCTTCTGGTCCAAGTATAAGCTTTGCCCACTTTATCAAACAACTTCCTACACACTGTTATGAACTGAGGCAGCTTGGGAACATTGTCTCTCAACTGTGTTATAGAGTGTAGTACTACATTTCAGTGAAGTGTAAGGCTTTCCAAAGCTGCCGAACGTGTTTCTTTCTCCATTTCAATGGTATTCTGACTTGAATAACACACATTTACCACTCTAGAGTCCTTTAAGTAAAGAATATAGGATTCATACAGTGTTTCATGTGATCTTAACTCGAATTAAGGAGTTCCCTTATCTTAGCTACCTTTTCTACACTAAGAACTGACTTGGAGAATCTCTTTCAGCTGTTCTAAACGAGTTCTCATCTGTTTACAGTCATTTTCTCTGAATTATCCATGTTTTCATGTAGTTTCCTATATTCTGCCTTCTGGTTCAATTATAAGCTTTGCCCACTTTATCAAACAACTTCCTACACACTGTTATGAACTGAGGCAGCTTGGGAACATTGTCTCTCAACTGTGTTATAGAGTGTAGTACTACATTTCAGTGAAGTGTAAGGCTTTCCAAAGCTGCCGAACGTGTTTCTTTCTCAATTTCAATGGTATTCTGACTTGTATAACACACATTTACCACTCTAGAGTCCTTTAGGGAAAGAATATAGGATTCATACAGTGTTTCATGTGATCTTAACTCGAATTAAGGATTTCCCTTATCTTAGCTACCTTTTCTACACTAAGAACTGACTTGGAGAATCTCTTTCAGCTGTTCTAAACCAGTTCTCATCTGTTTACAGTCATTTTCTCTGAATTATCCATGTTTTCATGTAGTTTCCTATATTCTGCCTTCTGGTCCAAGTATTAGCATTGCCCACTTTATCAAACAACTTCCTACACACTGTTATGAACTGAGGCAGCTTGGGAACATTGTCTCTCAACTGTGTTATAGAGTGTAGTACTACATTTCAGTGAAGTGTAAGGCTTTCCAAAGCTGCCGAACGTGTTTCTTTCTCTATTTCAATGGTATTCTGACTTGTATAACACACATTTACCACTCTAGAGTCCTTTAGGGAAAGAATATAGGATTCATACAGTGTTTCATGTGATCTTAACTCGAATTAAGGATTTCCCTTATCTTAGCTACCTTTTCTACACTAAGAACTGACTTGGAGAATCTCTTTCAGCTGTTCTAAACCAGTTCTCATCTGTTTACAGTCATTTTCTCTGAATTATCCATGTTTTCATGTAGTTTCCTATATTCTGCCTTCTGGTCCAAGTATAAGCATTGCCCACTTTATCAAACAACTTCCTACACACTGTTATGAACTGAGGCAGCTTGGGAACATTGTCTCTCAACTGTGTTATAGAGTGTAGTACTACATTTCAGTGAAGTGTCAGGCTTTCCAAAGCTGCCGAACGTGTTTCTTTCTCTATTTCAATGGTATTCTGACTTGTATAACACACATTTACCACTCTAGAGTCCTTTAAGTAAAGAATATAGGATTCATACAGTGTTTCATGTGATCTTAACTCGAATTAAGGATTTCCCTTATCTTAGCTACCTTTTCTACACTAAGAACTGACTTGGAGAATCTCTTTCAGCTGTTCTAAACGAGTTTTCATCTGTTTACAGTCATTTTCTCTGAATTATCCATGTTTTCCTGTAGTTTCCTATATTCTGCCTTCTGGTTCAATTATAAGCTTTGCCCACTTTATCAAACAACTTCCTACACACTGTTATGAACTGAGGCAGCTTGGGAACATTGTCTCTCAAATGTGTTATAGAGTGTAGTACTACATTTCAGTGAAGTGTAAGGCTTTCCAAAGCTGCCGAACGTGTTTCTTTCTCTATTTCAATGGTATTCTGACTTGTATAACACACATTTACCACTCTAGAGTCCTTTAGGGAAAGAATATAGGATTCATACAGTGTTTCATGTGATCTTAACTCGAATTAAGGATTTCCCTTATCTTAGCTACCTTTTCTACACTAAGAACTGACTTGGAGAATCCCTTTCAGCTGTTCTAAACCAGTTCTCATCTGTTTACAGTCATTTTCTCTGAATTATCCATGTTTTCATGTAGTTTCCTATATTCTGCCTTCTGGTCCAAGTATAAGCTTTGCCCACTTTATCAAACAACTTCCTACACACTGTTATGAACTGAGGCAGCTTGGGAACATGGTCTCTCAACTGTGTTATAGAGTGTAGTACTACATTTCAGTGAAGTGTAAGGCTTTACAAAGCTGCCGAACGTGTTTCTTTCACTATTTCAATGGTATCCTGCCTTGTATAACACACTTTTACCACTCTAGTCTACTTTTAGTAAAGAATATAGGATTCAAACACTGTTTCATGTCATATTAACTCGAATTAAGGATGTCCGGGATCTTAGCTACCTTTTCTACACTAAGAACTGACTTGGAGAATCTCTTTGAGCTGTTCTAAACGAGTTCTCATCTGTTTACAGTCATTTTCTCTGAATTATCCATGTTTTCATGTAGTTTCCTATATTCTGCCTTCTGGTTCAATTATAAGCTTTGCCCACTTTATCAAACAACTTCCTACACACTGTTATGAACTGAGGCAGCTTGGGAACATTGTCTCTCAACTGTGTTATAGAGTGTAGTACTACATTTCAGTGAAGTGTAAGGCTTTCCAAAGCTGCCGAACGTGTTTCTTTCTCTATTTCAATGGTATTCTGACTTGTATAACACACATTTACCACTCTAGAGTCCTTTAGGGAAAGAATATAGGATTCATACAGTGTTTCATGTGATCTTAACTCGAATTAAGGATTTCCCTTATCTTAGCTACCTTTTCTACACTAAGAACTGACCTGGAGAATCTCTTTCAGCTGTTCTAAACGAGTTCTCATCTGTTTACAGTCATTTTCTCTGAATTATCCATGTTTTCATGTACTTTCCTATATTCTGCCTTCTGGTCCAAGTATAAGCTTTGCCCACTTTATCAAACAACTTCCTACACACTGTTATGAACTGAGGCAGCTTGGGAACATTGTTTCTCAACTGTGTTATAGAGTGTAGTACTACATTTCAGTGAAGTGTAAGGCTTTACAAAGCTGCCGAACGTGTTTCTTTCACTATTTCAATGGTATCCTGCCTTGTATAACACACTTTTACCACTCTAGTCTCCTTTTAGTAAAGAATATAGGATTCAAACACTGTTTCATGTGATATTAACTCCCAATAAGGATTTCCCCGATCTTAGCTACCTTTTCTACACTAAGAACTGACTTGGAGAATCTCTTTGAGCTGTTCTAAACAAGTTCTCATCTGTTTACAGTCATTTTCTCTGAATTATCCATGTTTTCATGTAGTTTCCTATATTCTGCCATCTGGTCCAAGTATAAGCTTCTGCCCACTTTATCAAACAACTTCCTGCACACTGTTATGAACTGAGGCAGCTTCGGAACATTGTCTCTCAACTGTGTTATAGAGTGTAGTACTACATTTCAGTGAAGTGTAAGGCTTTCCAAAGCTGCCGAACGTGTTTCTTTCTCTATTTCAATGGTATTCTGACTTGTATAACACACATTTACCACTCTAGAGTCCTTTAGGGAAAGAATATAGGATTCATACAGTGTTTCATGTGATCTTAACTCGAATTAAGGATTTCCCTTATCTTAGCTACCTTTTCTACACTAAGAACTGACTTGGAGAATCTCTTTCAGCTGTTCTAAACCAGTTCTCATCTGTTTACAGTCATTTTCTCTGAATTATCCATGTTTTCATGTAGTTTCCTATATTCTGCCTTCTGGTCCAAGTATAAGCATTGCCCACTTTATCAAACAACTTCCTACACACTGTTATGAACTGAGGCAGCTTGGGAACATTGTCTCTCAACTGTGTTATAGAGTGTAGTACTACATTTCAGTGAAGTGTAAGGCTTTCCAAAGCTGCCGAACGTGTTTCTTTCTCTATTTCAATGGTATTCTGACTTGTATAACACACATTTACCACTCTAGAGTCCTTTAAGTAAAGAATATAGGATTCATACAGTGTTTCATGTGATCTTAACTCGAATTAAGGATTTCCCTTATCTTAGCTACCTTTTCTACACTAAGAACTGACTTGGAGAATCTCTTTCAGCTGTTCTAAACGAGTTTTCATCTGTTTACAGTCATTTTCTCTGAATTATCCATGTTTTCCTGTAGTTTCCTATATTCTGCCTTCTGGTTCAATTATAAGCTTTGCCCACTTTATCAAACAACTTCCTACACACTGTTATGAACTGAGGCAGCTTGGGAACATTGTCTCTCAACTGTGTTATAGAGTGTAGTACTACATTTCAGTGAAGTGTAAGGCTTTCCAAAGCTGCCGAACGTGTTTCTTTCTCTATTTCAATGGTATTCTGACTTGTATAACACACATTTACCACTCTAGAGTCCTTTAGGGAAAGAATATAGGATTCATACAGTGTTTCATGTGATCTTAACTCGAATTAAGGATTTCCCTTATCTTAGCTACCTTTTCTACACTAAGAACTGACTTGGAGAATCTCTTTCAGCTGTTCTAAACCAGTTCTCATCTGTTTACAGTCATTTTCTCTGAATTATCCATGTTTTCATGTAGTTTCCTATATTCTGCCTTCTGGTCCAAGTATAAGCTTTGCCCACTTTATCAAACAACTTCCTACACACTGTTATGAACTGAGGCAGCTTGGGAACATTGTCTCTCAACTGTGTTATAGAGTGTAGTACTACATTTCAGTGAAGTGTAAGGCTTTCCAAAGCTGCCGAACGTGTTTCTTTCTCTATTTCAATGGTATTCTGACTTGTATAACACACATTTACCACTCTAGAGTCCTTTAGGGAAAGAATATAGGATTCATACAGTGTTTCATGTGATCTTAACTCGAATTAAGGATTTCCCTTATCTTAGCTACCTTTTCTACACTAAGAACTGACTTGGAGAATCTCTTTCAGCTGTTCTAAACCAGTTCTCATCTGTTTACAGTCATTTTCTCTGAATTATCCATGTTTTCATGTAGTTTCCTATATTCTGCCTTCTGGTCCAAGTATAAGCTTTGCCCACTTTATCAAACAACTTCCTACACACTGTTATGAACTGAGGCAGCTTGGGAACATTGTCTCTCAACTGTGTTATAGAGTGTAGTACTACATTTCAGTGAAGTGTAAGGCTTTCCAAAGCTGCCGAACGTGTTTCTTTCTCCATTTCAATGGTATTCTGACTTGAATAACACACATTTACCACTCTAGAGTCCTTTAAGTAAAGAATATAGGATTCATACAGTGTTTCATGTGATCTTAACTCGAATTAAGGATTTCCCTTATCTTAGCTACCTTTTCTACACTAAGAACTGACTTGGAGAATCCCTTTCAGCTGTTCTAAACGAGTTCTCATCTGTTTACAGTCATTTTCTCTGAATTATCCATGTTTTCATGTACTTTCCTATATTCTGCCTTCTGGTCCAAGTATAAGCTTTGCCCACTTTATCAAACAACTTCCTACACACTGTTATGAACTGAGGCAGCTTGGGAACATTGTCTCTCAACTGTGTTATAGAGTGTAGTACTACATTTCAGTGAAGTGTAAGGCTTTACAAAGCTGCCGAACGTGTTTCTTTCACTATTTCAATGGTATCCTACCTTGTATAACACACTTTTACCACTCTAGTCTCCTTTTAGTAAAGAATATAGGATTCAAACACTGTTTCATGTCATATTAACTCGAATTAAGGATTTCCCTTATCTTAGCTACCTTTTCTACACTAAGAACTGACTTGGAGAATCTCTTTCAGCTGTTCTAAACGAGTTCTCATCTGTTTACAGTCATTTTCTCTGAATTATCCATGTTTTCATGTAGTTTCCTATATTCTGCCTTCTGGTCCAAGTATAAGCTTTGCCCACTTTATCAAACAACTTCCTACACACTGTTATGAACTGAGGCAGCTTGGGAACATTGTTTCTCAACTGTGTTATAGAGTGTAGTACTACATTTCAGTGAAGTGTAAGGCTTTACAAAGCTGCCGAACGTGTTTCTTTCACTATTTCAATGGTATCCTGCCTTGTATAACACACTTTTACCACTCTAGTCTCCTTTTAGTAAAGAATATAGGATTCAAACACTGTTTCATGTGATATTAACTCCCAATAAGGATTTCCCCGATCTTAGCTACCTTTTCTACACTAAGAACTGACTTGGAGAATCTCTTTGAGCTGTTCTAAACAAGTTCTCATCTGTTTACAGTCATTTTCTCTGAATTATCCATGTTTTCATGTAGTTTCCTATATTCTGCCATCTGGTCCAAGTATAAGCTTCTGCCCACTTTATCAAACAACTTCCTGCATACTGTTATGAACTGAGGCAGCTTCGGAACATTGTCTCTCAACTGTGTTATAGAGTGTAGTACTACATTTCAGTGAAGTGTAAGGCTTTCCAAAGCTGCCGAACGTGTTTCTTTCTCTATTTCAATGGTATTCTGACTTGTATAACACACATTTACCACTCTAGAGTCCTTTAGGGAAAGAATATAGGATTCATACAGTGTTTCATGTGATCTTAACTCGAATTAAGGATTTCCCTTATCTTAGCTACCTTTTCTACACTAAGAACTGACTTGGAGAATCTCTTTCAGCTGTTCTAAACCAGTTCTCATCTGTTTACAGTCATTTTCTCTGAATTATCCATGTTTTCATGTAGTTTCCTATATTCTGCCTTCTGGTCCAAGTATAAGCATTGCCCACTTTATCAAACAACTTCCTACACACTGTTATGAACTGAGGCAGCTTGGGAACATTGTCTCTCAACTGTGTTATAGAGTGTAGTACTACATTTCAGTGAAGTGTCAGGCTTTCCAAAGCTGCCGAACGTGTTTCTTTCTCTATTTCAATGGTATTCTGACTTGTATAACACACATTTACCACTCTAGAGTCCTTTAAGTAAAGAATATAGGATTCATACAGTGTTTCATGTGATCTTAACTCGAATTAAGGATTTCCCTTATCTTAGCTACCTTTTCTACACTAAGAACTGACTTGGAGAATCTCTTTCAGCTGTTCTAAACGAGTTTTCATCTGTTTACAGTCATTTTCTCTGAATTATCCATGTTTTCCTGTAGTTTCCTATATTCTGCCTTCTGGTTCAATTATAAGCTTTGCCCACTTTATCAAACAACTTCCTACACACTGTTATGAACTGAGGCAGCTTGGGAACATTGTCTCTCAAATGTGTTATAGAGTGTAGTACTACATTTCAGTGAAGTGTAAGGCTTTCCAAAGCTGCCGAACGTGTTTCTTTCTCTATTTCAATGGTATTCTGACTTGTATAACACACATTTACCACTCTAGAGTCCTTTAGGGAAAGAATATAGGATTCATACAGTGTTTCATGTGATCTTAACTCGAATTAAGGATTTCCCTTATCTTAGCTACCTTTTCTACACTAAGAACTGACTTGGAGAATCCCTTTCAGCTGTTCTAAACGAGTTCTCATCTGTTTACAGTCATTTTCTCTGAATTATCCATGTTTTCATGTAGTTTCCTATATTCTGCCTTCTGGTCCAAGTATAAGCTTTGCCCACTTTATCAAACAACTTCCTACACACTGTTATGAACTGAGGCAGCTTGGGAACATGGTCTCTCAACTGTGTTATAGAGTGTAGTACTACATTTCAGTGAAGTGTAAGGCTTTACAAAGCTGCCGAACGTGTTTCTTTCACTATTTCAATGGTATCCTGCCTTGTATAACACACTTTTACCACTCTAGTCTACTTTTAGTAAAGAATATAGGATTCAAACACTGTTTCATGTCATATTAACTCGAATTAAGGATGTCCCGGATCTTAGCTACCTTTTCTACACTAAGAACTGACTTGGAGAATCTCTTTGAGCTGTTCTAAACGAGTTCTCATCTGTTTACAGTCATTTTCTCTGAATTATCCATGTTTTCATGTAGTTTCCTATATTCTGCCTTCTGGTTCAATTATAAGCTTTGCCCACTTTATCAAACAACTTCCTACACACTGTTATGAACTGAGGCAGCTTGGGAACATTGTCTCTCAACTGTGTTATAGAGTGTAGTACTACATTTCAGTGAAGTGTAAGGCTTTCCAAAGCTGCCGAACGTGTTTCTTTCTCTATTTCAATGGTATTCTGACTTGTATAACACACATTTACCACTCTAGAGTCCTTTAGGGAAAGAATATAGGATTCATACAGTGTTTCATGTGATCTTAACTCGAATTAAGGATTTCCCTTATCTTAGCTACCTTTTCTACACTAAGAACTGACCTGGAGAATCTCTTTCAGCTGTTCTAAACGAGTTCTCATCTGTTTACAGTCATTTTCTCTGAATTATCCATGTTTTCATGTACTTTCCTATATTCTGCCTTCTGGTCCAAGTATAAGCTTTGCCCACTTTATCAAACAACTTCCTACACACTGTTATGAACTGAGGCAGCTTGGGAACATTGTTTCTCAACTGTGTTATAGAGTGTAGTACTACATTTCAGTGAAGTGTAAGGCTTTACAAAGCTGCCGAACGTGTTTCTTTCACTATTTCAATGGTATCCTGCCTTGTATAACACACTTTTACCACTCTAGTCTCCTTTTAGTAAAGAATATAGGATTCAAACACTGTTTCATGTGATATTAACTCCCAATAAGGATTTCCCCGATCTTAGCTACCTTTTCTACACTAAGAACTGACTTGGAGAATCTCTTTGAGCTGTTCTAAACAAGTTCTCATCTGTTTACAGTCATTTTCTCTGAATTATCCATGTTTTCATGTAGTTTCCTATATTCTGCCATCTGGTCCAAGTATAAGCTTCTGCCCACTTTATCAAACAACTTCCTGCACACTGTTATGAACTGAGGCAGCTTCGGAACATTGTCTCTCAACTGTGTTATAGAGTGTAGTACTACATTTCAGTGAAGTGTAAGGCTTTCCAAAGCTGCCGAACGTGTTTCTTTCTCTATTTCAATGGTATTCTGACTTGTATAACACACATTTACCACTCTAGAGTCCTTTAGGGAAAGAATATAGGATTCATACAGTGTTTCATGTGATCTTAACTCGAATTAAGGATTTCCCTTATCTTAGCTACCTTTTCTACACTAAGAACTGACTTGGAGAATCTCTTTCAGCTGTTCTAAACCAGTTCTCATCTGTTTACAGTCATTTTCTCTGAATTATCCATGTTTTCATGTAGTTTCCTATATTCTGCCTTCTGGTCCAAGTATAAGCATTGCCCACTTTATCAAACAACTTCCTACACACTGTTATGAACTGAGGCAGCTTGGGAACATTGTCTCTCAACTGTGTTATAGAGTGTAGTACTACATTTCAGTGAAGTGTCAGGCTTTCCAAAGCTGCCGAACGTGTTTCTTTCTCTATTTCAATGGTATTCTGACTTGTATAACACACATTTACCACTCTAGAGTCCTTTAAGTAAAGAATATAGGATTCATACAGTGTTTCATGTGATCTTAACTCGAATTAAGGATTTCCCTTATCTTAGCTACCTTTTCTACACTAAGAACTGACTTGGAGAATCTCTTTCAGCTGTTCTAAACGAGTTTTCATCTGTTTACAGTCATTTTCTCTGAATTATCCATGTTTTCCTGTAGTTTCCTATATTCTGCCTTCTGGTTCAATTATAAGCTTTGCCCACTTTATCAAACAACTTCCTACACACTGTTATGAACTGAGGCAGCTTGGGAACATTGTCTCTCAAATGTGTTATAGAGTGTAGTACTACATTTCAGTGAAGTGTAAGGCTTTCCAAAGCTGCCGAACGTGTTTCTTTCTCTATTTCAATGGTATTCTGACTTGTATAACACACATTTACCACTCTAGAGTCCTTTAGGGAAAGAATATAGGATTCATACAGTGTTTCATGTGATCTTAACTCGAATTAAGGATTTCCCTTATCTTAGCTACCTTTTCTACACTAAGAACTGACTTGGAGAATCCCTTTCAGCTGTTCTAAACGAGTTCTCATCTGTTTACAGTCATTTTCTCTGAATTATCCATGTTTTCATGTAGTTTCCTATATTCTGCCTTCTGGTCCAAGTATAAGCTTTGCCCACTTTATCAAACAACTTCCTACACACTGTTATGAACTGAGGCAGCTTGGGAACATGGTCTCTCAACTGTGTTATAGAGTGTAGTACTACATTTCAGTGAAGTGTAAGGCTTTACAAAGCTGCCGAACGTGTTTCTTTCACTATTTCAATGGTATCCTGCCTTGTATAACACACTTTTACCACTCTAGTCTACTTTTAGTAAAGAATATAGGATTCAAACACTGTTTCATGTCATATTAACTCGAATTAAGGATGTCCGGGATCTTAGCTACCTTTTCTACACTAAGAACTGACTTGGAGAATCTCTTTGAGCTGTTCTAAACGAGTTCTCATCTGTTTACAGTCATTTTCTCTGAATTATCCATGTTTTCATGTAGTTTCCTATATTCTGCCTTCTGGTTCAATTATAAGCTTTGCCCACTTTATCAAACAACTTCCTACACACTGTTATGAACTGAGGCAGCTTGGGAACATTGTCTCTCAACTGTGTTATAGAGTGTAGTACTACATTTCAGTGAAGTGTAAGGCTTTCCAAAGCTGCCGAACGTGTTTCTTTCTCTATTTCAATGGTATTCTGACTTGTATAACACACATTTACCACTCTAGAGTCCTTTAGGGAAAGAATATAGGATTCATACAGTGTTTCATGTGATCTTAACTCGAATTAAGGATTTCCCTTATCTTAGCTACCTTTTCTACACTAAGAACTGACCTGGAGAATCTCTTTCAGCTGTTCTAAACGAGTTCTCATCTGTTTACAGTCATTTTCTCTGAATTATCCATGTTTTCATGTACTTTCCTATATTCTGCCTTCTGGTCCAAGTATAAGCTTTGCCCACTTTATCAAACAACTTCCTACACACTGTTATGAACTGAGGCAGCTTGGGAACATTGTTTCTCAACTGTGTTATAGAGTGTAGTACTACATTTCAGTGAAGTGTAAGGCTTTACAAAGCTGCCGAACGTGTTTCTTTCACTATTTCAATGGTATCCTGCCTTGTATAACACACTTTTACCACTCTAGTCTCCTTTTAGTAAAGAATATAGGATTCAAACACTGTTTCATGTGATATTAACTCCCAATAAGGATTTCCCCGATCTTAGCTACCTTTTCTACACTAAGAACTGACTTGGAGAATCTCTTTGAGCTGTTCTAAACAAGTTCTCATCTGTTTACAGTCATTTTCTCTGAATTATCCATGTTTTCATGTAGTTTCCTATATTCTGCCATCTGGTCCAAGTATAAGCTTCTGCCCACTTTATCAAACAACTTCCTGCACACTGTTATGAACTGAGGCAGCTTCGGAACATTGTCTCTCAACTGTGTTATAGAGTGTAGTACTACATTTCAGTGAAGTGTAAGGCTTTCCAAAGCTGCCGAACGTGTTTCTTTCTCTATTTCAATGGTATTCTGACTTGTATAACACACATTTACCACTCTAGAGTCCTTTAGGGAAAGAATATAGGATTCATACAGTGTTTCATGTGATCTTAACTCGAATTAAGGATTTCCCTTATCTTAGCTACCTTTTCTACACTAAGAACTGACTTGGAGAATCTCTTTCAGCTGTTCTAAACCAGTTCTCATCTGTTTACAGTCATTTTCTCTGAATTATCCATGTTTTCATGTAGTTTCCTATATTCTGCCTTCTGGTCCAAGTATAAGCATTGCCCACTTTATCAAACAACTTCCTACACACTGTTATGAACTGAGGCAGCTTGGGAACATTGTCTCTCAACTGTGTTATAGAGTGTAGTACTACATTTCAGTGAAGTGTAAGGCTTTCCAAAGCTGCCGAACGTGTTTCTTTCTCTATTTCAATGGTATTCTGACTTGTATAACACACATTTACCACTCTAGAGTCCTTTAAGTAAAGAATATAGGATTCATACAGTGTTTCATGTGATCTTAACTCGAATTAAGGATTTCCCTTATCTTAGCTACCTTTTCTACACTAAGAACTGACTTGGAGAATCTCTTTCAGCTGTTCTAAACGAGTTTTCATCTGTTTACAGTCATTTTCTCTGAATTATCCATGTTTTCCTGTAGTTTCCTATATTCTGCCTTCTGGTTCAATTATAAGCTTTGCCCACTTTATCAAACAACTTCCTACACACTGTTATGAACTGAGGCAGCTTGGGAACATTGTCTCTCAACTGTGTTATAGAGTGTAGTACTACATTTCAGTGAAGTGTAAGGCTTTCCAAAGCTGCCGAACGTGTTTCTTTCTCTATTTCAATGGTATTCTGACTTGTATAACACACATTTACCACTCTAGAGTCCTTTAGGGAAAGAATATAGGATTCATACAGTGTTTCATGTGATCTTAACTCGAATTAAGGATTTCCCTTATCTTAGCTACCTTTTCTACACTAAGAACTGACTTGGAGAATCTCTTTCAGCTGTTCTAAACCAGTTCTCATCTGTTTACAGTCATTTTCTCTGAATTATCCATGTTTTCATGTAGTTTCCTATATTCTGCCTTCTGGTCCAAGTATAAGCTTTGCCCACTTTATCAAACAACTTCCTACACACTGTTATGAACTGAGGCAGCTTGGGAACATTGTCTCTCTACTGTGTTATAGAGTGTAGTACTACATTTCAGTGAAGTGTAAGGCTTTCCAAAGCTGCCGAACGTGTTTCTTTCTCTATTTCAATGGTATTCTGACTTGTATAACACACATTTACCACTCTAGAGTCCTTTAGGGAAAGAATATAGGATTCATACAGTGTTTCATGTGATCTTAACTCGAATTAAGGATTTCCCTTATCTTAGCTACCTTTTCTACACTAAGAACTGACTTGGAGAATCTCTTTCAGCTGTTCTAAACCAGTTCTCATCTGTTTACAGTCATTTTCTCTGAATTATCCATGTTTTCATGTAGTTTCCTATATTCTGCCTTCTGGTCCAAGTATAAGCTTTGCCCACTTTATCAAACAACTTCCTACACACTGTTATGAACTGAGGCAGCTTGGGAACATTGTCTCTCAACTGTGTTATAGAGTGTAGTACTACATTTCAGTGAAGTGTAAGGCTTTCCAAAGCTGCCGAACGTGTTTCTTTCTCCATTTCAATGGTATTCTGACTTGAATAACACACATTTACCACTCTAGAGTCCTTTAAGTAAAGAATATAGGATTCATACAGTGTTTCATGTGATCTTAACTCGAATTAAGGAGTTCCCTTATCTTAGCTACCTTTTCTACACTAAGAACTGACTTGGAGAATCTCTTTCAGCTGTTCTAAACGAGTTCTCATCTGTTTACAGTCATTTTCTCTGAATTATCCATGTTTTCATGTAGTTTCCTATATTCTGCCTTCTGGTTCAATTATAAGCTTTGCCCACTTTATCAAACAACTTCCTACACACTGTTATGAACTGAGGCAGCTTGGGAACATTGTCTCTCAACTGTGTTATAGAGTGTAGTACTACATTTCAGTGAAGTGTAAGGCTTTCCAAAGCTGCCGAACGTGTTTCTTTCTCAATTTCAATGGTATTCTGACTTGTATAACACACATTTACCACTCTAGAGTCCTTTAGGGAAAGAATATAGGATTCATACAGTGTTTCATGTGATCTTAACTCGAATTAAGGATTTCCCTTATCTTAGCTACCTTTTCTACACTAAGAACTGACTTGGAGAATCTCTTTCAGCTGTTCTAAACCAGTTCTCATCTGTTTACAGTCATTTTCTCTGAATTATCCATGTTTTCATGTAGTTTCCTATATTCTGCCTTCTGGTCCAAGTATTAGCATTGCCCACTTTATCAAACAACTTCCTACACACTGTTATGAACTGAGGCAGCTTGGGAACATTGTCTCTCAACTGTGTTATAGAGTGTAGTACTACATTTCAGTGAAGTGTAAGGCTTTCCAAAGCTGCCGAACGTGTTTCTTTCTCTATTTCAATGGTATTCTGACTTGTATAACACACATTTACCACTCTAGAGTCCTTTAAGTAAAGAATATAGGATTCATACAGTGTTTCATGTGATCTTAACTCGAATTAAGGATTTCCCTTATCTTAGCTACCTTTTCTACACTAAGAACTGACTTGGAGAATCTCTTTCAGCTGTTCTAAACGAGTTTTCATCTGTTTACAGTCATTTTCTCTGAATTATCCATGTTTTCCTGTAGTTTCCTATATTCTGCTTTCTGGTTCAATTATAAGCTTTGCCCACTTTATCAAACAACTTCCTACACACTGTTATGAACTGAGGCAGCTTGGGAACATTGTCTCTCAACTGTGTTATAGAGTGTAGTACTATATTTCAGTGAAGTTTAAGGCTTTCCAAAGCTGCCGAACGTGTTTCTTTCTCTATTTCAATGGTATTCTGACTTGTATAACACACATATACCACTCTGGAGTCCTTTAAGTAAAGAATATAGGATTCATACAGTGTTTCATGTGATCTTAACTCGAATTAAGGATTTCCCTTATCTTAGCTACCTTTTCTACACTAAGAACTGACTTGGAGAATCTCTTTCAGCTGTTCTAAACGAGTTCTCATCTGTTTACAGTCATTTTCTGTGAATTATCCATGTTTTCATGTACTTTCCTATATTCTGCCTTCTGGTCCAAGTATAAGCTTTGCCCACTTTATCAAACAACTTCCTACACACTGTTATGAACTGAGGCAGCTTGGGAACATTGTCTCTCAACTGTGTTATAGAGTGTAGTACTACATTTCAGTGAAGTGTAAGGCTTTTTAAAGCTGCCGAACGTGTTTCTTTCTCTATTTCAATGGTATTCTGACTTGTATAACACACATTTACCACTCTAGAGTCCTTTAGGGAAAGAATATAGGATTCATACAGTGTTTCATGTGATCTTAACTCGAATTAAGGATTTCCCTTATCTTAGCTACCTTTTCTACACTAAGAACTGACTTGGAGAATCTCTTTCAGCTGTTCTAAACCAGTTCTCATCTGTTTACAGTCATTTTCTCTGAATTATCCATGTTTTCATGTAGTTTCCTATATTCTGCCTTCTGGTCCAAGTATAAGCATTGCCCACTTTATCAAACAACTTCCTACACACTGTTATGAACTGAGGCAGCTTGGGAACATTGTCTCTCAACTGTGTTATAGAGTGTAGTACTACATTTCAGTGAAGTGTAAGGCTTTCCAAAGCTGCCGAACGTGTTTCTTTCTCTATTTCAATGGTATTCTGACTTGTATAACACACATTTACCACTCTAGAGTCCTTTAGGGAAAGAATATAGGATTCATACAGTGTTTCATGTGATCTTAACTCGAATTAAGGATTTCCCTTATCTTAGCTACCTTTTCTACACTAAGAACTGACTTGGAGAATCTCTTTCAGCTGTTCTAAACGAGTTCTCATCTGTTTACAGTCATTTTCTCTGAATTATCCATGTTTTCATGTAGTTTCCTATATTCTGCCTTCTGGTTCAATTATAAGCTTTGCCCACTTTATCAAACAACTTCCTACACACTGTTATGAACTGAGGCAGCTTGGGAACATTGTCTCTCAACTGTGTTATAGAGTGTAGTACTACATTTCAGTGAAGTGTAAGGCTTTACAAAGCTGCCGAACGTGTTTCTTTCACTATTTCAATGGTATCCTGCCTTGTATAACACACTTTTACCACTCTAGTCTACTTTTAGTAAAGAATATAGGATTCAAACACTGTTTCATGTCATATTAACTCGAATTAAGGATGTCCCGGATCTTAGCTACCTTTTCTACACTAAGAACTGACTTGGAGAATCTCTTTGAGCTGTTCTAAACGAGTTCTCATCTGTTTACAGTCATTTTCTCTGAATTATCCATGTTTTCATGTAGTTTCCTATATTCTGCCTTCTGGTTCAATTATAAGCTTTGCCCACTTTATCAAACAACTTCCTACACACTGTTATGAACTGAGGCAGCTTGGGAACATTGTCTCTCAACTGTGTTATAGAGTGTAGTACTACATTTCAGTGAAGTGTAAGGCTTTCCAAAGCTGCCGAACGTGTTTCTTTCTCTATTTCAATGGTATTCTGACTTGTATAACACACATTTACCACTCTAGAGTCCTTTAGGGAAAGAATATAGGATTCATACAGTGTTTCATGTGATCTTAACTCGAATTAAGGAGTTCCCTTATCTTAGCTACCTTTTCTACACTAAGAACTGACTTGGAGAATCTCTTTCAGCTGTTCTAAACGAGTTCTCATCTGTTTACAGTCATTTTCTCTGAATTATCCATGTTTTCATGTAGTTTCCTATATTCTGCCTTCTGGTTCAATTATAAGCTTTGCCCACTTTATCAAACAACTTCCTACACACTGTTATGAACTGAGGCAGCTTGGGAACATTGTCTCTCAACTGTGTTATAGAGTGTAGTACTACATTTCAGTGAAGTGTAAGGCTTTCCAAAGCTGCCGAACGTGTTTCTTTCTCAATTTCAATGGTATTCTGACTTGTATAACACACATTTACCACTCTAGAGTCCTTTAGGGAAAGAATATAGGATTCATACAGTGTTTCATGTGATCTTAACTCGAATTAAGGATTTCCCTTATCTTAGCTACCTTTTCTACACTAAGAACTGACTTGGAGAATCTCTTTCAGCTGTTCTAAACCAGTTCTCATCTGTTTACAGTCATTTTCTCTGAATTATCCATGTTTTCATGTAGTTTCCTATATTCTGCCTTCTGGTCCAAGTATTAGCATTGCCCACTTTATCAAACAACTTCCTACACACTGTTATGAACTGAGGCAGCTTGGGAACATTGTCTCTCAACTGTGTTATAGAGTGTAGTACTACATTTCAGTGAAGTGTAAGGCTTTCCAAAGCTGCCGAACGTGTTTCTTTCTCTATTTCAATGGTATTCTGACTTGTATAACACACATTTACCACTCTAGAGTCCTTTAAGTAAAGAATATAGGATTCATACAGTGTTTCATGTGATCTTAACTCGAATTAAGGATTTCCCTTATCTTAGCTACCTTTTCTACACTAAGAACTGACTTGGAGAATCTCTTTCAGCTGTTCTAAACGAGTTTTCATCTGTTTACAGTCATTTTCTCTGAATTATCCATGTTTTCCTGTAGTTTCCTATATTCTGCTTTCTGGTTCAATTATAAGCTTTGCCCACTTTATCAAACAACTTCCTACACACTGTTATGAACTGAGGCAGCTTGGGAACATTGTCTCTCAACTGTGTTATAGAGTGTAGTACTACATTTCAGTGAAGTTTAAGGCTTTCCAAAGCTGCCGAACGTGTTTCTTTCTCTATTTCAATGGTATTCTGACTTGTATAACACACATATACCACTCTGGAGTCCTTTAAGTAAAGAATATAGGATTCATACAGTGTTTCATGTGATCTTAACTCGAATTAAGGATTTCCCTTATCTTAGCTACCTTTTCTACACTAAGAACTGACTTGGAGAATCTCTTTCAGCTGTTCTAAACGAGTTCTCATCTGTTTACAGTCATTTTCTGTGAATTATCCATGTTTTCATGTACTTTCCTATATTCTGCCTTCTGGTCCAAGTATAAGCTTTGCCCACTTTATCAAACAACTTCCTACACACTGTTATGAACTGAGGCAGCTTGGGAACATTGTCTCTCAACTGTGTTATAGAGTGTAGTACTACATTTCAGTGAAGTGTAAGGCTTTTTAAAGCTGCCGAACGTGTTTCTTTCTCTATTTCAATGGTATTCTGACTTGTATAACACACATTTACCACTCTAGAGTCCTTTAGGGAAAGAATATAGGATTCATACAGTGTTTCATGTGATCTTAACTCGAATTAAGGATTTCCCTTATCTTAGCTACCTTTTCTACACTAAGAACTGACTTGGAGAATCTCTTTCAGCTGTTCTAAACCAGTTCTCATCTGTTTACAGTCATTTTCTCTGAATTATCCATGTTTTCATGTAGTTTCCTATATTCTGCCTTCTGGTCCAAGTATAAGCATTGCCCACTTTATCAAACAACTTCCTACACACTGTTATGAACTGAGGCAGCTTGGGAACATTGTCTCTCAACTGTGTTATAGAGTGTAGTACTACATTTCAGTGAAGTGTAAGGCTTTCCAAAGCTGCCGAACGTGTTTCTTTCTCTATTTCAATGGTATTCTGACTTGTATAACACACATTTACCACTCTAGAGTCCTTTAGGGAAAGAATATAGGATTCATACAGTGTTTCATGTGATCTTAACTCGAATTAAGGATTTCCCTTATCTTAGCTACCTTTTCTACACTAAGAACTGACTTGGAGAATCTCTTTCAGCTGTTCTAAACGAGTTCTCATCTGTTTACAGTCATTTTCTCTGAATTATCCATGTTTTCATGTAGTTTCCTATATTCTGCCTTCTGGTTCAATTATAAGCTTTGCCCACTTTATCAAACAACTTCCTACACACTGTTATGAACTGAGGCAGCTTGGGAACATTGTCTCTCAACTGTGTTATAGAGTGTAGTACTACATTTCAGTGAAGTGTAAGGCTTTACAAAGCTGCCGAACGTGTTTCTTTCACTATTTCAATGGTATCCTGCCTTGTATAACACACTTTTACCACTCTAGTCTACTTTTAGTAAAGAATATAGGATTCAAACACTGTTTCATGTCATATTAACTCGAATTAAGGATGTCCCGGATCTTAGCTACCTTTTCTACACTAAGAACTGACTTGGAGAATCTCTTTGAGCTGTTCTAAACGAGTTCTCATCTGTTTACAGTCATTTTCTCTGAATTATCCATGTTTTCATGTAGTTTCCTATATTCTGCCTTCTGGTTCAATTATAAGCTTTGCCCACTTTATCAAACAACTTCCTACACACTGTTATGAACTGAGGCAGCTTGGGAACATTGTCTCTCAACTGTGTTATAGAGTGTAGTACTACATTTCAGTGAAGTGTAAGGCTTTCCAAAGCTGCCGAACGTGTTTCTTTCTCTATTTCAATGGTATTCTGACTTGTATAACACACATTTACCACTCTAGAGTCCTTTAGGGAAAGAATATAGGATTCATACAGTGTTTCATGTGATCTTAACTCGAATTAAGGATTTCCCTTATCTTAGCTACCTTTTCTACACTAAGAACTGACCTGGAGAATCTCTTTCAGCTGTTCTAAACGAGTTCTCATCTGTTTACAGTCATTTTCTCTGAATTATCCATGTTTTCATGTACTTTCCTATATTCTGCCTTCTGGTCCAAGTATAAGCTTTGCCCACTTTATCAAACAACTTCCTACACACTGTTATGAACTGAGGCAGCTTGGGAACATTGTTTCTCAACTGTGTTATAGAGTGTAGTACTACATTTCAGTGAAGTGTAAGGCTTTACAAAGCTGCCGAACGTGTTTCTTTCACTATTTCAATGGTATCCTGCCTTGTATAACACACTTTTACCACTCTAGTCTCCTTTTAGTAAAGAATATAGGATTCAAACACTGTTTCATGTGATATTAACTCCCAATAAGGATTTCCCCGATCTTAGCTACCTTTTCTACACTAAGAACTGACTTGGAGAATCTCTTTGAGCTGTTCTAAACAAGTTCTCATCTGTTTACAGTCATTTTCTCTGAATTATCCATGTTTTCATGTAGTTTCCTATATTCTGCCATCTGGTCCAAGTATAAGCTTCTGCCCACTTTATCAAACAACTTCCTGCACACTGTTATGAACTGAGGCAGCTTCGGAACATTGTCTCTCAACTGTGTTATAGAGTGTAGTACTACATTTCAGTGAAGTGTAAGGCTTTCCAAAGCTGCCGAACGTGTTTCTTTCTCTATTTCAATGGTATTCTGACTTGTATAACACACATTTACCACTCTAGAGTCCTTTAGGGAAAGAATATAGGATTCATACAGTGTTTCATGTGATCTTAACTCGAATTAAGGATTTCCCTTATCTTAGCTACCTTTTCTACACTAAGAACTGACTTGGAGAATCTCTTTCAGCTGTTCTAAACCAGTTCTCATCTGTTTACAGTCATTTTCTCTGAATTATCCATGTTTTCATGTAGTTTCCTATATTCTGCCTTCTGGTCCAAGTATAAGCATTGCCCACTTTATCAAACAACTTCCTACACACTGTTATGAACTGAGGCAGCTTGGGAACATTGTCTCTCAACTGTGTTATAGAGTGTAGTACTACATTTCAGTGAAGTGTCAGGCTTTCCAAAGCTGCCGAACGTGTTTCTTTCTCTATTTCAATGGTATTCTGACTTGTATAACACACATTTACCACTCTAGAGTCCTTTAAGTAAAGAATATAGGATTCATACAGTGTTTCATGTGATCTTAACTCGAATTAAGGATTTCCCTTATCTTAGCTACCTTTTCTACACTAAGAACTGACTTGGAGAATCTCTTTCAGCTGTTCTAAACGAGTTTTCATCTGTTTACAGTCATTTTCTCTGAATTATCCATGTTTTCCTGTAGTTTCCTATATTCTGCCTTCTGGTTCAATTATAAGCTTTGCCCACTTTATCAAACAACTTCCTACACACTGTTATGAACTGAGGCAGCTTGGGAACATTGTCTCTCAAATGTGTTATAGAGTGTAGTACTACATTTCAGTGAAGTGTAAGGCTTTCCAAAGCTGCCGAACGTGTTTCTTTCTCTATTTCAATGGTATTCTGACTTGTATAACACACATTTACCACTCTAGAGTCCTTTAGGGAAAGAATATAGGATTCATACAGTGTTTCATGTGATCTTAACTCGAATTAAGGATTTCCCTTATCTTAGCTACCTTTTCTACACTAAGAACTGACTTGGAGAATCCCTTTCAGCTGTTCTAAACGAGTTCTCATCTGTTTACAGTCATTTTCTCTGAATTATCCATGTTTTCATGTAGTTTCCTATATTCTGCCTTCTGGTCCAAGTATAAGCTTTGCCCACTTTATCAAACAACTTCCTACACACTGTTATGAACTGAGGCAGCTTGGGAACATGGTCTCTCAACTGTGTTATAGAGTGTAGTACTACATTTCAGTGAAGTGTAAGGCTTTACAAAGCTGCCGAACGTGTTTCTTTCACTATTTCAATGGTATCCTGCCTTGTATAACACACTTTTACCACTCTAGTCTACTTTTAGTAAAGAATATAGGATTCAAACACTGTTTCATGTCATATTAACTCGAATTAAGGATGTCCGGGATCTTAGCTACCTTTTCTACACTAAGAACTGACTTGGAGAATCTCTTTGAGCTGTTCTAAACGAGTTCTCATCTGTTTACAGTCATTTTCTCTGAATTATCCATGTTTTCATGTAGTTTCCTATATTCTGCCTTCTGGTTCAATTATAAGCTTTGCCCACTTTATCAAACAACTTCCTACACACTGTTATGAACTGAGGCAGCTTGGGAACATTGTCTCTCAACTGTGTTATAGAGTGTAGTACTACATTTCAGTGAAGTGTAAGGCTTTCCAAAGCTGCCGAACGTGTTTCTTTCTCTATTTCAATGGTATTCTGACTTGTATAACACACATTTACCACTCTAGAGTCCTTTAGGGAAAGAATATAGGATTCATACAGTGTTTCATGTGATCTTAACTCGAATTAAGGATTTCCCTTATCTTAGCTACCTTTTCTACACTAAGAACTGACCTGGAGAATCTCTTTCAGCTGTTCTAAACGAGTTCTCATCTGTTTACAGTCATTTTCTCTGAATTATCCATGTTTTCATGTACTTTCCTATATTCTGCCTTCTGGTCCAAGTATAAGCTTTGCCCACTTTATCAAACAACTTCCTACACACTGTTATGAACTGAGGCAGCTTGGGAACATTGTTTCTCAACTGTGTTATAGAGTGTAGTACTACATTTCAGTGAAGTGTAAGGCTTTACAAAGCTGCCGAACGTGTTTCTTTCACTATTTCAATGGTATCCTGCCTTGTATAACACACTTTTACCACTCTAGTCTCCTTTTAGTAAAGAATATAGGATTCAAACACTGTTTCATGTGATATTAACTCCCAATAAGGATTTCCCCGATCTTAGCTACCTTTTCTACACTAAGAACTGACTTGGAGAATCTCTTTGAGCTGTTCTAAACAAGTTCTCATCTGTTTACAGTCATTTTCTCTGAATTATCCATGTTTTCATGTAGTTTCCTATATTCTGCCATCTGGTCCAAGTATAAGCTTCTGCCCACTTTATCAAACAACTTCCTGCACACTGTTATGAACTGAGGCAGCTTCGGAACATTGTCTCTCAACTGTGTTATAGAGTGTAGTACTACATTTCAGTGAAGTGTAAGGCTTTCCAAAGCTGCCGAACGTGTTTCTTTCTCTATTTCAATGGTATTCTGACTTGTATAACACACATTTACCACTCTAGAGTCCTTTAGGGAAAGAATATAGGATTCATACAGTGTTTCATGTGATCTTAACTCGAATTAAGGATTTCCCTTATCTTAGCTACCTTTTCTACACTAAGAACTGACTTGGAGAATCTCTTTCAGCTGTTCTAAACCAGTTCTCATCTGTTTACAGTCATTTTCTCTGAATTATCCATGTTTTCATGTAGTTTCCTATATTCTGCCTTCTGGTCCAAGTATAAGCATTGCCCACTTTATCAAACAACTTCCTACACACTGTTATGAACTGAGGCAGCTTGGGAACATTGTCTCTCAACTGTGTTATAGAGTGTAGTACTACATTTCAGTGAAGTGTAAGGCTTTCCAAAGCTGCCGAACGTGTTTCTTTCTCTATTTCAATGGTATTCTGACTTGTATAACACACATTTACCACTCTAGAGTCCTTTAAGTAAAGAATATAGGATTCATACAGTGTTTCATGTGATCTTAACTCGAATTAAGGATTTCCCTTATCTTAGCTACCTTTTCTACACTAAGAACTGACTTGGAGAATCTCTTTCAGCTGTTCTAAACGAGTTTTCATCTGTTTACAGTCATTTTCTCTGAATTATCCATGTTTTCCTGTAGTTTCCTATATTCTGCCTTCTGGTTCAATTATAAGCTTTGCCCACTTTATCAAACAACTTCCTACACACTGTTATGAACTGAGGCAGCTTGGGAACATTGTCTCTCAACTGTGTTATAGAGTGTAGTACTACATTTCAGTGAAGTGTAAGGCTTTCCAAAGCTGCCGAACGTGTTTCTTTCTCTATTTCAATGGTATTCTGACTTGTATAACACACATTTACCACTCTAGAGTCCTTTAGGGAAAGAATATAGGATTCATACAGTGTTTCATGTGATCTTAACTCGAATTAAGGATTTCCCTTATCTTAGCTACCTTTTCTACACTAAGAACTGACTTGGAGAATCTCTTTCAGCTGTTCTAAACCAGTTCTCATCTGTTTACAGTCATTTTCTCTGAATTATCCATGTTTTCATGTAGTTTCCTATATTCTGCCTTCTGGTCCAAGTATAAGCTTTGCCCACTTTATCAAACAACTTCCTACACACTGTTATGAACTGAGGCAGCTTGGGAACATTGTCTCTCAACTGTGTTATAGAGTGTAGTACTACATTTCAGTGAAGTGTAAGGCTTTCCAAAGCTGCCGAACGTGTTTCTTTCTCTATTTCAATGGTATTCTGACTTGTATAACACACATTTACCACTCTAGAGTCCTTTAGGGAAAGAATATAGGATTCATACAGTGTTTCATGTGATCTTAACTCGAATTAAGGATTTCCCTTATCTTAGCTACCTTTTCTACACTAAGAACTGACTTGGAGAATCTCTTTCAGCTGTTCTAAACCAGTTCTCATCTGTTTACAGTCATTTTCTCTGAATTATCCATGTTTTCATGTAGTTTCCTATATTCTGCCTTCTGGTCCAAGTATAAGCTTTGCCCACTTTATCAAACAACTTCCTACACACTGTTATGAACTGAGGCAGCTTGGGAACATTGTCTCTCAACTGTGTTATAGAGTGTAGTACTACATTTCAGTGAAGTGTAAGGCTTTCCAAAGCTGCCGAACGTGTTTCTTTCTCCATTTCAATGGTATTCTGACTTGAATAACACACATTTACCACTCTAGAGTCCTTTAAGTAAAGAATATAGGATTCATACAGTGTTTCATGTGATCTTAACTCGAATTAAGGAGTTCCCTTATCTTAGCTACCTTTTCTACACTAAGAACTGACTTGGAGAATCTCTTTCAGCTGTTCTAAACGAGTTCTCATCTGTTTACAGTCATTTTCTCTGAATTATCCATGTTTTCATGTAGTTTCCTATATTCTGCCTTCTGGTTCAATTATAAGCTTTGCCCACTTTATCAAACAACTTCCTACACACTGTTATGAACTGAGGCAGCTTGGGAACATTGTCTCTCAACTGTGTTATAGAGTGTAGTACTACATTTCAGTGAAGTGTAAGGCTTTCCAAAGCTGCCGAACGTGTTTCTTTCTCAATTTCAATGGTATTCTGACTTGTATAACACACATTTACCACTCTAGAGTCCTTTAGGGAAAGAATATAGGATTCATACAGTGTTTCATGTGATCTTAACTCGAATTAAGGATTTCCCTTATCTTAGCTACCTTTTCTACACTAAGAACTGACTTGGAGAATCTCTTTCAGCTGTTCTAAACCAGTTCTCATCAGTTTACAGTCATTTTCTCTGAATTATCCATGTTTTCATGTAGTTTCCTATATTCTGCCTTCTGGTCCAAGTATTAGCATTGCCCACTTTATCAAACAACTTCCTACACACTGTTATGAACTGAGGCAGCTTGGGAACATTGTCTCTCAACTGTGTTATAGAGTGTAGTACTACATTTCAGTGAAGTGTAAGGCTTTCCAAAGCTGCCGAACGTGTTTCTTTCTCTATTTCAATGGTATTCTGACTTGTATAACACACATTTACCACTCTAGAGTCCTTTAAGTAAAGAATATAGGATTCATACAGTGTTTCATGTGATCTTAACTCGAATTAAGGATTTCCCTTATCTTAGCTACCTTTTCTACACTAAGAACTGACTTGGAGAATCTCTTTCAGCTGTTCTAAACGAGTTTTCATCTGTTTACAGTCATTTTCTCTGAATTATCCATGTTTTCCTGTAGTTTCCTATATTCTGCTTTCTGGTTCAATTATAAGCTTTGCCCACTTTATCAAACAACTTCCTACACACTGTTATGAACTGAGGCAGCTTGGGAACATTGTCTCTCAACTGTGTTATAGAGTGTAGTACTACATTTCAGTGAAGTTTAAGGCTTTCCAAAGCTGCCGAACGTGTTTCTTTCTCTATTTCAATGGTATTCTGACTTGTATAACACACATATACCACTCTGGAGTCCTTTAAGTAAAGAATATAGGATTCATACAGTGTTTCATGTGATCTTAACTCGAATTAAGGATTTCCCTTATCTTAGCTACCTTTTCTACACTAAGAACTGACTTGGAGAATCTCTTTCAGCTGTTCTAAACGAGTTCTCATCTGTTTACAGTCATTTTCTGTGAATTATCCATGTTTTCATGTACTTTCCTATATTCTGCCTTCTGGTCCAAGTATAAGCTTTGCCCACTTTATCAAACAACTTCCTACACACTGTTATGAACTGAGGCAGCTTGGGAACATTGTCTCTCAACTGTGTTATAGAGTGTAGTACTACATTTCAGTGAAGTGTAAGGCTTTCCAAAGCTGCCGAACGTGTTTCTTTCTCTATTTCAATGGTATTCTGACTTGTATAACACACATTTACCACTCTAGAGTCCTTTAGGGAAAGAATATAGGATTCATACAGTGTTTCATGTGATCTTAACTCGAATTAAGGATTTCCCTTATCTTAGCTACCTTTTCTACACTAAGAACTGACTTGGAGAATCTCTTTCAGCTGTTCTAAACCAGTTCTCATCTGTTTACAGTCATTTTCTCTGAATTATCCATGTTTTCATGTAGTTTCCTATATTCTGCCTTCTGGTCCAAGTATAAGCATTGCCCACTTTATCAAACAACTTCCTACACACTGTTATGAACTGAGGCAGCTTGGGAACATTGTCTCTCAACTGTGTTATAGAGTGTAGTACTACATTTCAGTGAAGTGTAAGGCTTTCCAAAGCTGCCGAACGTGTTTCTTTCTCTATTTCAATGGTATTCTGACTTGTATAACACACATTTACCACTCTAGAGTCCTTTAGGGAAAGAATATAGGATTCATACAGTGTTTCATGTGATCTTAACTCGAATTAAGGATTTCCCTTATCTTAGCTACCTTTTCTACACTAAGAACTGACTTGGAGAATCTCTTTCAGCTGTTCTAAACGAGTTCTCATCTGTTTACAGTCATTTTCTCTGAATTATCCATGTTTTCATGTAGTTTCCTATATTCTGCCTTCTGGTTCAATTATAAGCTTTGCCCACTTTATCAAACAACTTCCTACACACTGTTATGAACTGAGGCAGCTTGGGAACATTGTCTCTCAACTGTGTTATAGAGTGTAGTACTACATTTCAGTGAAGTGTAAGGCTTTCCAAAGCTGCCGAACGTGTTTCTTTCTCTATTTCAATGGTATTCTGACTTGTATAACACACATTTACCACTCTAGAGTCCTTTAGGGAAGAATATAGGATTCATACAGTGTTTCATGTGATCTTAACTCGAATTAAGGATTTCCCTTATCTTAGCTACCTTTTCTACACTAAGAACTGACTTGGAGAATCCCTTTAAGCTGTTCTAAACCAGTTCTCATCTGTTTACAGTCATTTTCTCTGAATTATCCATGTTTTCATGTAGTTTCCTATATTCTGCCTTCTGGTCCAAGTATAAGCTTTGCCCACTTTATCAAACAACTTCCTACGCACTGTTATGAACTGAGGCAGCTTGGGAACATTGTCTCTCAACTGTGTTATAGAGTGTAGTACTACATTTCAGTGAAGTGTAAGGCTTTCCAAAGCTGCCGAACGTGTTTCTTTCTCTATTTCAATGGTATTCTGACTTGTATAACACACATTTACCACTCTAGAGTCCTTTAGGGAAAGAATATAGGATTCATACAGTGTTTCATGTGATCTTAACTCGAATTAAGGATTTCCCTTATCTTAGCTACCTTTTCTACACTAAGAACTGACTTGGAGAATCTCTTTCAGCTGTTCTAAACGAGTTCTCATCTGTTTACAGTCATTTTCTCTGAATTATCCATGTTTTCTTGTAGTTTCCTATATTCTGCCTTCTGGTTCAATTATAAGCTTTGCCCACTTTATCAAACAACTTCCTACACACTGTTATGAACTGAGGCAGCTTGGGAACATTGTCTCTCAACTGTGTTATAGAGTGTAGTACTACATTTCAGTGAAGTGTAAGGCTTTCCAAAGCTGCCGAACGTGTTTCTTTCTCTATTTCAATGGTATTCTGACTTGTATAACACACATTTACCACTCTAGAGTCCTTTAGGGAAAGAATATAGGATTCATACAGTGTTTCATGTGATCTTAACTCGAATTAAGGATATCCCTTATCTTAGCTACCTTTTCTACACTAAGAACTGACTTGGAGAATCTCTTTCAGCTGTTCTAAACAAGTTCTCATCTGTTTACAGTCATTTTCTCTGAATTATCCATGTTTTCATGTAGTTTCCTATATTCTGCCTTCTGGTCCAAGTATAAGCTTCTGCCCACTTTATCAAACAACTTCCTGCACACTGTTATGAACTGAGGCAGCTTGGGAACATTGTCTCTCAACTGTGTTATAGAGTGTAGTACTACATTTCAGTGAAGTGTAAGGCTTTCCAAAGCTGCCGAACGTGTTTCTTTCTCTATTTCAATGGTATTCTGACTTGTATAACACACATTTACCACTCTAGAGTCCTTTAGGGAAAGAATATAGGATTCATACAGTGTTTCATGTGATCTTAACTCGAATTAAGGATTTCCCTTATCTTAGCTACCTTTTCTACACTAAGAACTGACTTGGAGAATCTCTTTCAGCTGTTCTAAACCAGTTCTCATCTGTTTACAGTCATTTTCTCTGAATTATCCATGTTTTCATGTAGTTTCCTATATTCTGCCTTCTGGTCCAAGTATAAGCTTTGCCCACTTTATCAAACAACTTCCTACACACTGTTATGAACTGAGGCAGCTTGGGAACATTGTCTCTCAACTGTGTTATAGAGTGTAGTACTACATTTCAGTGAAGTGTAAGGCTTTCCAAAGCTGCCGAACGTGTTTCTTTCTCTATTTCAATGGTATTCTGACTTGTATAACACACATTTACCACTCTAGAGTCCTTTAGAGAAAGAATATAGGATTCATACAGTGTTTCATGTGATCTTAACTCGAATTAAGGATATCCCTTATCTTAGCTATCTTTTCTACACTAAGAACTGACTTGGAGAATCTCTTTCAGCTGTTCTAAACCAGTTCTCATCTGTTTACAGTCATTTTCTCTGAATTATCCATGTTTTCATGTAGTTTCCTATATTCTGCCTTCTGGTCCAAGTATAAGCATTGCCCACTTTATCAAACAACTTCCTACAAACTGTTATGAACTGAGGCAGCTTGGGAACATTGTCTCTCAACTGTGTTATAGAGTGTAGTACTACATTTCAGTGAAGTGTAAGGCTTTCCAAAGCTGCCGAACGTGTTTCTTTCTCTATTTCAATGGTATTCTGACTTGTATAACACACATTTACCACTCTAGAGTCCTTTAAGTAAAGAATATAGGATTCATACAGTGTTTCATGTGATCTTAACTCGAATTAAGGATTTCCCTTATCTTAGCTACCTTTTCTACACTAAGAACTGACTTGGAGAATCTTTTTGAGCTGTTCTAAACGAGTTCTCATCTGTTTACAGTCATTTTCTCTGAATTATCCATGTTTTCATGTAGTTTCCTATATTCTGCCTTCTGGTTCAATTATAAGCTTTGCCCACTTTATCAAACAACTTCCTACACACTGTTATGAACTGAGGCAGCTTGGGAACATTGTCTCTCAACTGTGTTATAGAGTGTAGTACTACATTTCAGTGAAGTGTAAGGCTTTCCAAAGCTGCCGAACGTGTTTCTTTCTCTATTTCAATGGTATTCTGACTTGTATAACACACATTTACCACTCTAGAGTCCTTTAGGGAAAGAATATAGGATTCATACAGTGTTTCATGTGATCTTAACTCGAATTAAGGATTTCCCTTATCTTAGCTACCTTTTCTACACTAAGAACTGACTTGGAGAATCTCTTTCAGCTGTTCTAAACGAGTTCTCATCTGTTTACAGTCATTTTCTCTGAATTATCCATGTTTTCATGTAGTTTCCTATATTCTGCCTTCTGGTTCAATTATAAGCTTTGCCCACTTTATCAAACAACTTCCTACACACTGTTATGAACTGAGGCAGCTTGGGAACATTGTCTCTCAACTGTGTTATAGAGTGTAGTACTACATTTCAGTGAAGTGTAAGGCTTTCCAAAGCTGCCGAACGTGTTTCTTTCTCTATTTCAATGGTATTCTGACTTGTATAACACACATTTACCACTCTAGAGTCCTTTAGGGAAAGAATATAGGATTCATACAGTGTTTCATGTGATCTTAACTCGAATTAAGGATTTCCCTTATCTTAGCTACCTTTTCTACACTAAGAACTGACTTGGAGAATCCCTTTAAGCTGTTCTAAACCAGTTCTCATCTGTTTACAGTCATTTTCTCTGAATTATCCATGTTTTCATGTAGTTTCCTATATTCTGCCTTCTGGTCCAAGTATAAGCTTTGCTCACTTTATCAAACAACTTCCTACGCACTGTTATGAACTGAGGCAGCTTGGGAACATTGTCTCTCAACTGTGTTATAGAGTGTAGTACTACATTTCAGTGAAGTGTAAGGCTTTCCAAAGCTGCCGAACGTGTTTCTTTCTCTATTTCAATGGTATTCTGACTTGTATAACACACATTTACCACTCTAGAGTCCTTTAGGGAAAGAATATAGGATTCATACAGTGTTTCATGTGATCTTAACTCGAATTAAGGATTTCCCTTATCTTAGCTACCTTTTCTACACTAAGAACTGACTTGGAGAATCTCTTTCAGCTGTTCTAAACGAGTTCTCATCTGTTTACAGTCATTTTCTCTGAATTATCCATGTTTTCTTGTAGTTTCCTATATTCTGCCTTCTGGTTCAATTATAAGCTTTGCCCACTTTATCAAACAACTTCCTACACACTGTTATGAACTGAGGCAGCTTGGGAACATTGTCTCTCAACTGTGTTATAGAGTGTAGTACTACATTTCAGTGAAGTGTAAGGCTTTCCAAAGCTGCCGAACGTGTTTCTTTCTCTATTTCAATGGTATTCTGACTTGTATAACACACATTTACCACTCTAGAGTCCTTTAGGGAAAGAATATAGGATTCATACAGTGTTTCATGTGATCTTAACTCGAATTAAGGATTTCCCTTATCTTAGCTACCTTTTCTACACTAAGAACTGACTTGGAGAATCTCTTTCAGCTGTTCTAAACGAGTTCTCATCTGTTTACAGTCATTTTCTCTGAATTATCCATGTTTTCATGTAGTTTCCTATATTCTGCCTTCTGGTTCAATTATAAGCTTTGCCCACTTTATCAAACAACTTCCTACACACTGTTATGAACTGAGGCAGCTTGGGAACATTGTCTCTCAACTGTGTTATAGAGTGTAGTACTACATTTCAGTGAAGTGTAAGGCTTTCCAAAGCTGCCGAACGTGTTTCTTTCTCTATTTCAATGGTATTCTGACTTGTATAACACACATTTACCACTCTAGAGTCCTTTAGGGAAGAATATAGGATTCATACAGTGTTTCATGTGATCTTAACTCGAATTAAGGATTTCCCTTATCTTAGCTACCTTTTCTACACTAAGAACTGACTTGGAGAATCCCTTTAAGCTGTTCTAAACCAGTTCTCATCTGTTTACAGTCATTTTCTCTGAATTATCCATGTTTTCATGTAGTTTCCTATATTCTGCCTTCTGGTCCAAGTATAAGCTTTGCCCACTTTATCAAACAACTTCCTACGCACTGTTATGAACTGAGGCAGCTTGGGAACATTGTCTCTCAACTGTGTTATAGAGTGTAGTACTACATTTCAGTGAAGTGTAAGGCTTTCCAAAGCTGCCGAACGTGTTTCTTTCTCTATTTCAATGGTATTCTGACTTGTATAACACACATTTACCACTCTAGAGTCCTTTAGGGAAAGAATATAGGATTCATACAGTGTTTCATGTGATCTTAACTCGAATTAAGGATTTCCCTTATCTTAGCTACCTTTTCTACACTAAGAACTGACTTGGAGAATCTCTTTCAGCTGTTCTAAACGAGTTCTCATCTGTTTACAGTCATTTTCTCTGAATTATCCATGTTTTCTTGTAGTTTCCTATATTCTGCCTTCTGGTTCAATTATAAGCTTTGCCCACTTTATCAAACAACTTCCTACACACTGTTATGAACTGAGGCAGCTTGGGAACATTGTCTCTCAACTGTGTTATAGAGTGTAGTACTACATTTCAGTGAAGTGTAAGGCTTTCCAAAGCTGCCGAACGTGTTTCTTTCTCTATTTCAATGGTATTCTGACTTGTATAACACACATTTACCACTCTAGAGTCCTTTAGGGAAAGAATATAGGATTCATACAGTGTTTCATGTGATCTTAACTCGAATTAAGGATATCCCTTATCTTAGCTACCTTTTCTACACTAAGAACTGACTTGGAGAATCTCTTTCAGCTGTTCTAAACAAGTTCTCATCTGTTTACAGTCATTTTCTCTGAATTATCCATGTTTTCATGTAGTTTCCTATATTCTGCCTTCTGGTCCAAGTATAAGCTTCTGCCCACTTTATCAAACAACTTCCTGCACACTGTTATGAACTGAGGCAGCTTGGGAACATTGTCTCTCAACTGTGTTATAGAGTGTAGTACTACATTTCAGTGAAGTGTAAGGCTTTCCAAAGCTGCCGAACGTGTTTCTTTCTCTATTTCAATGGTATTCTGACTTGTATAACACACATTTACCACTCTAGAGTCCTTTAGGGAAAGAATATAGGATTCATACAGTGTTTCATGTGATCTTAACTCGAATTAAGGATTTCCCTTATCTTAGCTACCTTTTCTACACTAAGAACTGACTTGGAGAATCTCTTTCAGCTGTTCTAAACCAGTTCTCATCTGTTTACAGTCATTTTCTCTGAATTATCCATGTTTTCATGTAGTTTCCTATATTCTGCCTTCTGGTCCAAGTATAAGCTTTGCCCACTTTATCAAACAACTTCCTACACACTGTTATGAACTGAGGCAGCTTGGGAACATTGTCTCTCAACTGTGTTATAGAGTGTAGTACTACATTTCAGTGAAGTGTAAGGCTTTCCAAAGCTGCCGAACGTGTTTCTTTCTCTATTTCAATGGTATTCTGACTTGTATAACACACATTTACCACTCTAGAGTCCTTTAGAGAAAGAATATAGGATTCATACAGTGTTTCATGTGATCTTAACTCGAATTAAGGATATCCCTTATCTTAGCTATCTTTTCTACACTAAGAACTGACTTGGAGAATCTCTTTCAGCTGTTCTAAACCAGTTCTCATCTGTTTACAGTCATTTTCTCTGAATTATCCATGTTTTCATGTAGTTTCCTATATTCTGCCTTCTGGTCCAAGTATAAGCATTGCCCACTTTATCAAACAACTTCCTACAAACTGTTATGAACTGAGGCAGCTTGGGAACATTGTCTCTCAACTGTGTTATAGAGTGTAGTACTACATTTCAGTGAAGTGTAAGGCTTTCCAAAGCTGCCGAACGTGTTTCTTTCTCTATTTCAATGGTATTCTGACTTGTATAACACACATTTACCACTCTAGAGTCCTTTAAGTAAAGAATATAGGATTCATACAGTGTTTCATGTGATCTTAACTCGAATTAAGGATTTCCCTTATCTTAGCTACCTTTTCTACACTAAGAACTGACTTGGAGAATCTTTTTGAGCTGTTCTAAACAAGTTCTCATCTGTTTACAGTCATTTTCTCTGAATTATCCATGTTTTCATGTAGTTTCCTATATTCTGCCTTCTGGTTCAATTATAAGCTTTGCCCACTTTATCAAACAACTTCCTACACACTGTTATGAACTGAGGCAGCTTGGGAACATTGTCTCTCAACTGTGTTATAGAGTGTAGTACTACATTTCAGTGAAGTGTAAGGCTTTCCAAAGCTGCCGAACGTGTTTCTTTCTCTATTTCAATGGTATTCTGACTTGTATAACACACATTTACCACTCTAGAGTCCTTTAGGGAAAGAATATAGGATTCATACAGTGTTTCATGTGATCTTAACTCGAATTAAGGATTTCCCTTATCTTAGCTACCTTTTCTACACTAAGAACTGACTTGGAGAATCTCTTTCAGCTGTTCTAAACGAGTTCTCATCTGTTTACAGTCATTTTCTCTGAATTATCCATGTTTTCATGTAGTTTCCTATATTCTGCCTTCTGGTTCAATTATAAGCTTTGCCCACTTTATCAAACAACTTCCTACACACTGTTATGAACTGAGGCAGCTTGGGAACATTGTCTCTCAACTGTGTTATAGAGTGTAGTACTACATTTCAGTGAAGTGTAAGGCTTTCCAAAGCTGCCGAACGTGTTTCTTTCTCTATTTCAATGGTATTCTGACTTGTATAACACACATTTACCACTCTAGAGTCCTTTAGGGAAAGAATATAGGATTCATACAGTGTTTCATGTGATCTTAACTCGAATTAAGGATTTCCCTTATCTTAGCTACCTTTTCTACACTAAGAACTGACTTGGAGAATCCCTTTAAGCTGTTCTAAACCAGTTCTCATCTGTTTACAGTCATTTTCTCTGAATTATCCATGTTTTCATGTAGTTTCCTATATTCTGCCTTCTGGTCCAAGTATAAGCTTTGCTCACTTTATCAAACAACTTCCTACGCACTGTTATGAACTGAGGCAGCTTGGGAACATTGTCTCTCAACTGTGTTATAGAGTGTAGTACTACATTTCAGTGAAGTGTAAGGCTTTCCAAAGCTGCCGAACGTGTTTCTTTCTCTATTTCAATGGTATTCTGACTTGTATAACACACATTTACCACTCTAGAGTCCTTTAGGGAAAGAATATAGGATTCATACAGTGTTTCATGTGATCTTAACTCGAATTAAGGATTTCCCTTATCTTAGCTACCTTTTCTACACTAAGAACTGACTTGGAGAATCTCTTTCAGCTGTTCTAAACGAGTTCTCATCTGTTTACAGTCATTTTCTCTGAATTATCCATGTTTTCTTGTAGTTTCCTATATTCTGCCTTCTGGTTCAATTATAAGCTTTGCCCACTTTATCAAACAACTTCCTACACACTGTTATGAACTGAGGCAGCTTGGGAACATTGTCTCTCAACTGTGTTATAGAGTGTAGTACTACATTTCAGTGAAGTGTAAGGCTTTCCAAAGCTGCCGAACGTGTTTCTTTCTCTATTTCAATGGTATTCTGACTTGTATAACACACATTTACCACTCTAGAGTCCTTTAGGGAAAGAATATAGGATTCATACAGTGTTTCATGTGATCTTAACTCGAATTAAGGATATCCCTTATCTTAGCTACCTTTTCTACACTAAGAACTGACTTGGAGAATCTCTTTCAGCTGTTCTAAACAAGTTCTCATCTGTTTACAGTCATTTTCTCTGAATTATCCATGTTTTCATGTAGTTTCCTATATTCTGCCTTCTGGTCCAAGTATAAGCTTCTGCCCACTTTATCAAACAACTTCCTGCACACTGTTATGAACTGAGGCAGCTTGGGAACATTGTCTCTCAACTGTGTTATAGAGTGTAGTACTACATTTCAGTGAAGTGTAAGGCTTTCCAAAGCTGCCGAACGTGTTTCTTTCTCTATTTCAATGGTATTCTGACTTGTATAACACACATTTACCACTCTAGAGTCCTTTAGGGAAAGAATATAGGATTCATACAGTGTTTCATGTGATCTTAACTCGAATTAAGGATTTCCCTTATCTTAGCTACCTTTTCTACACTAAGAACTGACTTGGAGAATCTCTTTCAGCTGTTCTAAACCAGTTCTCATCTGTTTACAGTCATTTTCTCTGAATTATCCATGTTTTCATGTAGTTTCCTATATTCTGCCTTCTGGTCCAAGTATAAGCTTTGCCCACTTTATCAAACAACTTCCTACACACTGTTATGAACTGAGGCAGCTTGGGAACATTGTCTCTCAACTGTGTTATAGAGTGTAGTACTACATTTCAGTGAAGTGTAAGGCTTTCCAAAGCTGCCGAACGTGTTTCTTTCTCTATTTCAATGGTATTCTGACTTGTATAACACACATTTACCACTCTAGAGTCCTTTAGAGAAAGAATATAGGATTCATACAGTGTTTCATGTGATCTTAACTCGAATTAAGGATATCCCTTATCTTAGCTATCTTTTCTACACTAAGAACTGACTTGGAGAATCTCTTTCAGCTGTTCTAAACCAGTTCTCATCTGTTTACAGTCATTTTCTCTGAATTATCCATGTTTTCATGTAGTTTCCTATATTCTGCCTTCTGGTCCAAGTATAAGCATTGCCCACTTTATCAAACAACTTCCTACACACTGTTATGAACTGAGGCAGCTTGGGAACATTGTCTCTCAACTGTGTTATAGAGTGTAGTACTACATTTCAGTGAAGTGTAAGGCTTTCCAAAGCTGCCGAACGTGTTTCTTTCTCTATTTCAATGGTATTCTGACTTGTATAACACACATTTACCACTCTAGAGTCCTTTAAGTAAAGAATATAGGATTCATACAGTGTTTCATGTGATCTTAACTCGAATTAAGGATTTCCCTTATCTTAGCTACCTTTTCTACACTAAGAACTGACTTGGAGAATCTCTTTCAGCTGTTCTAAACGAGTTCTCATCTGTTTACAGTCATTTTCTCTGAATTATCCATGTTTTCATGTAGTTTCCTATATTCTGCCTTCTGGTTCAATTATAAGCTTTGCCCACTTTATCAAACAACTTCCTACACACTGTTATGAACTGAGGCAGCTTGGGAACATTGTCTCTCAACTGTGTTATAGAGTGTAGTACTACATTTCAGTGAAGTGTAAGGCTTTCCAAAGCTGCCAAACGTGTTTCTTTCTCTATTTCAATGGTATTCTGACTTGTATAACACACATTTACCACTCTAGAGACCTTTAGGGAAAGAATATAGGATTCATACAGTGTTTCATGTGATCTTAACTCGAATTAAGGATTTCCCTTATCTTAGCTACCTTTTCTACACTAAGAACTGACTTGGAGAATCTCTTTCAGCTGTTCTAAACGAGTTCTCATCTGTTTACAGTCATTTTCTCTGAATTATCCATGTTTTCATGTAGTTTCCTATATTCTGCCTTCTGGTCCAAGTATAAGCTTTGCCCACTTTATCAAACAACTTCCTACACACTGTTATGAACTGAGGCAGCTTGGGAACATTGTTTCTCAACTGTGTTATAGAGTGTAGTACTACATTTCAGTGAAGTGTAAGGCTTTACAAAGCTGCCGAACGTGTTTCTTTCACTATTTCAATGGTATCCTGCCTTGTATAACACACTTTTACCACTCTAGTCTCCTTTTAGTAAAGAATATAGGATTTAAACACTGTTTCATGTGATATTAACTCCCAATAAGGATTTCCCCGATCTTAGCTACCTACCTTTTCTACACTAAGAACTGACTTGGAGAATCTCTTTGAGCTGTTCTAAACAAGTTCTCATCTGTTTACAGTCATTTTCTCTGAATTATCCATGTTTTCATGTAGTTTCCTATATTCTGCCATCTGGTCCAAGTATAAGCTTCTGCCCACTTTATCAAACAACTTCCTGCACACTGTTATGAACTGAGGCAGCTTGGGAACATTGTCTCTCAACTGTGTTATAGAGTGTAGTACTACATTTCAGTGAAGTGTAAGGCTTTCCAAAGCTGCCGAACGTGTTTCTTTCTCTATTTCAATGGTATTCTGACTTGTATAACACAAATTTACCACTCTAGAGTCCTTTAAGTAAAGAATATAGGATTCATACAGTGTTTCATGTGATCTTAACTCGAATTAAGGATTTCCCTTATCTTAGCTACCTTTTCTACACTAAGAACTGACTTGGAGAATCTTTTTGAGCTGTTCTAAACGAGTTCTCATCTGTTTACAGTCATTTTCTCTGAATTATCCATGTTTTCATGTAGTTTCCTATATTCTGCCTTCTGGTTCAATTATAAGCTTTGCCCACTTTATCAAACAACTTCCTACACACTGTTATGAACTGAGGCAGCTTGGGAACATTGTCTCTCAACTGTGTTATAGAGTGTAGTACTACATTTCAGTGAAGTGTAAGGCTTTCCAAAGCTGCCGAACGTGTTTCTTTCTCTATTTCAATGGTATTCTGACTTGTATAACACACATTTAGCACTCTAGAGTCCTTTAGGGAAAGAATATAGGATTCATACAGTGTTTCATGTGATCTTAACTCGAATTAAGGATTTCCCTTATCTTAGCTACCTTTTCTACACTAAGAACTGACTTGGAGAATCTCTTTCAGCTGTTCTAAACGAGTTCTCATCTGTTTACAGTCATTTTCTCTGAATTATCCATGTTTTCATGTAGTTTCCTATATTCTGCCTTCTGGTTCAATTATAAGCTTTGCCCACTTTATCAAACAACTTCCTACACACTGTTATGAACTGAGGCAGCTTGGGAACATTGTCTCTCAACTGTGTTATAGAGTGTAGTACTACATTTCAGTGAAGTGTAAGGCTTTCCAAAGCTGCCGAACGTGTTTCTTTCTCTATTTCAATGGTATTCTGACTTGTATAACACACATTTACCACTCTAGAGTCCTTTAGGGAAAGAATATAGGATTCATACAGTGTTTCATGTGATCTTAACTCGAATTAAGGATTTCCCTTATCTTAGCTACCTTTTCTACACTAAGAACTGACTTGGAGAATCCCTTTAAGCTGTTCTAAACCAGTTCTCATCTGTTTACAGTCATTTTCTCTGAATTATCCATGTTTTCATGTAGTTTCCTATATTCTGCCTTCTGGTCCAAGTATAAGCTTTGCCCACTTTATCAAACAACTTCCTACGCACTGTTATGAACTGAGGCAGCTTGGGAACATTGTCTCTCAACTGTGTTATAGAGTGTAGTACTACATTTCAGTGAAGTGTAAGGCTTTCCAAAGCTGCCGAACGTGTTTCTTTCTCTATTTCAATGGTATTCTGACTTGTATAACACACATTTACCACTCTAGAGTCCTTTAGGGAAAGAATATAGGATTCATACAGTGTTTCATGTGATCTTAACTCGAATTAAGGATTTCCCTTATCTTAGCTACCTTTTCTACACTAAGAACTGACTTGGAGAATCTCTTTCAGCTGTTCTAAACGAGTTCTCATCTGTTTACAGTCATTTTCTCTGAATTATCCATGTTTTCTTGTAGTTTCCTATATTCTGCCTTCTGGTTCAATTATAAGCTTTGCCCACTTTATCAAACAACTTCCTACACACTGTTATGAACTGAGGCAGCTTGGGAACATTGTCTCTCAACTGTGTTATAGAGTGTAGTACTACATTTCAGTGAAGTGTAAGGCTTTCCAAAGCTGCCGAACGTGTTTCTTTCTCTATTTCAATGGTATTCTGACTTGTATAACACACATTTACCACTCTAGAGTCCTTTAGGGAAAGAATATAGAATTCATACAGTGTTTCATGTGATCTTAACTCGAATTAAGGATATCCCTTATCTTAGCTACCTTTTCTACACTAAGAACTGACTTGGAGAATCTCTTTCAGCTGTTCTAAACGAGTTCTCATCTGTTTACAGTCATTTTCTCTGAATTATCCATGTTTTCATGTAGTTTCCTATATTCTGCCTTCTGGTCCAAGTATAAGCTTCTGCCCACTTTATCAAACAACTTCCTGCACACTGTTATGAACTGAGGCAGCTTGGGAACATTGTCTCTCAACTGTGTTATAGAGTGTAGTACTACATTTCAGTGAAGTGTAAGGCTTTCCAAAGCTGCCGAACGTGTTTCTTTCTCTATTTCAATGGTATTCTGACTTGTATAACACACATTTACCACTCTAGAGTCCTTTAGGGAAAGAATATAGGATTCATACAGTGTTTCATGTGATCTTAACTCGATTTAAGGATTTCCCTTATCTTAGCTACCTTTTCTACACTAAGAACTGACTTGGAGAATCTCTTTCAGCTGTTCTAAACGAGTTCTCATCTGTTTACAGTCATTTTCTCTGAATTATCCATGTTTTCATGTAGTTTCCTATATTCTGCCTTCTGGTTCAATTATAAGCTTTGCCCACTTTATCAAACAACTTCCTACACACTGTTATGAACTGAGGCAGCTTGGGAACATTGTCTCTCAACTGTGTTATAGAGTGTAGTACTACATTTCAGTGAAGTGTAAGGCTTTCCAAAGCTGCCGAACGTGTTTCTTTCTCTATTTCAATGGTATTCTGACTTGTATAACACACATTTACCACTCTAGAGTCCTTTAGGGAAAGAATATAGGATTCATACAGTGTTTCATGTGATCTTAACTCGAATTAAGGATTTCCCTTATCTTAGCTACCTTTTCTACACTAAGAACTGACTTGGAGAATCTCTTTCAGCTGTTCTAAACGAGTTCTCATCTGTTTACAGTCATTTTCTCTGAATTATCCATGTTTTCTTGTAGTTTCCTATATTCTGCCTTCTGGTTCAATTATAAGCTTTGCCCACTTTATCAAACAACTTCCTACACACTGTTATGAACTGAGGCAGCTTGGGAACATTGTCTCTCAACTGTGTTATAGAGTGTAGTACTACATTTCAGTGAAGTGTAAGGCTTTCCAAAGCTGCCGAACGTGTTTCTTTCTCTATTTCAATGGTATTCTGACTTGTATAACACACATTTACCACTCTAGAGTCCTTTAGGGAAAGAATATAGGATTCATACAGTGTTTCATGTGATCTTAACTCGAATTAAGGATTTCCCTTATCTTAGCTACCTTTTCTACACTAAGAACTGACTTGGAGAATCTCTTTCAGCTGTTCTAAACGAGTTCTCATCTGTTTACAGTCATTTTCTCTGAATTATCCATGTTTTCATGTAGTTTCCTATATTCTTCCTTCTGGTCCAAGTATAAGCTTTGCCCACTTTATCAAACAACTTCCTACACACTGTTATGAACTGAGGCAGCTTGGGAACATTGTCTCTCAACTGTGTTATAGAGTGTAGTACTACATTTCAGTGAAGTGTAAGGCTTTCCAAAGCTGCCGAACGTGTTTCTTTCTCTATTTCAATGGTATTCTGACTTGTATAACACACATTTACCACTCTAGAGTCCTTTAGGGAAAGAATATAGGATTCATACAGTGTTTCATGTGATCTTAACTCGAATTAAGGATATCCCTTATCTTAGCTACCTTTTCTACACTAAGAACTGACTTGGAGAATCTCTTTCAGCTGTTCTAAACGAGTTCTCATCTGTTTACAGTCATTTTCTCTGAATTATCCATGTTTTCATGTAGTTTCCTATATTCTGCCTTCTGGTCCAAGTATAAGCTTCTGCCCACTTTATCAAACAACTTCCTGCACACTGTTATGAACTGAGGCAGCTTGGGAACATTGTCTCTCAACTGTGTTATAGAGTGTAGTACTACATTTCAGTGAAGTGTAAGGCTTTCCAAAGCTGCCGAACGTGTTTCTTTCTCTATTTCAATGGTATTCTGACTTGTATAACACACATTTACCACTCTAGAGTCCTTTAGGGAAAGAATATAGGATTCATACAGTGTTTCATGTGATCTTAACTCGATTTAAGGATTTCCCTTATCTTAGCTACCTTTTCTACACTAAGAACTGACTTGGAGAATCTCTTTCAGCTGTTCTAAACGAGTTCTCATCTGTTTACAGTCATTTTCTCTGAATTATCCATGTTTTCATGTAGTTTCCTATATTCTGCCTTCTGGTTCAATTATAAGCTTTGCCCACTTTATCAAACAACTTCCTACACACTGTTATGAACTGAGGCAGCTTGGGAACATTGTCTCTCAACTGTGTTATAAAGTGTAGTACTACATTTCAGTGAAGTGTAAGGCTTTCCAAAGCTGCCAAACGTGTTTCTTTCTCTATTTCAATGGTATTCTGACTTGTATAACACACATTTACCACTCTAGAGACCTTTAGGGAAAGAATATAGGATTCATACAGTGTTTCATGTGATCTTAACTCGAATTAAGGATTTCCCTTATCTTAGCTACCTTTTCTACACTAAGAACTGACTTGGAGAATCTCTTTCAGCTGTTCTAAACGAGTTCTCATCTGTTTACAGTCATTTTCTCTGAATTATCCATGTTTTCATGTAGTTTCCTATATTCTGCCTTCTGGTCCAAGTATAAGCTTTGCCCACTTTATCAAACAACTTCCTACACACTGTTATGAACTGAGGCAGCTTGGGAACATTGTTTCTCAACTGTGTTATAGAGTGTAGTACTACATTTCAGTGAAGTGTAAGGCTTTACAAAGCTGCCGAACGTGTTTCTTTCACTATTTCAATGGTATCCTGCCTTGTATAACACACTTTTACCACTCTAGTCTCCTTTTAGTAAAGAATATAGGATTTAAACACTGTTTCATGTGATATTAACTCCCAATAAGGATTTCCCCGATCTTAGCTACCTACCTTTTCTACACTAAGAACTGACTTGGAGAATCTCTTTGAGCTGTTCTAAACAAGTTCTCATCTGTTTACAGTCATTTTCTCTGAATTATCCATGTTTTCATGTAGTTTCCTATATTCTGCCATCTGGTCCAAGTATAAGCTTCTGCCCACTTTATCAAACAACTTCCTGCACACTGTTATGAACTGAGGCAGCTTGGGAACATTGTCTCTCAACTGTGTTATAGAGTGTAGTACTACATTTCAGTGAAGTGTAAGGCTTTCCAAAGCTGCCGAACGTGTTTCTTTCTCTATTTCAATGGTATTCTGACTTGTATAACACAAATTTACCACTCTAGAGTCCTTTAAGTAAAGAATATAGGATTCATACAGTGTTTCATGTGATCTTAACTCGAATTAAGGATTTCCCTTATCTTAGCTACCTTTTCTACACTAAGAACTGACTTGGAGAATCTTTTTGAGCTGTTCTAAACGAGTTCTCATCTGTTTACAGTCATTTTCTCTGAATTATCCATGTTTTCATGTAGTTTCCTATATTCTGCCTTCTGGTTCAATTATAAGCTTTGCCCACTTTATCAAACAACTTCCTACACACTGTTATGAACTGAGGCAGCTTGGGAACATTGTCTCTCAACTGTGTTATAGAGTGTAGTACTACATTTCAGTGAAGTGTAAGGCTTTCCAAAGCTGCCGAACGTGTTTCTTTCTCTATTTCAATGGTATTCTGACTTGTATAACACACATTTACCACTCTAGAGTCCTTTAGGGAAAGAATATAGGATTCATACAGTGTTTCATGTGATCTTAACTCGAATTAAGGATTTCCCTTATCTTAGCTACCTTTTCTACACTAAGAACTGACTTGGAGAATCTCTTTCAGCTGTTCTAAACGAGTTCTCATCTGTTTACAGTCATTTTCTCTGAATTATCCATGTTTTCATGTAGTTTCCTATATTCTGCCTTCTGGTTCAATTATAAGCTTTGCCCACTTTATCAAACAACTTCCTACACACTGTTATGAACTGAGGCAGCTTGGGAACATTGTCTCTCAACTGTGTTATAGAGTGTAGTACTACATTTCAGTGAAGTGTAAGGCTTTCCAAAGCTGCCGAACGTGTTTCTTTCTCTATTTCAATGGTATTCTGACTTGTATAACACACATTTACCACTCTAGAGTCCTTTAGGGAAAGAATATAGGATTCATACAGTGTTTCATGTGATCTTAACTCGAATTAAGGATTTCCCTTATCTTAGCTACCTTTTCTACACTAAGAACTGACTTGGAGAATCCCTTTAAGCTGTTCTAAACCAGTTCTCATCTGTTTACAGTCATTTTCTCTGAATTATCCATGTTTTCATGTAGTTTCCTATATTCTGCCTTCTGGTCCAAGTATAAGCTTTGCCCACTTTATCAAACAACTTCCTACGCACTGTTATGAACTGAGGCAGCTTGGGAACATTGTCTCTCAACTGTGTTATAGAGTGTAGTACTACATTTCAGTGAAGTGTAAGGCTTTCCAAAGCTGCCGAACGTGTTTCTTTCTCTATTTCAATGGTATTCTGACTTGTATAACACACATTTACCACTCTAGAGTCCTTTAGGGAAAGAATATAGGATTCATACAGTGTTTCATGTGATCTTAACTCGAATTAAGGATTTCCCTTATCTTAGCTACCTTTTCTACACTAAGAACTGACTTGGAGAATCTCTTTCAGCTGTTCTAAACGAGTTCTCATCTGTTTACAGTCATTTTCTCTGAATTATCCATGTTTTCTTGTAGTTTCCTATATTCTGCCTTCTGGTTCAATTATAAGCTTTGCCCACTTTATCAAACAACTTCCTACACACTGTTATGAACTGAGGCAGCTTGGGAACATTGTCTCTCAACTGTGTTATAGAGTGTAGTACTACATTTCAGTGAAGTGTAAGGCTTTCCAAAGCTGCCGAACGTGTTTCTTTCTCTATTTCAATGGTATTCTGACTTGTATAACACACATTTACCACTCTAGAGTCCTTTAGGGAAAGAATATAGGATTCATACAGTGTTTCATGTGATCTTAACTCGAATTAAGGATATCCCTTATCTTAGCTACCTTTTCTACACTAAGAACTGACTTGGAGAATCTCTTTCAGCTGTTCTAAACGAGTTCTCATCTGTTTACAGTCATTTTCTCTGAATTATCCATGTTTTCATGTAGTTTCCTATATTCTGCCTTCTGGTCCAAGTATAAGCTTCTGCCCACTTTATCAAACAACTTCCTGCACACTGTTATGAACTGAGGCAGCTTGGGAACATTGTCTCTCAACTGTGTTATAGAGTGTAGTACTACATTTCAGTGAAGTGTAAGGCTTTCCAAAGCTGCCGAACGTGTTTCTTTCTCTATTTCAATGGTATTCTGACTTGTATAACACACATTTACCACTCTAGAGTCCTTTAGGGAAAGAATATAGGATTCATACAGTGTTTCATGTGATCTTAACTCGATTTAAGGATTTCCCTTATCTTAGCTACCTTTTCTACACTAAGAACTGACTTGGAGAATCTCTTTCAGCTGTTCTAAACGAGTTCTCATCTGTTTACAGTCATTTTCTCTGAATTATCCATGTTTTCATGTAGTTTCCTATATTCTGCCTTCTGGTTCAATTATAAGCTTTGCCCACTTTATCAAACAACTTCCTACACACTGTTATGAACTGAGGCAGCTTGGGAACATTGTCTCTCAACTGTGTTATAGAGTGTAGTACTACATTTCAGTGAAGTGTAAGGCTTTCCAAAGCTGCCGAACGTGTTTCTTTCTCTATTTCAATGGTATTCTGACTTGTATAACACACATTTACCACTCTAGAGTCCTTTAGGGAAAGAATATAGGATTCATACAGTGTTTCATGTGATCTTAACTCGAATTAAGGATTTCCCTTATCTTAGCTACCTTTTCTACACTAAGAACTGACTTGGAGAATCTCTTTCAGCTCTTCTAAACGAGTTCTCATCTGTTTACAGTCATTTTCTCTGAATTATCCATGTTTTCTTGTAGTTTCCTATATTCTGCCTTCTGGTTCAATTATAAGCTTTGCCCACTTTATCAAACAACTTCCTACACACTGTTATGAACTGAGGCAGCTTGGGAACATTGTCTCTCAACTGTGTTATAGAGTGTAGTACTACATTTCAGTGAAGTGTAAGGCTTTCCAAAGCTGCCGAACGTGTTTCTTTCTCTATTTCAATGGTATTCTGACTTGTATAACACACATTTACCACTCTAGAGTCCTTTAGGGAAAGAATATAGGATTCATACAGTGTTTCATGTGATCTTAACTCGAATTAAGGATTTCCCTTATCTTAGCTACCTTTTCTACACTAAGAACTGACTTGGAGAATCTCTTTCAGCTGTTCTAAACGAGTTCTCATCTGTTTACAGTCATTTTCTCTGAATTATCCATGTTTTCATGTAGTTTCCTATATTCTTCCTTCTGGTCCAAGTATAAGCTTTGCCCACTTTATCAAACAACTTCCTACACACTGTTATGAACTGAGGCAGCTTGGGAACATTGTCTCTCAACTGTGTTATAGAGTGTAGTACTACATTTCAGTGAAGTGTAAGGCTTTCCAAAGCTGCCGAACGTGTTTCTTTCTCTATTTCAATGGTATTCTGACTTGTATAACACACATTTACCACTCTAGAGTCCTTTAGGGAAAGAATATAGGATTCATACAGTGTTTCATGTGATCTTAACTCGAATTAAGGATATCCCTTATCTTAGCTACCTTTTCTACACTAAGAACTGACTTGGAGAATCTCTTTCAGCTGTTCTAAACGAGTTCTCATCTGTTTACAGTCATTTTCTCTGAATTATCCATGTTTTCATGTAGTTTCCTATATTCTGCCTTCTGGTCCAAGTATAAGCTTCTGCCCACTTTATCAAACAACTTCCTGCACACTGTTATGAACTGAGGCAGCTTGGGAACATTGTCTCTCAACTGTGTTATAGAGTGTAGTACTACATTTCAGTGAAGTGTAAGGCTTTCCAAAGCTGCCGAACGTGTTTCTTTCTCTATTTCAATGGTATTCTGACTTGTATAACACACATTTACCACTCTAGAGTCCTTTAGGGAAAGAATATAGGATTCATACAGTGTTTCATGTGATCTTAACTCGATTTAAGGATTTCCCTTATCTTAGCTACCTTTTCTACACTAAGAACTGACTTGGAGAATCTCTTTCAGCTGTTCTAAACGAGTTCTCATCTGTTTACAGTCATTTTCTCTGAATTATCCATGTTTTCATGTAGTTTCCTATATTCTGCCTTCTGGTTCAATTATAAGCTTTGCCCACTTTATCAAACAACTTCCTACACACTGTTATGAACTGAGGCAGCTTGGGAACATTGTCTCTCAACTGTGTTATAGAGTGTAGTGCTACATTTCAGTGAAGTGTAAGGCTTTCCAAAGCTGCCGAACGTGTTTCTTTCTCTATTTCAATGGTATTCTGACTTGTATAACACACATTTACCACTCTAGAGTCCTTTAGGGAAAGAATATAGGATTCATACAGTGTTTCATGTGATCTTAACTCGAATTAAGGATTTCCCTTATCTTAGCTACCTTTTCTACACTAAGAACTGACTTGGAGAATCTCTTTCAGCTGTTCTAAACCAGTTCTCATCTGTTTACAGTCATTTTCTCTGAATTATCCATGTTTTCATGTAGTTTCCTATATTCTGCCTTCTGGTCCAAGTATAAGCTTTGCCCACTTTATCAAACAACTTCCTACACACTGTTATGAACTGAGGCAGCTTGGGAACATTGTCTCTCAACTGTGTTATAGAGTGTAGTACTACATTTCAGTGAAGTGTAAGGCTTTCCAAAGCTGCCGAACGTGTTTCTTTCTCTATTTCAATGGTATTCTGACTTGTATAACACACATTTACCACTCTAGAGTCCTTTAGGGAAAGAATATAGGATTCATACAGTGTTTCATGTGATCTTAACTCGAATTAAGGATTTCCCTTATCTTAGCTACCTTTTCTACACTAAGAACTGACTTGGAGAATCTCTTTCAGCTGTTCTAAACCAGTTCTCATCTGTTTACAGTCATTTTCTCTGAATTATCCATGTTTTCATGTAGTTTCCTATATTCTGCCTTCTGGTCCAAGTATAAGCTTTGCCCACTTTATCAAACAACTTCCTACGCACTGTTATGAACTGAGGCAGCTTGGGAACATTGTCTCTCAACTGTGTTATAGAGTGTAGTACTACATTTCAGTGAAGTGTAAGGCTTTCCAAAGCTGCCGAACGTGTTTCTTTCTCTATTTCAATGGTATTCTGACTTGTATAACACACATTTACCACTCTAGAGTCCTTTAGGGAAAGAATATAGGATTCATACAGTGTTTCATGTGATCTTAACTCGAATTAAGGATTTCCCTTATCTTAGCTACCTTTTCTACACTAAGAACTGACTTGGAGAATCTCTTTCAGCTGTTCTAAACGAGTTCTCATCTGTTTACAGTCATTTTCTCTGAATTATCCATGTTTCCATGTAGTTTCCTATATTCTGCCTTCTGGTTCAATTATAAGCTTTGCCCACTTTATCAAACAACTTCCTACACACTGTTATGAACTGAGGCAGCTTGGGAACATTGTCTCTCAACTGTGTTATAGAGTGTAGTACTACATTTCAGTGAAGTGTAAGGCTTTCCAAAGCTGCCGAACGTGTTTCTTTCTCTATTTCAATGGTATTCTGACTTGTATAACACACATTTACCACTCTAGAGTCCTTTAGGGAAAGAATATAGGATTCATACAGTGTTTCATGTGATCTTAACTCGAATTAAGGATTTCCCTTATCTTAGCTACCTTTTCTACACTAAGAACTGACTTGGAGAATCTCTTTCAGCTGTTCTAAACGAGTTCTCATCTGTTTACAGTCATTTTCTCTGAATTATCCATGTTTTCATGTAGTTTCCTATATTCTTCCTTCTGCTCCAAGTATAAGCTTTGCCCACTTTATCAAACAACTTCCTACACACTGTTATGAACTGAGGCAGCTTGGGAACATTGTCTCTCAACTGTGTTATAGAGTGTAGTACTACATTTCAGTGAAGTGTAAGGCTTTCCAAAGCTGCCGAACGTGTTTCTTTCTCTATTTCAATGGTATTCTGACTTGTATAACACACATTTACCACTCTAGAGTCCTTTAGGGAAAGAATATAGGATTCATACAGTGTTTCATGTGATCTTAACTCGAATTAAGGATATCCCTTATCTTAGCTACCTTTTCTACACTAAGAACTGACTTGGAGAATCTCTTTCAGCTGTTCTAAACAAGTTCTCATCTGTTTACAGTCATTTTCTCTGAATTATCCATGTTTTCATGTAGTTTCCTATATTCTGCCTTCTGGTCCAAGTATAAGCTTCTGCCCACTTTATCAAACAACTTCCTGCACACTGTTATGAACTGAGGCAGCTTGGGAACATTGTCTCTCAACTGTGTTATAGAGTGTAGTACTACATTTCAGTGAAGTGTAAGGCTTTCCAAAGCTGCCGAACGTGTTTCTTTCTCTATTTCAATGGTATTCTGACTTGTATAACACACATTTACCACTCTAGAGCCCTTTAGGGAAAGAATATAGGATTCATACAGTGTTTCATGTGATCTTAACTCGATTTAAGGATTTCCCTTATCTTAGCTACCTTTTCTACACTAAGAACTGACTTGGAGAATCTCTTTCAGCTGTTCTAAACGAGTTCTCATCTGTTTACAGTCATTTTCTCTGAATTATCCATGTTTTCATGTAGTTTCCTATATTCTGCCTTCTGGTTCAATTATAAGCTTTGCCCACTTTATCAAACAACTTCCTACACACTGTTATGAACTGAGGCAGCTTGGGAACATTGTCTCTCAACTGTGTTATAGAGTGTAGTACTACATTTCAGTGAAGTGTAAGGCTTTCCAAAGCTGCCGAACGTGTTTCTTTCTCTATTTCAATGGTATTCTGACTTGTATAACACACATTTACCACTCTAGAGACCTTTAGGGAAAGAATGTAGGATTCATACAGTGTTTCATGTGATCTTAACTCGAATTAAGGATTTCCCTTATCTTAGCTACCTTTTCTACACTGAGAACTGACTTGGAGAATCTCTTTCAACTGTTCTAAACGAGTTCTCATCTGTTTACAGTCATTTTCTCTGAATTATCCATGTTTTCATGTAGTTTCCTATATTCTGCCTTCTGGTCCAAGTGTAAGCTTTGCCCACTTTATCAAACAACTTCCTACACACTGTTATGAACTGAGGCAGCTTGGGAACATTGTCTCTCAACTGTGTTATAGAGTGTAGTACTACATTTCAGTGAAGTGTAAGGCTTTCCAAAGCTGCCGAACGTGTTTCTTTCTCTATTTCAATGGTATTCTGACTTGAATAACACACATTTACCACTCTAGAGTCCTTTAAGTAAAGAATATAGGATTCATACAGTGTTTCATGTGATCTTAACTCGAATTAAGGAGTTCCCTTATCTTAGCAACCTTTTCTACACTAAGAACTGACTTGGAGAATCTCTTTCAGCTGTTCTAAACGAGTTCTCATCTGTTTACAGTCATTTTCTCTGAATTATCCATGTTTTCATGTAGTTTCCTATATTCTGCCTTCTGGTTCAATTATAAGCTTTGCCCACTTTATCAAACAACTTCCTACACACTGTTATGAACTGAGGCAGCTTGGGAACATTGTCTCTCAACTGTGTTATAGAGTGTAGTACTACATTTCAGTGAAGTGTAAGGCTTTCCAAAGCTGCCGAACGTGTTTCTTTCTCTATTTCAATGGTATTCTGACTTGTATAACACACATATACCACTCTGGAGTCCTTTAAGTAAAGAATATAGGATTCATACAGTGTTTCATGTGATCTTAACTCGAATTAAGGATTTCCCTTATCTTAGCTACCTTTTCTACACTAAGAACTGACTTGGAGAATCTCTTTCAGCTGTTCTAAACGAGTTCTCATCTGTTTACAGTCATTTTCTCTGAATTATCCATGTTTTCATGTACTTTCCTATATTCTGCCTTCTGGTCCAAGTATAAGCTTTGCCCACTTTATCAAACAACTTCCTGCACACTGTTATGAACTGAGGCAGCTTGGGAACATTGTCTCTCAACTGTGTTATAGAGTGTAGTACTACATTTCAGTGAAGTGTAAGGCTTTCCAAAGCTGCCGAACGTGTTTCTTTCTCTATTTCAATGGTATTCTGACTTGTATAACACACATTTACCACTCTAGAGCCCTTTAGGGAAAGAATATAGGATTCATACAGTGTTTCATGTGATCTTAACTCGATTTAAGGATTTCCCTTATCTTAGCTACCTTTTCTACACTAAGAACTGACTTGGAGAATCTCTTTCAGCTGTTCTAAACGAGTTCTCATCTGTTTACAGTCATTTTCTCTGAATTATCCATGTTTTCATGTAGTTTCCTATATTCTGCCTTCTGGTTCAATTATAAGCTTTGCCCACTTTATCAAACAACTTCCTACACACTGTTATGAACTGAGGCAGCTTGGGAACATTGTCTCTCAACTGTGTTATAGAGTGTAGTACTACATTTCAGTGAAGTGTAAGGCTTTCCAAAGCTGCCGAACGTGTTTCTTTCTCTATTTCAATGGTATTCTGACTTGTATAACACACATTTACCACTCTAGAGACCTTTAGGGAAAGAATGTAGGATTCATACAGTGTTTCATGTGATCTTAACTCGAATTAAGGATTTCCCTTATCTTAGCTACCTTTTCTACACTGAGAACTGACTTGGAGAATCTCTTTCAACTGTTCTAAACGAGTTCTCATCTGTTTACAGTCATTTTCTCTGAATTATCCATGTTTTCATGTAGTTTCCTATATTCTGCCTTCTGGTCCAAGTGTAAGCTTTGCCCACTTTATCAAACAACTTCCTACACACTGTTATGAACTGAGGCAGCTTGGGAACATTGTCTCTCAACTGTGTTATAGAGTGTAGTACTACATTTCAGTGAAGTGTAAGGCTTTCCAAAGCTGCCGAACGTGTTTCTTTCTCTATTTCAATGGTATTCTGACTTGAATAACACACATTTACCACTCTAGAGTCCTTTAAGTAAAGAATATAGGATTCATACAGTGTTTCATGTGATCTTAACTCGAATTAAGGAGTTCCCTTATCTTAGCAACCTTTTCTACACTAAGAACTGACTTGGAGAATCTCTTTCAGCTGTTCTAAACGAGTTCTCATCTGTTTACAGTCATTTTCTCTGAATTATCCATGTTTTCATGTAGTTTCCTATATTCTGCCTTCTGGTTCAATTATAAGCTTTGCCCACTTTATCAAACAACTTCCTACACACTGTTATGAACTGAGGCAGCTTGGGAACATTGTCTCTCAACTGTGTTATAGAGTGTAGTACTACATTTCAGTGAAGTGTAAGGCTTTCCAAAGCTGCCGAACGTGTTTCTTTCTCTATTTCAATGGTATTCTGACTTGTATAACACACATATACCACTCTGGAGTCCTTTAAGTAAAGAATATAGGATTCATACAGTGTTTCATGTGATCTTAACTCGAATTAAGGATTTCCCTTATCTTAGCTACCTTTTCTACACTAAGAACTGACTTGGAGAATCTCTTTCAGCTGTTCTAAACGAGTTCTCATCTGTTTACAGTCATTTTCTCTGAATTATCCATGTTTTCATGTACTTTCCTATATTCTGCCTTCTGGTCCAAGTATAAGCTTTGCCCACTTTATCAAACAACTTCCTGCACACTGTTATGAACTGAGGCAGCTTGGGAACATTGTCTCTCAACTGTGTTATAGAGTGTAGTACTACATTTCAGTGAAGTGTAAGGCTTTCCAAAGCTGCCGAACGTGTTTCTTTCTCTATTTCAATGGTATTCTGACTTGTATAACACACATTTACCACTCTAGAGTCCTTTAGAAAAAGAATATAGGATTCATACAGTGTTTCATGTGATCTTAACTCGAATTAAGGATTTCCCTTATCTTAGCTACCTTTTCTACACTAAGAACTGACTTGGAGAATCTCTTTCAGCTGTTCTAAACCAGTTCTCATCTGTTTACAGTCATTTTCTCTGAATTATCCATGTTTTCATGTAGTTTCCTATATTCTGCCTTCTGGTCCAAGTATAAGCTTTGCCCACTTTATCAAACAACTTCCTACACACTGTTATGAACTGAGGCAGCTTGGGAACATTGTCTCTCAACTGTGTTATAGAGTGTAGTACTACATTTCAGTGAAGTGTAAGGCTTTCCAAAGCTGCCGAACGTGTTTCTTTCTCTATTTCAATGGTATTCTGACTTGTATAACACACATTTACCACTCTAGAGTCCTTTAGGGAAAGAATATAGGATTCATACAGTGTTTCATGTGATCTTAACTCGAATTAAGGATTTCCCTTATCTTAGCTACCTTTTCTACACTAAGAACTGACTTGGAGAATCTCTTTCAGCTGTTCTAAACGAGTTCTCATCTGTTTACAGTCATTTTCTCTGAATTATCCATGTTTTCATGTAGTTTCCTATATTCTGCCTTCTGGTCCAAGTATAAGCTTCTGCCCACTTTATCAAACAACTTCCTGCACACTGTTATGAACTGAGGCAGCTTGGGAACATTGTCTCTCAACTGTGTTATAGAGTGTAGTACTACATTTCAGTGAAGTGTAAGGCTTTCCAAAGCTGCCGAACGTGTTTCTTTCTCTATTTCAATGGTATTCTGACTTGTATAACACACATTTACCACTCTAGAGTCCTTTAGGGAAAGAATATAGGATTCATACAGTGTTTCATGTGATCTTAACTCGAATTAAGGATTTCCCTTATCTTAGCTACCTTTTCTACACTAAGAACTGACTTGGAGAATCTCTTTCAGCTGTTCTAAACCAGTTCTCATCTGTTTACAGTCATTTTCTCTGAATTATCCATGTTTTCATGTAGTTTCCTATATTCTGCCTTCTGGTCCAAGTATAAGCTTTGCCCACTTTATCAAACAACTTCCTACACACTGTTATGAACTGAGGCAGCTTGGGAACATTGTCTCTCAACTGTGTTATAGAGTGTAGTACTACATTTCAGTGAAGTGTAAGGCTTTCCAAAGCTGCCGAACGTGTTTCTTTCTCTATTTCAATGGTATTCTGACTTGTATAACACACATTTACCACTCTAGAGTCCTTTAGGGAAAGAATATAGGATTCATACAGTGTTTCATGTGATCTTAACTCGAATTAAGGATTTCCCTTATCTTAGCTACCTTTTCTACACTAAGAACTGACTTGGAGAATCTCTTTCAGCTGTTCTAAACGAGTTCTCATCTGTTTACAGTCATTTTCTCTGAATTATCCATGTTTTCATGTAGTTTCCTATATTCTGCCTTCTGGTCCAAGTATAAGCTTTGCCCACTTTATCAAACAACTTCCTACACACTGTTATGAACTGAGGCAGCTTGGGAACATTGTCTCTCAACTGTGTTATAGAGTGTAGTACTACATTTCAGAGAAGTGTAAGGCTTTCCAAAGCTGCCGAACGTGTTTCTTTCTCTATTTCAATGGTATTCTGACTTGTATAACACACATTTACCACTCTAGAGTCCTTTAGGGAAAGAATATAGGATTCATACAGTGTTTCAAGTGATCTTAACTCGAATTAAGGATTTCCCTTATCTTAGCTACCTTTTCTACACTAAGAACTGACTTGGAGAATCTCTTTCAGCTGTTCTAAACGAGTTCTCATCTGTTTACAGTCATTTTCTCTGAATTATCCATGTTTTCATGTAGTTTCCTATATTCTGCCTTCTGGTTCAATTATAAGCTTTGCCCACTTTATCAAACAACTTCCTACACACTGTTATGAACTGAGGCAGCTTGGGAACATTGTCTCTCAACTGTGTTATAGAGTGTAGTACTACATTTCAGTGAAGTGTAAGGCTTTCCAAAGCTGCCGAACGTGTTTCTTTCTCTATTTCAATGGTATTCTGACTTGTATAACACACATATACCACTCTGGAGTCCTTTAAGTAAAGAATATAGGATTCATACAGTGTTTCATGTGATCTTAACTCGAATTAAGGATTTCCCTTATCTTAGCTACCTTTTCTACACTAAGAACTGACTTGGAGAATCTCTTTCAGCTGTTCTAAACGAGTTCTCATCTGTTTACAGTCATTTTCTCTGAATTATCCATGTTTTCATGTACTTTCCTATATTCTGCCTTCTGGTCCAAGTATAAGCTTTGCCCACTTTATCAAACAACTTCCTGCACACTGTTATGAACTGAGGCAGCTTGGGAACATTGTCTCTCAACTGTGTTATAGAGTGTAGTACTACATTTCAGTGAAGTGTAAGGCTTTCCAAAGCTGCCGAACGTGTTTCTTTCTCTATTTCAATGGTATTCTGACTTGTATAACACATATTTACCACTCTAGAGTCCTTTAGGGAAAGAATATAGGATTCATACAGTGTTTCATGTGATCTTAACTCGAATTAAGGATTTCCCTTATCTTAGCTACCTTTTCTACACTAAGAACTGACTTGGAGAATCTCTTTCAGCTGTTCTAAACCAGTTCTCATCTGTTTACAGTCATTTTCTCTGAATTATCCATTTTTTCATGTAGTTTCCTATATTCTGCCTTCTGGTCCAAGTATAAGCTTTGCCCACTTTATCAAACAACTTCCTACACACTGTTATGAACTGAGGCAGCTTGGGAACATTGTCTCTCAACTGTGTTATAGAGTGTAGTACTACATTTCAGTGAAGTGTAAGGCTTTCCAAAGCTGCCGAACGTGTTTCTTTCTCTATTTCAATGGTATTCTGACTTGTATAACACACATTTACCACTCTAGAGTCCTTTAGAGAAAGAATATAGGATTCATACAGTGTTTCATGTGATCTTAACTCGAATTAAGGATATCCTTTATCTTAGCTACCTTTTCTACACTAAGAACTGACTTGGAGAATCTCTTTCAGCTGTTCTAAACCAGTTCTCATCTGTTTACAGTCATTTTCTCTGAATTATCCATGTTTTCATGTAGTTTCCTATATTCTGCCGTCTGGTCCAAGTATAAGCATTGCCCACTTTATCAAACAACTTCCTACACACTGTTATGAACTGAGGCAGCTTGGGAACATTGTCTCTCAACTGTGTTATAGAGTGTAGTACTACATTTCAGTGAAGTGTAAGGCTTTCCAAAGCTGCCGAACGTGTTTCTTTCTCTATTTCAATGGTATTCTGACTTGTATAACACACATTTACCACTCTAGAGACCTTTAGGGAAAGAATATAGGATTCATACAGTGTTTCATGTGATCTTAACTCGAATTAAGGATTTCCCTTATCTTAGCTACCTTTTCTACACTAAGAACTGACTTGGAGAATCTCTTTCAGCTGTTCTAAACGAGTTCTCATCTGTTTACAGTCATTTTCTCTGAATTATCCATGTTTTCATGTAGTTTCCTATATTCTGCCTTCTGGTCCAAGTATAAGCTTTGCCCACTTTATCAAACAACTTCCTACACACTGTTATGAACTGAGGCAGCTTGGGAACATTGTTTCTCAACTGTGTTATAGAGTGTAGTACTACATTTCAGTGAAGTGTAAGGCTTTACAAAGCTGCCGAACGTGGTTCTTTCACTATTTCAATGGTATCCTGCCTTGTATAACACACTTTTACCACTCTAGTCTCCTTTTAATAAAGAATATAGGATTTAAACACTGTTTCATGTGATATTAACTCCCAATAAGGATTTCCCCGATCTTAGCTACCTTTTCTACACTAAGAACTGACTTGGAGAATCTCTTTGAGCTGTTCTAAACAAGTTCTCATCTGTTTACAGTCATTTTCTCTGAATTATCCATGTTTTCATGTAGTTTCCTATATTCTGCCATCTGGTCCAAGTATAAGCTTCTGCCCACTTTATCAAACAACTTCCTGCACACTGTTATGAACTGAGGCAGCTTGGGAACATTGTCTCTCAACTGTGTTATAGAGTGTAGTACTACATTTCAGTGAAGTGTAAGGCTTTCCAAAGCTGCCGAACGTGTTTCTTTCTCTATTTCAATGGTATTCTGACTTGTATAACACACATTTACCACTCTAGAGTCCTTTAGGGAAAGAATATAGGATTCATACAGTGTTTCATGTGATCTTAACTCGAATTAAGGATTTCCCTTATCTTAGCTACCTTTTCTACACTAAGAACTGACTTGGAGAATCTCTTTCAGCTGTTCTAAACCAGTTCTCATCTGTTTACAGTCATTTTCTCTGAATTATCCATGTTTTCCTGTAGTTTCCTATATTCTGCCTTCTGGTCCAAGTATAAGCATTGCCCACTTTATCAAACAACTTCCTACACACTGTTATGAACTGAGGCAGCTTGGGAACATTGTCTCTCAACTGTGTTATAGAGTGTAGTACTACATTTCAGTGAAGTGTAAGGCTTTCCAAAGCTGCCGAACGTGTTTCTTTCTCTATTTCAATGGTATTCTGACTTGTATAACACACATTTACCACTCTAGAGTCCTTTAAGTAAAGAATATAGGATTCATACAGTGTTTCATGTGATCTTAACTCGAATTAAGGATTTCCCTTATCTTAGCTACCTTTTCTACACTAAGAACTGACTTGGAGAATCTCTTTCAGCTGTTCTAAACCAGTTCTCATCTGTTTACAGTCATTTTCTCTGAATTATCCATTTTTTCATGTAGTTTCCTATATTCTGCCTTCTGGTCCAAGTATAAGCTTTGCCCACTTTATCAAACAACTTCCTACACACTGTTATGAACTGAGGCAGCTTGGGAACATTGTCTCTCAACTGTGTTATAGAGTGTAGTACTACATTTCAGTGAAGTGTAAGGCTTTCCAAAGCTGCCGAACGTGTTTCTTTCTCTATTTCAATGGTATTCTGACTTATATAACACACATTTACCACTCTAGAGTCCTTTAAGTAAAGAATATAGGATTCATACAGTGTTTCATGTGATCTTAACTCGAATTAAGGATTTCCCTTATCTTAGCTACCTTTTCTACACTAAGAACTGACTTGGAGAATCTCTTTCAGCTGTTCTAAACGAGTTCTCATCTGTTTACAGTCATTTTCTCTGAATTATCCATGTTTTCATGTAGTTTCCTATATTCTGCCTTCTGGTTCAATTATAAGCTTTGCCCACTTTATCAAACAACTTCCTACACACTGTTATGAACTGAGGCAGCTTGGGAACATTGTCTCTCAACTGTGTTATAGAGTGTAGTACTACATTTCAGTGAAGTGTAAGGCTTTCCAAAGCTGCCGAAAGTGTTTCTTTCTCAATTTCAATGGTATTCTGACTTGTATAACACACATTTACCACTCTAGAGACCTTTAGGGAAAGAATATAGGATTCATACAGTGTTTCATGTGATCTTAACTCGAATTAAGGATTTCCCTTATCTTAGCTACCTTTTCTACACTAAGAACTGACTTGGAGAATCTCTTTCAGCTGTTCTAAACGAGTTCTCATCTGTTTACAGTCATTTTCTCTGAATTATCCATGTTTTCATGTAGTTTCCTATATTCTGCCTTCTGGTCCAAGTATAAGCTTTGCCCACTTTATCAAACAACTTCCTACACACTGTTATGAACTGAGGCAGCTTGGGAACATTGTTTCTCAACTGTGTTATAGAGTGTAGTACTACATTTCAGTGAAGTGTAAGGCTTTACAAAGCTGCCGAACGTGTTTCTTTCACTATTTCAATGGTATCCTGCCTTGTATAACACACTTTTACCACTCTAGTCTCCTTTTAGTAAAGAATATAGGATTTAAACACTGTTTCATGTGATATTAACTCCCAATAAGGATTTCCCCGATCTTAGCTACCTTTTCTACACTAAGAACTGACTTGGAGAATCTCTTTGAGCTGTTCTAAACAAGTTCTCATCTGTTTACAGTCATTTTCTCTGAATTATCCATGTTTTCATGTAGTTTCCTATATTCTGCCATCTGGTCCAAGTATAAGCTTCTGCCCACTTTATCAAACAACTTCCTGCACACTGTTATGAACTGAGGCAGCTTGGGAACATTGTCTCTCAACTGTGTTATAGAGTGTAGTACTACATTTCAGTGAAGTGTAAGGCTTTCCAAAGCTGCCGAACGTGTTTCTTTCTCTATTTCAATGGTATTCTGACTTGTATAACACACATTTACCACTCTAGAGTCCTTTAGGGAAAGAATATAGGATTCATACAGTGTTTCATGTGATCTTAACTCGAATTAAGGATTTCCCTTATCTTAGCTACCTTTTCTACACTAAGAACTGACTTGGAGAATCTCTTTCAGCTGTTCTAAACCAGTTCTCATCTGTTTACAGTCATTTTCTCTGAATTATCCATGTTTTCCTGTAGTTTCCTATATTCTGCCTTCTGGTCCAAGTATAAGCATTGCCCACTTTATCAAACAACTTCCTACACACTGTTATGAACTGAGGCAGCTTGGGAACATTGTCTCTCAACTGTGTTATAGAGTGTAGTACTACATTTCAGTGAAGTGTAAGGCTTTCCAAAGCTGCCGAACGTGTTTCTTTCTCTATTTCAATGGTATTCTGACTTGTATAACACACATTTACCACTCTAGAGTCCTTTAAGTAAAGAATATAGGATTCATACAGTGTTTCATGTGATCTTAACTCGAATTAAGGATTTCCCTTATCTTAGCTACCTTTTCTACACTAAGAACTGACTTGGAGAATCTCTTTCAGCTGTTCTAAACCAGTTCTCATCTGTTTACAGTCATTTTCTCTGAATTATCCATGTTTTCATGTAGTTTCCTATATTCTGCCTTCTGGTCCAAGTATAAGCTTTGCCCACTTTATCAAACAACTTCCTACACACTGTTATGAACTGAGGCAGCTTGGGAACATTGTCTCTCAACTGTGTTATAGAGTGTAGTACTACATTTCAGTGAAGTGTAAGGCTTTCCAAAGCTGCCGAACGTGTTTCTTTCTCTATTTCAATGGTATTCTGACTTATATAACACACATTTACCACTCTAGAGTCCTTTAAGTAAAGAATATAGGATTCATACAGTGTTTCATGTGATCTTAACTCGAATTAAGGATTTCCCTTATCTTAGCTACCTTTTCTACACTAAGAACTGACTTGGAGAATCTCTTTCAGCTGTTCTAAACGAGTTCTCATCTGTTTACAGTCATTTTCTCTGAATTATCCATGTTTTCATGTAGTTTCCTATATTCTGCCTTCTGGTTCAATTATAAGCTTTGCCCACTTTATCAAACAACTTCCTACACACTGTTATGAACTGAGGCAGCTTGGGAACATTGTCTCTCAACTGTGTTATAGAGTGTAGTACTACATTTCAGTGAAGTGTAAGGCTTTCCAAAGCTGCCGAAAGTGTTTATTTCTCAATTTCAATGGTATTCTGACTTGTATAACACACATTTACCACTCTAGAGACCTTTAGGGAAAGAATATAGGATTCATACAGTGTTTCATGTGATCTTAACTCGAATTAAGGATTTCCCTTATCTTAGCTACCTTTTCTACACTAAGAACTGACTTGGAGAATCTCTTTCAGCTGTTCTAAACGAGTTCTCATCTGTTTACAGTCATTTTCTCTGAATTATCCATGTTTTCATGTAGTTTCCTATATTCTGCCTTCTGGTCCAAGTATAAGCTTTGCCCACTTTATCAAACAACTTCCTACACACTGTTATGAACTGAGGCAGCTTGGGAACATTGTTTCTCAACTGTGTTATAGAGTGTAGTACTACATTTCAGTGAAGTGTAAGGCTTTACAAAGCTGCCGAACGTGTTTCTTTCACTATTTCAATGGTATCCTGCCTTGTATAACACACTTTTACCACTCTAGTCTCCTTTTAGTAAAGAATATAGGATTTAAACACTGTTTCATGTGATATTAACTCCCAATAAGGATTTCCCCGATCTTAGCTACCTTTTCTACACTAAGAACTGACTTGGAGAATCTCTTTGAGCTGTTCTAAACAAGTTCTCATCTGTTTACAGTCATTTTCTCTGAATTATCCATGTTTTCATGTAGTTTCCTATATTCTGCCATCTGGTCCAAGTATAAGCTTCTGCCCACTTTATCAAACAACTTCCTGCACACTGTTATGAACTGAGGCAGCTTGGGAACATTGTCTCTCAACTGTGTTATAGAGTGTAGTACTACATTTCAGTGAAGTGTAAGGCTTTCCAAAGCTGCCGAACGTGTTTCTTTCTCTATTTCAATGGTATTCTGACTTGTATAACACACATTTACCACTCTAGAGTCCTTTAGGGTAAGAATATAGGATTCATACAGTGTTTCATGTGATCTTAACTCGAATTAAGGATTTCCCTTATCTTAGCTACCTTTTCTACACTAAGAACTGACTTGGAGAATCTCTTTCAGATGTTCTAAACCAGTTCTCATCTGTTTACAGTCATTTTCTCTGAATTATCCATGTTTTCATGTAGTTTCCTATATTCTGCCTTCTGGTCCAAGTATAAGCATTGCCCACTTTATCAAACAACTTCCTACACACTGTTATGAACTGAGGCAGCTTGGGAACATTGTCTCTCAACTGTGTTATAGAGTGTAGTACTACATTTCAGAGAAGTGTAAGGCTTTCCAAAGCTGCCGAACGTGTTTCTTTCTCTATTTCAATGGTATTCTGACTTGTATAACACACATTTACCACTCTAGAGTCCTTTAGGGAAAGAATATAGGATTCATACAGTGTTTCATGTGATCTTAACTCGAATTAAGGATTTCCCTTATCTTAGCTACCTTTTCTACACTAAGAACTGACTTGGAGAATCTCTTTCAGCTGTTCTAAACCAGTTCTCATCTGTTTACAGTCATTTTCTCTGAATTATCCATGTTTTCATGTAGTTTCCTATATTCTGCCTTCTGGTTCAATTATAAGCTTTGCCCACTTTATCAAACAACTTCCTACACACTGTTATGAACTGAGGCAGCTTGGGAACATTGTCTCTCAACTGTGTTATAGAGTGTAGTACTACATTTCAGTGAAGTGTAAGGCTTTCCAAAGCTGCCGAACGTGTTTCTTTCTCTATTTCAATGGTATTCTGACTTGTATAACACACATATACCACTCTGGAGTCCTTTAAGTAAAGAATATAGGATTCATACAGTGTTTCATGTGATCTTAACTCGAATTAAGGATTTCCCTTATCTTAGCTACCTTTTCTACACTAAAAACTGACTTGGAGAATCTCTTTCAGCTGTTCTAAACGAGTTCTCATCTGTTTACAGTCATTTTCTCTGAATTATCCATGTTTTCATGTACTTTCCTATATTCTGCCTTCTGGTCCAAGTATAAGCTTTGCCCACTTTATCAAACAACTTCCTGCACACTGTTATGAACTGAGGCAGCTTGGGAACATTGTCTCTCAACTGTGTTATAGAGTGTAGTACTACATTTCAGTGAAGGGTAAGGCTTTCCAAAGCTCCCGAACGTGTTTCTTTCTCTATTTCAATGGTATTCTGACTTGTATAACACATATTTACCACTCTAGAGTCCTTTAGGGAAAGAATATAGGATTCATACAGTGTTTCATGTGATCTTAACTCGAATTAAGGATTTCCCTTATCTTAGCTACCTTTTCTACACTAAGAACTGACTTGGAGAATCTCTTTCAGCTGTTCTAAACCAGTTCTCATCTGTTTACAGTCATTTTCTCTGAATTATCCATGTTTTCATGTAGTTTCCTATATTCTGCCTTCTGGTCCAAGTATAAGCATTGCCCACTTTATCAAACAACTTCCTACACACTGTTATGAACTGAGGCAGCTTGGGAACATTGTCTCTCAACTGTGTGATAGAGTGTAGTACTACATTTCAGTGAAGTGTAAGGCTTTCCAAAGCTGCCGAACGTGTTTCTTTCTCTATTTCAATGGTATTCTTACTTGTATAACACACATTTACCACTCTAGAGTCCTTTAAGTAAAGAATATAGGATTCATACAGTGTTTCATGTGATCTTAACTCGAATTAAGGATTTCCCTTATCTTAGATACCTTTTCTACACTAAGAACTGACTTGGAGAATCTCTTTCAGCTGTTCTAAACGAGTTCTCATCTGTTTACAGTCATTTTCTCTGAATTATCCATGTTTTCATGTAGTTTCCTATATTCTGCCATCTGGTCCAAGTATAAGCTTTGTCCACTTTATCAAACAACTTCCTGCACACTGTTATGAACTGAGGCAGCTTGGGAACATTGTCTCTCAACTGTGTTATAGAGTGTAGTACTACATTTCAGTGAAGTGTAAGGCTTTCCAAAGCTGCCGAACGTGTTTCTTTCTCTATTTCAATGGTATTCTGACTTGTATAACACACATTTACCACTCTAGAGTCCTTCAGGGAAAGAATATAGGATTCATACAGTGTTTCATGTGATCTTAACTCGAATTAAGGATTTCCCTTATCTTAGCTACCTTTTCTACACTAAGAACTGACTTGGAGAATCTCTTTCAGCTGTTCTAAACCAGTTCTCATCTGTTTACAGTCATTTTCTCTGAATTATCCATGTTTTCATGTAGTTTCCTATATTCTGCCTTCTGGTTCAATTATAAGCTTTGCCCACTTTATCAAACAACTTCCTACACACTGTTATGAACTGAGGCAGCTTGGGAACATTGTCTCTCAACTGTGTTATAGAGTGTAGAACTACATTTCAGTGAAGTGTAAGGCTTTCCAAAGCTGCCGAACGTGTTTCTTTCTCTATTTCAATGGTATTCTGACTTGTATAACACACATTTACCACTCTAGAGTCCTTTAGGGAAAGAATATAGGATTCATACAGTGTTTCATGTGATCTTAACTCGAATTAAGGATTTCCCTTATCTTATCTACCTTTTCTACACTAAGAACTGACTTGGAGAATCTCTTTCAGCTGTTCTAAACCAGTTCTCATCTGTTTACAGTCATTTTCTCTGAATTATCCATGTTTTCATGTAGTTTCCTATATTCTGCCTTCTGGTCCAAGTATAAGCTTTGCCCACTTTATCAAACAACTTCCTACGCACTGTTATGAACTGAGGCAGCTTGGGAACATTGTCTCTCAACTGTGTTATAGAGTGTAGTACTACATTTCAGTGAAGTGTAAGGCTTTCCAAAGCTGCCGAACGTGTTTCTTTCTCTATTTCAATGGTATTCTGACTTGTATAACACACATTTACCACTCTAGAGTCCTTTAGGGAAAGAATATAGGATTCATACAGTGTTTCATGTGATCTTAACTCGAATTAAGGATTTCCCTTATCTTAGCTACCTTTTCTACACTAAGAACTGACTTGGAGAATCTCTTTCAGCTGTTCTAAACGAGTTCTCATCTGTTTACAGTCATTTTCTCTGAATTATCCATGTTTTCATGTAGTTTCCTATATTCTGCCTTCTGGTTCAATTATAAGCTTTGCCCACTTTATCAAACAACTTCCTACACACTGTTATGAACTGAGGCAGCTTGGGAACATTGTCTCTCAACTGTGTTATAGAGTGTAGTACTACATTTCAGTGAAGTGTAAGGCTTTCCAAAGCTGCCGAACGTGTTTCTTTCTCTATTTCAATGGTATTCTGACTTGTATAACACACATTTACCACTCTAGAGTCCTTTAGGGAAAGAATATAGGATTCATACAGTGTTTCATGTGATCTTAACTCGAATTAAGGATTTCCCTTATCTTAGCTACCTTTTCTACACTAAGAACTGACTTGGAGAATCTCTTTCAGCTGTTCTAAACCAGTTCTCATCTGTTTACAGTCATTTTCTCTGAATTATCTATGTTTTCATGTAGTTTCCTATATTCTGCCTTCTGGTCCAAGTATGAGCTTTGCCCACTTTATCAAACAACTTCCTACACACTGTTATGAACTGAGGCAGCTTGGGAACATTGTCTCTCAACTGTGTTATAGAGTGTAGTACTACATTTCAGTGAAGTGTAAGGCTTTCCAAAGCTGCCGAACGTGTTTCTTTCTCTATTTCAATGGTATTCTGACTTGTATAACACACATTTACCACTCTAGAGTCCTTTAGGGAAAGAATATAGGATTCATACAGTGTTTCATGTGATCTTAACTCGAATTAAGGATTTCCCTTATCTTAGCTACCTTTTCTACACTAAGAACTGACTTGGAGAATCTCTTTCAGCTGTTCTAAACGAGTTCTCATCTGTTTACAGTCATTTTCTCTGAATTATCCATGTTTTCATGTAGTTTCCTATATTCTTCCTTCTGGTCCAAGTATAAGCTTTGCCCACTTTATCAAACAACTTCCTACACACTGTTATGAACTGAGGCAGCTTGGGAACATTGTCTCTCAACTGTGTTATAGAGTGTAGTACTACATTTCAGTGAAGTGTAAGGCTTTCCAAAGCTGCCGAACGTGTTTCTTTCTCTATTTCAATGGTATTCTGACTTGTATAACACACATTTACCACTCTAGAGTCCTTTAGGGAAAGAATATAGGATTCATACAGTGTTTCATGTGATCTTAACTCGAATTAAGGATTTCCCTTATCTTAGCTACCTTTTCTACACTAAGAACTGACTTGGAGAATCTCTTTCAGCTGTTCTAAACCAGTTCTCATCTGTTTACAGTCATTTTCTCTGAATTATCTATGTTTTCATGTAGTTTCCTGTATTCTGCCTTCTGGTCCAAGTATGAGCTTTGCCCACTTTATCAAACAACTTCCTACGCACTGTTATGAACTGAGGCAGCTTGGGAACATTGTCTCTCAACTGTGTTATAGAGTGTAGTACTACATTTCAGTGAAGTGTAAGGCTTTCCAAAGCTGCCGAACTTGTTTCTTTTTCTATTTCAATGGTATTCTGCCTTGTATAACACACATTTACCACTCTAGAGTCCTTTAGGGAAAGAATATAGGATTCATACAGTGTTTCATGTGATATTAACTCGAATTAAGGATTTCCCTTATCTTAGCTACCTTTTCTACACTAAGAACTGACTTGGAGAATCTCTTTCAGCTGTTCTAAACAAGTTCTCATCTGTTTACAGTCATTTTCTCTGAATTATCCATGTTTTCATGTAGTTTCCTATATTCTGCCTTCTGGTCCAAGTAAAAGCTTTGCCCACTTTATCAAACAACTTCCTACACACTGTCATGAACTGAGGCAGCTTGGGAACATTGTCTCTCAACTGTGTTATAGAGTGTAGTACTACATTTCAGTGAAGTGTAAGGCTTTCCAAAGCTGCCGAACGTGTTTCTTTCTCTATTTCAATGGTATTCTGACTTGTATAACACACATTTACCACTCTAGAGTCCTTTAGGGAAAGAATATAGGATTCATACAGTGTTTCATGTGATCTTAACTCGAATTAAGGATTTCCCTTATCTTAGCTACCTTTTCTACACTAAGAACTGACTTGGAGAATCTCTTTCAGCTGTTCTAAACCAGTTCTCATCTGTTTACAGTCATTTTCTCTGAATTATCCATGTTTTCATGTAGTTTCCTATATTCTGCCTTCTGGTCCAAGTATAAGCTTTGCCCACTTTATCAAACAACTTCCTACGCACTGTTATGAACTGAGGCAGCTTGGGAACATTGTCTCTCAACTGTGTTATAGAGTGTATTACTACATTTCAGTGAAGTGTAAGGCTTTCCAAAGCTGCCGAACGTGTTTCTTTCTCTATTTCAATGGTATTCTGACTTGTATAACACACATTTACCACTCTAGAGTCCTTTAGGGAAAGAATATAGGATTCATACAGTGTTTCATGTGATCTTAACTCGAATTAAGGATTTCCCGTATCTTAGCTACCTTTTCTACACTAAGAACTGACTTGGAGAATCTCTTTCAGCTGTTCTAAACGAGTTCTCATCTGTTTACAGTCATTTTCTCTGAATTATCCATGTTTTCATGTAGTTTCCTATATTCTGCCTTCTGGTTCAATTATAAGCTTTGCCCACTTTATCAAACAACTTCCTACACACTGTTATGAACTGAGGCAGCTTGGGAACATTGTCTCTCAACTGTGTTATAGAGTGTAGTACTACATTTCAGTGAAGTGTAAGGCTTTCCAAAGCTGCCGAACATGTTTCTTTCTCTATTTCAATGGTATTCTGACTTGTATAACACACATTTACCACTCTAGAGTCCTTTAGGGAAAGAATATAGGATTCATACAGTGTTTCATGTGATCTTAACTCGAATTAAGGATTTCCCTTATCTTAGCTACCTTTTCTACACTAAGAACTGACTTGGAGAATCTCTTTCAGCTGTTCTAAACCAGTTCTCATCTGTTTACAGTCATTTTCTCTGAATTATCTATGTTTTCATGTAGTTTCCTATATTCTGCCTTCTGGTCCAAGTATGAGCTTTGCCCACTTTATCAAACAACTTCCTACGCACTGTTATGAACTGAGGCAGCTTGGGAACATTGTCTCTCAACTGTGTTATAGAGTGTAGTACTACATTTCAGTGAAGTGTAAGGCTTTCCAAAGCTGCCGAACGTGTTTCTTTCTCTATTTCAATGGTATTCTGACTTGTATAACACACATTTACCACTCTAGAGTCCTTTAGGGAAAGAATATAGGATTCATACAGTGTTTCATGTGATCTTAACTCGAATTAAGGATTTCCCTTATCTTAGCTACCTTTTCTACACTAAGAACTGACTTGGAGAATCTCTTTCAGCTGTTCTAAACGAGTTCTCATCTGTTTACAGTCATTTTCTCTGAATTATCCATGTTTTCATGTAGTTTCCTATATTCTGCCTTCTGGTCCAAGTATAAGCTTTGCCCACTTTATCAAACAACTTCCTGCACACTGTTATGAACTGAGGCAGCTTGGGAACATTGTCTCTCAACTGTGTTATAGAGTGTAGTACTACATTTCAGTGAAGGGTAAGGCTTTCCAAAGCTCCCGAACGTGTTTCTTTCTCTATTTCAATGGTATTCTGACTTGTATAACACATATTTACCACTCTAGAGTCCTTTAGGGAAAGAATATAGGATTCATACAGTGTTTCATGTGATCTTAACTCGAATTAAGGATTTCCCTTATCTTAGCTACCTTTTCTACACTAAGAACTGACTTGGAGAATCTCTTTCAGCTGTTCTAAACCAGTTCTCATCTGTTTACAGTCATTTTCTCTGAATTATCCATGTTTTCATGTAGTTTCCTATATTCTGCCTTCTGGTCCAAGTATAAGCATTGCCCACTTTATCAAACAACTTCCTACACACTGTTATGAACTGAGGCAGCTTGGGAACATTGTCTCTCAACTGTGTGATAGAGTGTAGTACTACATTTCAGTGAAGTGTAAGGCTTTCCAAAGCTGCCGAACGTGTTTCTTTCTCTATTTCAATGGTATTCTTACTTGTATAACACACATTTACCACTCTAGAGTCCTTTAAGTAAAGAATATAGGATTCATACAGTGTTTCATGTGATCTTAACTCGAATTAAGGATTTCCCTTATCTTAGATACCTTTTCTACACTAAGAACTGACTTGGAGAATCTCTTTCAGCTGTTCTAAACGAGTTCTCATCTGTTTACAGTCATTTTCTCTGAATTATCCATGTTTTCATGTAGTTTCCTATATTCTGCCATCTGGTCCAAGTATAAGCTTTGTCCACTTTATCAAACAACTTCCTGCACACTGTTATGAACTGAGGCAGCTTGGGAACATTGTCTCTCAACTGTGTTATAGAGTGTAGTACTACATTTCAGTGAAGTGTAAGGCTTTCCAAAGCTGCCGAACGTGTTTCTTTCTCTATTTCAATGGTATTCTGACTTGTATAACACACATTTACCACTCTAGAGTCCTTCAGGGAAAGAATATAGGATTCATACAGTGTTTCATGTGATCTTAACTCGAATTAAGGATTTCCCTTATCTTAGCTACCTTTTCTACACTAAGAACTGACTTGGAGAATCTCTTTCAGCTGTTCTAAACCAGTTCTCATCTGTTTACAGTCATTTTCTCTGAATTATCCATGTTTTCATGTAGTTTCCTATATTCTGCCTTCTGGTTCAATTATAAGCTTTGCCCACTTTATCAAACAACTTCCTACACACTGTTATGAACTGAGGCAGCTTGGGAACATTGTCTCTCAACTGTGTTATAGAGTGTAGAACTACATTTCAGTGAAGTGTAAGGCTTTCCAAAGCTGCCGAACGTGTTTCTTTCTCTATTTCAATGGTATTCTGACTTGTATAACACACATTTACCACTCTAGAGTCCTTTAGGGAAAGAATATAGGATTCATACAGTGTTTCATGTGATCTTAACTCGAATTAAGGATTTCCCTTATCTTAGCTACCTTTTCTACACTAAGAACTGACTTGGAGAATCTCTTTCAGCTGTTCTAAACGAGTTCTCATCTGTTTACAGTCATTTTCTCTGAATTATCCATGTTTTCATGTAGTTTCCTATATTCTGCCTTCTGGTTCAATTATAAGCTTTGCCCACTTTATCAAACAACTTCCTACACACTGTTATGAACTGAGGCAGCTTGGGAACATTGTCTCTCAACTGTGTTATAGAGTGTAGTACTACATTTCAGTGAAGTGTAAGGCTTTCCAAAGCTGCCGAACGTGTTTCTTTCTCTATTTCAATGGTATTCTGACTTGTATAACACACATTTACCACTCTAGAGTCCTTTAGGGAAAGAATATAGGATTCATACAGTGTTTCATGTGATCTTAACTCGAATTAAGGATTTCCCTTATCTTAGCTACCTTTTCTACACTAAGAACTGACTTGGAGAATCTCTTTCAGCTGTTCTAAACCAGTTCTCATCTGTTTACAGTCATTTTCTCTGAATTATCTATGTTTTCATGTAGTTTCCTATATTCTGCCTTCTGGTCCAAGTATGAGCTTTGCCCACTTTATCAAACAACTTCCTACACACTGTTATGAACTGAGGCAGCTTGGGAACATTGTCTCTCAACTGTGTTATAGAGTGTAGTACTACATTTCAGTGAAGTGTAAGGCTTTCCAAAGCTGCCGAACGTGTTTCTTTCTCTATTTCAATGGTATTCTGACTTGTATAACACACATTTACCACTCTAGAGTCCTTTAGGGAAAGAATATAGGATTCATACAGTGTTTCATGTGATCTTAACTCGAATTAAGGATTTCCCTTATCTTAGCTACCTTTTCTACACTAAGAACTGACTTGGAGAATCTCTTTCAGCTGTTCTAAACGAGTTCTCATCTGTTTACAGTCATTTTCTCTGAATTATCCATGTTTTCATGTAGTTTCCTATATTCTTCCTTCTGGTCCAAGTATAAGCTTTGCCCACTTTATCAAACAACTTCCTACACACTGTTATGAACTGAGGCAGCTTGGGAACATTGTCTCTCAACTGTGTTATAGAGTGTAGTACTACATTTCAGTGAAGTGTAAGGCTTTCCAAAGCTGCCGAACGTGTTTCTTTCTCTATTTCAATGGTATTCTGACTTGTATAACACACATTTACCACTCTAGAGTCCTTTAGGGAAAGAATATAGGATTCATACAGTGTTTCATGTGATCTTAACTCGAATTAAGGATTTCCCTTATCTTAGCTACCTTTTCTACACTAAGAACTGACTTGGAGAATCTCTTTCAGCTGTTCTAAACCAGTTCTCATCTGTTTACAGTCATTTTCTCTGAATTATCTATGTTTTCATGTAGTTTCCTGTATTCTGCCTTCTGGTCCAAGTATGAGCTTTGCCCACTTTATCAAACAACTTCCTACGCACTGTTATGAACTGAGGCAGCTTGGGAACATTGTCTCTCAACTGTGTTATAGAGTGTAGTACTACATTTCAGTGAAGTGTAAGGCTTTCCAAAGCTGCCGAACTTGTTTCTTTTTCTATTTCAATGGTATTCTGCCTTGTATAACACACATTTACCACTCTAGAGTCCTTTAGGGAAAGAATATAGGATTCATACAGTGTTTCATGTGATATTAACTCGAATTAAGGATTTCCCTTATCTTAGCTACCTTTTCTACACTAAGAACTGACTTGGAGAATCTCTTTCAGCTGTTCTAAACAAGTTCTCATCTGTTTACAGTCATTTTCTCTGAATTATCCATGTTTTCATGTAGTTTCCTATATTCTGCCTTCTGGTCCAAGTAAAAGCTTTGCCCACTTTATCAAACAACTTCCTACACACTGTCATGAACTGAGGCAGCTTGGGAACATTGTCTCTCAACTGTGTTATAGAGTGTAGTACTACATTTCAGTGAAGTGTAAGGCTTTCCAAAGCTGCCGAACGTGTTTCTTTCTCTATTTCAATGGTATTCTGACTTGTATAACACACATTTACCACTCTAGAGTCCTTTAGGGAAAGAATATAGGATTCATACAGTGTTTCATGTGATCTTAACTCGAATTAAGGATTTCCCTTATCTTAGCTACCTTTTCTACACTAAGAACTGACTTGGAGAATCTCTTTCAGCTGTTCTAAACCAGTTCTCATCTGTTTACAGTCATTTTCTCTGAATTATCCATGTTTTCATGTAGTTTCCTATATTCTGCCTTCTGGTCCAAGTATAAGCTTTGCCCACTTTATCAAACAACTTCCTACGCACTGTTATGAACTGAGGCAGCTTGGGAACATTGTCTCTCAACTGTGTTATAGAGTGTATTACTACATTTCAGTGAAGTGTAAGGCTTTCCAAAGCTGCCGAACGTGTTTCTTTCTCTATTTCAATGGTATTCTGACTTGTATAACACACATTTACCACTCTAGAGTCCTTTAGGGAAAGAATATAGGATTCATACAGTGTTTCATGTGATCTTAACTCGAATTAAGGATTTCCCGTATCTTAGCTACCTTTTCTACACTAAGAACTGACTTGGAGAATCTCTTTCAGCTGTTCTAAACGAGTTCTCATCTGTTTACAGTCATTTTCTCTGAATTATCCATGTTTTCATGTAGTTTCCTATATTCTGCCTTCTGGTTCAATTATAAGCTTTGCCCACTTTATCAAACAACTTCCTACACACTGTTATGAACTGAGGCAGCTTGGGAACATTGTCTCTCAACTGTGTTATAGAGTGTAGTACTACATTTCAGTGAAGTGTAAGGCTTTCCAAAGCTGCCGAACGTGTTTCTTTCTCTATTTCAATGGTATTCTGACTTGTATAACACACATTTACCACTCTAGAGTCCTTTAGGGAAAGAATATAGGATTCATACAGTGTTTCATGTGATCTTAACTCGAATTAAGGATTTCCCTTATCTTAGCTACCTTTTCTACACTAAGAACTGACTTGGAGAATCTCTTTCAGCTGTTCTAAACCAGTTCTCATCTGTTTACAGTCATTTTCTCTGAATTATCTATGTTTTCATGTAGTTTCCTATATTCTGCCTTCTGGTCCAAGTATGAGCTTTGCCCACTTTATCAAACAACTTCCTACGCACTGTTATGAACTGAGGCAGCTTGGGAACATTGTCTCTCAACTGTGTTATAGAGTGTAGTACTACATTTCAGTGAAGTGTAAGGCTTTCCAAAGCTGCCGAACGTGTTTCTTTCTCTATTTCAATGGTATTCTGACTTGTATAACACACATTTACCACTCTAGAGTCCTTTAGGGAAAGAATATAGGATTCATACAGTGTTTCATGTGATCTTAACTCGAATTAAGGATTTCCCTTATCTTAGCTACCTTTTCTACACTAAGAACTGACTTGGAGAATCTCTTTCAGCTGTTCTAAACGAGTTCTCATCTGTTTACAGTCATTTTCTCTGAATTATCCATGTTTTCATGTAGTTTCCTATATTCTTCCTTCTGGTCCAAGTATAAGCTTTGCCCACTTTATCAAACAACTTCCTACACACTGTTATGAACTGAGGCAGCTTGGGAACATTGTCTCTCAACTGTGTTATAGAGTGTAGTACTACATTTCAGTGAAGTGTAAGGCTTTCCAAAGCTGCCGAACGTGTTTCTTTCTCTATTTCAATGGTATTCTGACTTGTATAACACACATTTACCACTCTAGAGTCCTTTAGGGAAAGAATATAGGATTCATACAGTGTTTCATGTGATCTTAACTCGAATTAAGGATTTCCCTTATCTTAGCTACCTTTTCTACACTAAGAACTGACTTGGAGAATCTCTTTCAGCTGTTCTAAACCAGTTCTCATCTGTTTACAGTCATTTTCTCTGAATTATCTATGTTTTCATGTAGTTTCCTATATTCTGCCTTCTGGTCCAAGTATGAGCTTTGCCCACTTTATCAAACAACTTCCTACGCACTGTTATGAACTGAGGCAGCTTGGGAACATTGTCTCTCAACTGTGTTATAGAGTGTAGTACTACATTTCAGTGAAGTGTAAGGCTTTCCAAAGCTGCCGAACGTGTTTCTTTCTCTATTTCAATGGTATTCTGACTTGTATAACACACATTTACCACTCTAGAGTCCTTTAGGGAAAGAATATAGGATTCATACAGTGTTTCATGTGATCTTAACTCGAATTAAGGATTTCCCTTATCTTAGCTACCTTTTCTACACTAAGAACTGACTTGGAGAATCTCTTTCAGCTGTTCTAAACGAGTTCTCATCTGTTTACAGTCATTTTCTCTGAATTATCCATGTTTTCATGTAGTTTCCTATATTCTTCCTTCTGGTCCAAGTATAAGCTTTGCCCACTTTATCAAACAACTTCCTACACACTGTTATGAACTGAGGCAGCTTGGGAACATTGTCTCTCAACTGTGTTATAGAGTGTAGTACTACATTTCAGTGAAGTGTAAGGCTTTCCAAAGCTGCCGAACGTGTTTCTTTCTCTATTTCAATGGTATTCTGACTTGTATAACACACATTTACCACTCTAGAGTCCTTTAGGGAAAGAATATAGGATTCATACAGTGTTTCATGTGATCTTAACTCGAATTAAGGATATCCCTTATCTTAGCTACCTTTTCTACACTAAGAACTGACTTGGAGAATCTCTTTCAGCTGTTCTAAACGAGTTCTCATCTGTTTACAGTCATTTTCTCTGAATTATCCATGGTTTCATGTAGTTTCCTATATTCTGCATTCTGGTCCAAGTATAAGCTTTGCCCACTTTATCAAACAACTTCCTACACACTTTTATGAACTGAGGCAGCTTGGGAACATTGTCTCTCAACTGTGTTATAGAGTGTAGTACTACATTTCAGTGAAGTGTAAGGCTTTCCAAAGCTGCCGAACGTGTTTCTTTCTCTATTTCAATGGTATTCTGACTTGTATAACACACATTTACCACTCTAGAGTCCTTTAGGGAAAGAATATAGGATTCATACAGTGTTTCATGTGATCTTAACTCGAATTAAGGATTTCCCTTATCTTAGCTACCTTTTCTACACTAAGAACTGACTTGGAGAATCTCTTTCAGCTGTTCTAAACGAGTTCTCATCTGTTTACAGTCATTTTCTCTGAATTATCCATGTTTTCATGTAGTTTCCTATATTCTTCCTTCTGGTCCAAGTATAAGCTTTGCCCACTTTATCAAACAACTTCCTACACACTGTTATGAACTGAGGCAGCTTGGGAACATTGTCTCTCAACTGTGTTATAGAGTGTAGTACTACATTTCAGTGAAGTGTAAGGCTTTCCAAAGCTGCCGAACGTGTTTCTTTCTCTATTTCAATGGTATTCTGACTTGTATAACACACATTTACCACTCTAGAGTCCTTTAGGGAAAGAATATAGGATTCATACAGTGTTTCATGTGATCTTAACTCGAATTAAGGATATCCCTTATCTTAGCTACCTTTTCTACACTAAGAACTGACTTGGAGAATCTCTTTCAGCTGTTCTAAACGAGTTCTCATCTGTTTACAGTCATTTTCTCTGAATTATCCATGGTTTCATGTAGTTTCCTATATTCTGCATTCTGGTCCAAGTATAAGCTTTGCCCACTTTATCAAACAACTTCCTACACACTTTTATGAACTGAGGCAGCTTGGGAACATTGTCTCTCAACTGTGTTATAGAGTGTAGTACTACATTTCAGTGAAGTGTAAGGCTTTCCAAAGCTGCCGAACGTGTTTCTTTCTCTATTTCAATGGTATTCTGACTTGTATAACACACATTTACCACTCTAGAGTCCTTTAGGGAAAGAATATAGGATTCATACAGTGTTTCATGTGATCTTAACTCGATTTAAGGATTTCCCTTATCTTAGCTACCTTTTCTACACTAAGAACTGACTTGGAGAATCTCTTTCAGCTGTTCTAAACGAGTTCTCATCTGTTTACAGTCATTTTCTCTGAATTATCCATGTTTTCATGTAGTTTCCTATATTCTGCCTTCTGGTTCAATTATAAGCTTTGCCCACTTTATCAAACAACTTCCTACACACTGTTATGAACTGAGGCAGCTTGGGAACATTGTCTCTCAACTGTGTTATAGAGTGTAGTACTACATTTCAGTGAAGTGTAAGGCTTTCCAAAGCTGCCGAACGTGTTTCTTTCTCTATTTCAATGGTATTCTGACTTGTATAACACACATTTACCACTCTAGAGTCCTTTAGGGAAAGAATATAGGATTCATACAGTGTTTCATGTGATCTTAACTCGAATTAAGGATTTCCCTTATCTTAGCTACCTTTTCTACACTAAGAACTGACTTGGAGAATCTCTTTCAGCTGTTCTAAACCCGTTCTCATCTGTTTACAGTCATTTTCTCTGAATTATCCATTTTTCATGTAGTTTCCTATATTCTGCCTTCTGGTCCAAGTATAAGCTTTGCCCACTTTATCAAACAACTTCCTACACACTGTTATGAACTGAGGCAGCTTGGGAACATTGTCTCTCAACTGTGTTATAGAGTGTAGTACTACATTTCAGTGAAGTGTAAGGCTTTCCAAAGCTGCCGAACGTGTTTCTTTCTCTATTTCAATGGTATTCTGACTTGTATAACACACATTTACCACTCTAGAGTCCTTTAGGGAAAGAATATAGGATTCATACAGTGTTTCATGTGATCTTAACTCGAATTAAGGATTTCCCTTATCTTAGCTACCTTTTCTACACTAAGAACTGACTTGGAGAATCTCTTTCAGCTGTTCTAAACGAGTTCTCATCTGTTTACAGTCATTTTCTCTGAATTATCCATGTTTCCATGTAGTTTCCTATATTCTGCCTTTTGGTTCAATTATAAGCTTTGCCCACTTTATTAAACAACTTCCTACACACTGTTATGAACTGAGGCAGCTTGGGAACATTGTCTCTCAACTGTGTTATAGAGTGTAGTACTACATTTCAGTGAAGTGTAAGGCTTTCCAAAGCTGCCGAACGTGTTTCTTTCTCTATTTCAATGGTATTCTGACTTGTATAACACACATTTACCACTCTAGAGTCCTTTAGGGAAAGAATATAGGATTCATACAGTGTTTCATGTGATCTTAACTCGAATTAAGGATTTCCCTTATCTTAGCTACCTTTTCTACACTAAGAACTGACTTGGAGAATCTCTTTCAGCTGTTCTAAACGAGTTCTCATCTGTTTACAGTCATTTTCTCTGAATTATCCATGTTTTCATGTAGTTTCCTATATTCTTCCTTCTGGTCCAAGTATAAGCTTTGCCCACTTTATCAAACAACTTCCTAAACACTGTTATGAACTGAGGCAGCTTGGGAACATTGTCTCTCAACTGTGTTATAGAGTGTAGTACTACATTTCAGTGAAGTGTAAGGCTTTCCAAAGCTGCCGAACGTGTTTCTTTCTCTATTTCAATGGTATTCTGACTTGTATAACACACATTTACCACTCTAGAGTCCTTTAGGGAAAGAATATAGGATTCATACAGTGTTTCATGTGATCTTAACTCGAATTAAGGATATCCCTTATCTTAGCTACCTTTTCTACACTAAGAACTGACTTGGAGAATCTCTTTCAGCAGTTCTAAACAAGTTCTCATCTGTTTACAGTCATTTTCTCTGAATTATCCATGTTTTCATGTAGTTTCCTATATTCTGCCTTCTGGTCCAAGTATAAGCTTCTGCCCACTTTATCAAACAACTTCCTGCACACTGTTATGAACTGAGGCAGCTTGGGAACATTGTCTCTCAACTGTGTTATAGAGTGTAGTACTACATTTCAGTGAAGTGTAAGGCTTTCCAAAGCTGCCGAACGTGTTTCTTTCTCTATTTCAATGGTATTCTGACTTGTATAACACACATTTACCACTCTAGAGCCCTTTAGGGAAAGAATATAGGATTCATACAGTGTTTCATGTGATCTTAACTCGATTTAAGGATTTCCCTTATCTTAGCTACCTTTTCTACACTAAGAACTGACTTGGAGAATCTCTTTCAGCTGTTCTAAACGAGTTCTCATCTGTTTACAGTCATTTTCTCTGAATTATCCATGTTTTCATGTAGTTTCCTATATTCTGCCTTCTGGTTCAATTATAAGCTTTGCCCACTTTATCAAACAACTTCCTACACACTGTTATGAACTGAGGCAGCTTGGGAACATTGTCTCTCAACTGTGTTATAGAGTGTAGTACTACATTTCAGTGAAGTGTAAGGCTTTCCAAAGCTGCCGAACGTGTTTCTTTCTCTATTTCAATGGTATTCTGACTTGTATAACACACATTTACCACTCTAGAGACCTTTAGGGAAAGAATGTAGGATTCATACAGTGTTTCATGTGATCTTAACTCGAATTAAGGATTTCCCTTATCTTAGCTACCTTTTCTACACTGAGAACTGACTTGGAGAATCTCTTTCAACTGTTCTAAACGAGTTCTCATCTGTTTACAGTCATTTTCTCTGAATTATCCATGTTTTCATGTAGTTTCCTATATTCTGCCTTCTGGTCCAAGTGTAAGCTTTGCCCACTTTATCAAACAACTTCCTACACACTGTTATGAACTGAGGCAGCTTGGGAACATTGTCTCTCAACTGTGTTATAGAGTGTAGTACTACATTTCAGTGAAGTGTAAGGCTTTCCAAAGCTGCCGAACGTGTTTCTTTCTCTATTTCAATGGTATTCTGACTTGAATAACACACATTTACCACTCTAGAGTCCTTTAAGTAAAGAATATAGGATTCATACAGTGTTTCATGTGATCTTAACTCGAATTAAGGAGTTCCCTTATCTTAGCAACCTTTTCTACACTAAGAACTGACTTGGAGAATCTCTTTCAGCTGTTCTAAACGAGTTCTCATCTGTTTACAGTCATTTTCTCTGAATTATCCATGTTTTCATGTAGTTTCCTATATTCTGCCTTCTGGTTCAATTATAAGCTTTGCCCACTTTATCAAACAACTTCCTACACACTGTTATGAACTGAGGCAGCTTGGGAACATTGTCTCTCAACTGTGTTATAGAGTGTAGTACTACATTTCAGTGAAGTGTAAGGCTTTCCAAAGCTGCCGAACGTGTTTCTTTCTCTATTTCAATGGTATTCTGACTTGTATAACACACATATACCACTCTGGAGTCCTTTAAGTAAAGAATATAGGATTCATACAGTGTTTCATGTGATCTTAACTCGAATTAAGGATTTCCCTTATCTTAGCTACCTTTTCTACACTAAGAACTGACTTGGAGAATCTCTTTCAGCTGTTCTAAACGAGTTCTCATCTGTTTACAGTCATTTTCTCTGAATTATCCATGTTTTCATGTACTTTCCTATATTCTGCCTTCTGGTCCAAGTATAAGCTTTGCCCACTTTATCAAACAACTTCCTGCACACTGTTATGAACTGAGGCAGCTTGGGAACATTGTCTCTCAACTGTGTTATAGAGTGTAGTACTACATTTCAGTGAAGTGTAAGGCTTTCCAAAGCTGCCGAACGTGTTTCTTTCTCTATTTCAATGGTATTCTGACTTGTATAACACACATTTACCACTCTAGAGTCCTTTAGAAAAAGAATATAGGATTCATACAGTGTTTCATGTGATCTTAACTCGAATTAAGGATTTCCCTTATCTTAGCTACCTTTTCTACACTAAGAACTGACTTGGAGAATCTCTTTCAGCTGTTCTAAACCAGTTCTCATCTGTTTACAGTCATTTTCTCTGAATTATCCATGTTTTCATGTAGTTTCCTATATTCTGCCTTCTGGTCCAAGTATAAGCTTTGCCCACTTTATCAAACAACTTCCTACACACTGTTATGAACTGAGGCAGCTTGGGAACATTGTCTCTCAACTGTGTTATAGAGTGTAGTACTACATTTCAGTGAAGTGTAAGGCTTTCCAAAGCTGCCGAACGTGTTTCTTTCTCTATTTCAATGGTATTCTGACTTGTATAACACACATTTACCACTCTAGAGTCCTTTAGGGAAAGAATATAGGATTCATACAGTGTTTCATGTGATCTTAACTCGAATTAAGGATTTCCCTTATCTTAGCTACCTTTTCTACACTAAGAACTGACTTGGAGAATCTCTTTCAGCTGTTCTAAACGAGTTCTCATCTGTTTACAGTCATTTTCTCTGAATTATCCATGTTTTCATGTAGTTTCCTATATTCTGCCTTCTGGTCCAAGTATAAGCTTCTGCCCACTTTATCAAACAACTTCCTGCACACTGTTATGAACTGAGGCAGCTTGGGAACATTGTCTCTCAACTGTGTTATAGAGTGTAGTACTACATTTCAGTGAAGTGTAAGGCTTTCCAAAGCTGCCGAACGTGTTTCTTTCTCTATTTCAATGGTATTCTGACTTGTATAACACACATTTACCACTCTAGAGTCCTTTAGGGAAAGAATATAGGATTCATACAGTGTTTCATGTGATCTTAACTCGAATTAAGGATTTCCCTTATCTTAGCTACCTTTTCTACACTAAGAACTGACTTGGAGAATCTCTTTCAGCTGTTCTAAACCAGTTCTCATCTGTTTACAGTCATTTTCTCTGAATTATCCATGTTTTCATGTAGTTTCCTATATTCTGCCTTCTGGTCCAAGTATAAGCTTTGCCCACTTTATCAAACAACTTCCTACACACTGTTATGAACTGAGGCAGCTTGGGAACATTGTCTCTCAACTGTGTTATAGAGTGTAGTACTACATTTCAGAGAAGTGTAAGGCTTTCCAAAGCTGCCGAACGTGTTTCTTTCTCTATTTCAATGGTATTCTGACTTGTATAACACACATTTACCACTCTAGAGTCCTTTAGGGAAAGAATATAGGATTCATACAGTGTTTCATGTGATCTTAACTCGAATTAAGGATTTCCCTTATCTTAGCTACCTTTTCTACACTAAGAACTGACTTGGAGAATCTCTTTCAGCTGTTCTAAACGAGTTCTCATCTGTTTACAGTCATTTTCTCTGAATTATCCATGTTTTCATGTAGTTTCCTATATTCTGCCTTCTGGTTCAATTATAAGCTTTGCCCACTTTATCAAACAACTTCCTACACACTGTTATGAACTGAGGCAGCTTGGGAACATTGTCTCTCAACTGTGTTATAGAGTGTAGTACTACATTTCAGTGAAGTGTAAGGCTTTCCAAAGCTGCCGAACGTGTTTCTTTCTCTATTTCAATGGTATTCTGACTTGTATAACACACATATACCACTCTGGAGTCCTTTAAGTAAAGAATATAGGATTCATACAGTGTTTCATGTGATCTTAACTCGAATTAAGGATTTCCCTTATCTTAGCTACCTTTTCTACACTAAGAACTGACTTGGAGAATCTCTTTCAGCTGTTCTAAACGAGTTCTCATCTGTTTACAGTCATTTTCTCTGAATTATCCATGTTTTCATGTACTTTCCTATATTCTGCCTTCTGGTCCAAGTATAAGCTTTGCCCACTTTATCAAACAACTTCCTGCACACTGTTATGAACTGAGGCAGCTTGGGAACATTGTCTCTCAACTGTGTTATAGAGTGTAGTACTACATTTCAGTGAAGTGTAAGGCTTTCCAAAGCTGCCGAACGTGTTTCTTTCTCTATTTCAATGGTATTCTGACTTGTATAACACATATTTACCACTCTAGAGTCCTTTAGGGAAAGAATATAGGATTCATACAGTGTTTCATGTGATCTTAACTCGAATTAAGGATTTCCCTTATCTTAGCTACCTTTTCTACACTAAGAACTGACTTGGAGAATCTCTTTCAGCTGTTCTAAACCAGTTCTCATCTGTTTACAGTCATTTTCTCTGAATTATCCATTTTTTCATGTAGTTTCCTATATTCTGCCTTCTGGTCCAAGTATAAGCTTTGCCCACTTTATCAAACAACTTCCTACACACTGTTATGAACTGAGGCAGCTTGGGAACATTGTCTCTCAACTGTGTTATAGAGTGTAGTACTACATTTCAGTGAAGTGTAAGGCTTTCCAAAGCTGCCGAACGTGTTTCTTTCTCTATTTCAATGTTATTCTGACTTGTATAACACACATTTACCACTCTAGAGTCCTTTAGAGAAAGAATATAGGATTCATACAGTGTTTCATGTGATCTTAACTCGAATTAAGGATATCCTTTATCTTAGCTACCTTTTCTACACTAAGAACTGACTTGGAGAATCTCTTTCAGCTGTTCTAAACCAGTTCTCATCTGTTTACAGTCATTTTCTCTGAATTATCCATGTTTTCATGTAGTTTCCTATATTCTGCCGTCTGGTCCAAGTATAAGCATTGCCCACTTTATCAAACAACTTCCTACACACTGTTATGAACTGAGGCAGCTTGGGAACATTGTCTCTCAACTGTGTTATAGAGTGTAGTACTACATTTCAGTGAAGTGTAAGGCTTTCCAAAGCTGCCGAAAGTGTTTCTTTCTCAATTTCAATGGTATTCTGACTTGTATAACACACATTTACCACTCTAGAGACCTTTAGGGAAAGAATATAGGATTCATACAGTGTTTCATGTGATCTTAACTCGAATTAAGGATTTCCCTTATCTTAGCTACCTTTTCTACACTAAGAACTGACTTGGAGAATCTCTTTCAGCTGTTCTAAACGAGTTCTCATCTGTTTACAGTCATTTTCTCTGAATTATCCATGTTTTCATGTAGTTTCCTATATTCTGCCTTCTGGTCCAAGTATAAGCTTTGCCCACTTTATCAAACAACTTCCTACACACTGTTATGAACTGAGGCAGCTTGGGAACATTGTTTCTCAACTGTGTTATAGAGTGTAGTACTACATTTCAGTGAAGTGTAAGGCTTTACAAAGCTGCCGAACGTGTTTCTTTCACTATTTCAATGGTATCCTGCCTTGTATAACACACTTTTACCACTCTAGTCTCCTTTTAGTAAAGAATATAGGATTTAAACACTGTTTCATGTGATATTAACTCCCAATAAGGATTTCCCCGATCTTAGCTACCTTTTCTACACTAAGAACTGACTTGGAGAATCTCTTTGAGCTGTTCTAAACAAGTTCTCATCTGTTTACAGTCATTTTCTCTGAATTATCCATGTTTTCATGTAGTTTCCTATATTCTGCCATCTGGTCCAAGTATAAGCTTCTGCCCACTTTATCAAACAACTTCCTGCACACTGTTATGAACTGAGGCAGCTTGGGAACATTGTCTCTCAACTGTGTTATAGAGTGTAGTACTACATTTCAGTGAAGTGTAAGGCTTTCCAAAGCTGCCGAACGTGTTTCTTTCTCTATTTCAATGGTATTCTGACTTGTATAACACACATTTACCACTCTAGAGTCCTTTAGGGTAAGAATATAGGATTCATACAGTGTTTCATGTGATCTTAACTCGAATTAAGGATTTCCCTTATCTTAGCTACCTTTTCTACACTAAGAACTGACTTGGAGAATCTCTTTCAGATGTTCTAAACCAGTTCTCATCTGTTTACAGTCATTTTCTCTGAATTATCCATGTTTTCATGTAGTTTCCTATATTCTGCCTTCTGGTCCAAGTATAAGCATTGCCCACTTTATCAAACAACTTCCTACACACTGTTATGAACTGAGGCAGCTTGGGAACATTGTCTCTCAACTGTGTTATAGAGTGTAGTACTACATTTCAGTGAAGTGTAAGGCTTTCCAAAGCTGCCGAACGTGTTTCTTTCTCTATTTCAATGGTATTCTGACTTGTATAACACACATTTACCACTCTAGAGTCCTTTAAGTAAAGAATATAGGATTCATACAGTGTTTCATGTGATCTTAACTCGAATTAAGGATTTCCCTTATCTTAGCTACCTTTTCTACACTAAGAACTGACTTGGAGAATCTCTTTCAGCTGTTCTAAACGAGTTCTCATCTGTTTACAGTCATTTTCTCTGAATTATCCATGTTTTCATGTAGTTTCCTATATTCTGCCTTCTGGTTCAATTATAAGCTTTGCCCACTTTATCAAACAACTTCCTACACACTGTTATGAACTGAGGCAGCTTGGGAACATTGTCTCTCAACTGTGTTATAGAGTGTAGTACTACATTTCAGTGAAGTGTAAGGCTTTCCAAAGCTGCCGAAAGTGTTTCTTTCTCAATTTCAATGGTATTCTGACTTGTATAACACACATTTACCACTCTAGAGACCTTTAGGGAAAGAATATAGGATTCATACAGTGTTTCATGTGATCTTAACTCGAATTAAGGATTTCCCTTATCTTAGCTACCTTTTCTACACTAAGAACTGACTTGGAGAATCTCTTTCAGCTGTTCTAAACGAGTTCTCATCTGTTTACAGTCATTTTCTCTGAATTATCCATGTTTTCATGTAGTTTCCTATATTCTGCCTTCTGGTCCAAGTATAAGCTTTGCCCACTTTATCAAACAACTTCCTACACACTGTTATGAACTGAGGCAGCTTGGGAACATTGTTTCTCAACTGTGTTATAGAGTGTAGTACTACATTTCAGTGAAGTGTAAGGCTTTACAAAGCTGCCGAACGTGTTTCTTTCACTATTTCAATGGTATCCTGCCTTGTATAACACACTTTTACCACTCTAGTCTCCTTTTAGTAAAGAATATAGGATTTAAACACTGTTTCATGTGATATTAACTCCCAATAAGGATTTCCCCGATCTTAGCTACCTTTTCTACACTAAGAACTGACTTGGAGAATCTCTTTGAGCTGTTCTAAACAAGTTCTCATCTGTTTACAGTCATTTTCTCTGAATTATCCATGTTTTCATGTAGTTTCCTATATTCTGCCATCTGGTCCAAGTATAAGCTTCTGCCCACTTTATCAAACAACTTCCTGCACACTGTTATGAACTGAGGCAGCTTGGGAACATTGTCTCTCAACTGTGTTATAGAGTGTAGTACTACATTTCAGTGAAGTGTAAGGCTTTCCAAAGCTGCCGAACGTGTTTCTTTCTCTATTTCAATGGTATTCTGACTTGTATAACACACATTTACCACTCTAGAGTCCTTTAGGGTAAGAATATAGGATTCATACAGTGTTTCATGTGATCTTAACTCGAATTAAGGATTTCCCTTATCTTAGCTACCTTTTCTACACTAAGAACTGACTTGGAGAATCTCTTTCAGATGTTCTAAACCAGTTCTCATCTGTTTACAGTCATTTTCTCTGAATTATCCATGTTTTCATGTAGTTTCCTATATTCTGCCTTCTGGTCCAAGTATAAGCATTGCCCACTTTATCAAACAACTTCCTACACACTGTTATGAACTGAGGCAGCTTGGGAACATTTTCTCTCAACTGTGTTATAGAGTGTAGTACTACATTTCAGTGAAGTGTAAGGCTTTCCAAAGCTGCCGAACGTGTTTCTTTCTCTATTTCAATGGTATTCTGACTTGTATAACACACATTTACCACTCTAGAGTCCTTTAAGTAAAGAATATAGGATTCATACAGTGTTTCATGTGATCTTAACTCGAATTAAGGATTTCCCTTATCTTAGCTACCTTTTCTACACTAAGAACTGACTTGGAGAATCTCTTTCAGCTGTTCTAAACCAGTTCTCATCTGTTTACAGTCATTTTCTCTGAATTATCCATGTTTTCATGTAGTTTCCTATATTCTGCCTTCTGGTCCAAGTATAAGCTTTGCCCACTTTATCAAACAACTTCCTACACACTGTTATGAACTGAGGCAGCTTGGGAACATTGTCTCTCAACTGTGTTATAGAGTGTAGTACTACATTTCAGTGAAGTGTAAGGCTTTCCAAAGCTGCCGAACGTGTTTCTTTCTCTATTTCAATGGTATTCTGACTTGTATAACACACATTTACCACTCTAGAGTCCTTTAGGGAAAGAATATAGGATTCATACAGTGTTTCATGTGATCTTAACTCGAATTAAGGATTTCCCTTATCTTAGCTACCTTTTCTACACTAAGAACTGACTTGGAGAATCTCTTTCAGCTGTTCTAAACGAGTTCTCATCTGTTTACAGTCATTTTCTCTGAATTATCCATGTTTTCATGTAGTTTCCTATATTCTGCCTTCTGGTCCAAGTATAAGCTTTGCCCACTTTATCAAACAACTTCCTACACACTGTTATGAACTGAGGCAGCTTGGGAACATTGTCTCTCAACTGTGTTATAGAGTGTAGTACTACATTTCAGAGAAGTGTAAGGCTTTCCAAAGCTGCCGAACGTGTTTCTTTCTCTATTTCAATGGTATTCTGACTTGTATAACACACATTTACCACTCTAGAGTCCTTTAGGGAAAGAATATAGGATTCATACAGTGTTTCATGTGATCTTAACTCGAATTAAGGATATCCCTTATCTTAGCTACCTTTTCTACACTAAGAACTGACTTGGAGAATCTCTTTCAGCTGTTCTAAACGAGTTCTCATCTGTTTACAGTCATTTTCTCTGAATTATCCATGGTTTCATGTAGTTTCCTATATTCTGCATTCTGGTCCAAGTATAAGCTTTGCCCACTTTATCAAACAACTTCCTACACACTGTTATGAACTGAGGCAGCTTGGGAACATTGTCTCTCAACTGTGTTATAGAGTGTAGTACTACATTTCAGTGAAGTGTAAGGCTTTCCAAAGCTGCCGAACGTGTTTCTTTCTCTATTTCAATGGTATTCTGACTTGTATAACACACATTTACCACTCTAGAGTCCTTTAGGGAAAGAATATAGGATTCATACAGTGTTTCATGTGATCTTAACTCGATTTAAGGATTTCCCTTATCTTAGCTACCTTTTCTACACTAAGAACTGACTTGGAGAATCTCTTTCAGCTGTTCTAAACGAGTTCTCATCTGTTTACAGTCATTTTCTCTGAATTATCCATGTTTTCATGTAGTTTCCTATATTCTGCCTTCTGGTTCAATTATAAGCTTTGCCCACTTTATCAAACAACTTCCTACACACTGTTATGAACTGAGGCAGCTTGGGAACATTGTCTCTCAACTGTGTTATAGAGTGTAGTACTACATTTCAGTGAAGTGTAAGGCTTTCCAAAGCTGCCGAACGTGTTTCTTTCTCTATTTCAATGGTATTCTGACTTGTATAACACACATTTACCACTCTAGAGTCCTTTAGGGAAAGAATATAGGATTCATACAGTGTTTCATGTGATCTTAACTCGAATTAAGGATTTCCCTTATCTTAGCTACCTTTTCTACACTAAGAACTGACTTGGAGAATCTCTTTCAGCTGTTCTAAACCCGTTCTCATCTGTTTACAGTCATTTTCTCTGAATTATCCATTTTTCATGTAGTTTCCTATATTCTGCCTTCTGGTCCAAGTATAAGCTTTGCCCACTTTATCAAACAACTTCCTACACACTGTTATGAACTGAGGCAGCTTGGGAACATTGTCTCTCAACTGTGTTATAGAGTGTAGTACTACATTTCAGTGAAGTGTAAGGCTTTCCAAAGCTGCCGAACGTGTTTCTTTCTCTATTTCAATGGTATTCTGACTTGTATAACACACATTTACCACTCTAGAGTCCTTTAGGGAAAGAATATAGGATTCATACAGTGTTTCATGTGATCTTAACTCGAATTAAGGATTTCCCTTATCTTAGCTACCTTTTCTACACTAAGAACTGACTTGGAGAATCTCTTTCAGCTGTTCTAAACGAGTTCTCATCTGTTTACAGTCATTTTCTCTGAATTATCCATGTTTCCATGTAGTTTCCTATATTCTGCCTTTTGGTTCAATTATAAGCTTTGCCCACTTTATTAAACAACTTCCTACACACTGTTATGAACTGAGGCAGCTTGGGAACATTGTCTCTCAACTGTGTTATAGAGTGTAGTACTACATTTCAGTGAAGTGTAAGGCTTTCCAAAGCTGCCGAACGTGTTTCTTTCTCTATTTCAATGGTATTCTGACTTGTATAACACACATTTACCACTCTAGAGTCCTTTAGGGAAAGAATATAGGATTCATACAGTGTTTCATGTGATCTTAACTCGAATTAAGGATTTCCCTTATCTTAGCTACCTTTTCTACACTAAGAACTGACTTGGAGAATCTCTTTCAGCTGTTCTAAACGAGTTCTCATCTGTTTACAGTCATTTTCTCTGAATTATCCATGTTTTCATGTAGTTTCCTATATTCTTCCTTCTGGTCCAAGTATAAGCTTTGCCCACTTTATCAAACAACTTCCTACACACTGTTATGAACTGAGGCAGCTTGGGAACATTGTCTCTCAACTGTGTTATAGAGTGTAGTACTACATTTCAGTGAAGTGTAAGGCTTTCCAAAGCTGCCGAACGTGTTTCTTTCTCTATTTCAATGGTATTCTGACTTGTATAACACACATTTACCACTCTAGAGTCCTTTAGGGAAAGAATATAGGATTCATACAGTGTTTCATGTGATCTTAACTCGAATTAAGGATATCCCTTATCTTAGCTACCTTTTCTACACTAAGAACTGACTTGGAGAATCTCTTTCAGCAGTTCTAAACAAGTTCTCATCTGTTTACAGTCATTTTCTCTGAATTATCCATGTTTTCATGTAGTTTCCTATATTCTGCCTTCTGGTCCAAGTATAAGCTTCTGCCCACTTTATCAAACAACTTCCTGCACACTGTTATGAACTGAGGCAGCTTGGGAACATTGTCTCTCAACTGTGTTATAGAGTGTAGTACTACATTTCAGTGAAGTGTAAGGCTTTCCAAAGCTGCCGAACGTGTTTCTTTCTCTATTTCAATGGTATTCTGACTTGTATAACACACATTTACCACTCTAGAGCCCTTTAGGGAAAGAATATAGGATTCATACAGTGTTTCATGTGATCTTAACTCGATTTAAGGATTTCCCTTATCTTAGCTACCTTTTCTACACTAAGAACTGACTTGGAGAATCTCTTTCAGCTGTTCTAAACGAGTTCTCATCTGTTTACAGTCATTTTCTCTGAATTATCCATGTTTTCATGTAGTTTCCTATATTCTGCCTTCTGGTTCAATTATAAGCTTTGCCCACTTTATCAAACAACTTCCTACACACTGTTATGAACTGAGGCAGCTTGGGAACATTGTCTCTCAACTGTGTTATAGAGTGTAGTACTACATTTCAGTGAAGTGTAAGGCTTTCCAAAGCTGCCGAACGTGTTTCTTTCTCTATTTCAATGGTATTCTGACTTGTATAACACACATTTACCACTCTAGAGACCTTTAGGGAAAGAATGTAGGATTCATACAGTGTTTCATGTGATCTTAACTCGAATTAAGGATTTCCCTTATCTTAGCTACCTTTTCTACACTGAGAACTGACTTGGAGAATCTCTTTCAACTGTTCTAAACGAGTTCTCATCTGTTTACAGTCATTTTCTCTGAATTATCCATGTTTTCATGTAGTTTCCTATATTCTGCCTTCTGGTCCAAGTGTAAGCTTTGCCCACTTTATCAAACAACTTCCTACACACTGTTATGAACTGAGGCAGCTTGGGAACATTGTCTCTCAACTGTGTTATAGAGTGTAGTACTACATTTCAGTGAAGTGTAAGGCTTTCCAAAGCTGCCGAACGTGTTTCTTTCTCTATTTCAATGGTATTCTGACTTGAATAACACACATTTACCACTCTAGAGTCCTTTAAGTAAAGAATATAGGATTCATACAGTGTTTCATGTGATCTTAACTCGAATTAAGGAGTTCCCTTATCTTAGCAACCTTTTCTACACTAAGAACTGACTTGGAGAATCTCTTTCAGCTGTTCTAAACGAGTTCTCATCTGTTTACAGTCATTTTCTCTGAATTATCCATGTTTTCATGTAGTTTCCTATATTCTGCCTTCTGGTTCAATTATAAGCTTTGCCCACTTTATCAAACAACTTCCTACACACTGTTATGAACTGAGGCAGCTTGGGAACATTGTCTCTCAACTGTGTTATAGAGTGTAGTACTACATTTCAGTGAAGTGTAAGGCTTTCCAAAGCTGCCGAACGTGTTTCTTTCTCTATTTCAATGGTATTCTGACTTGTATAACACACATATACCACTCTGGAGTCCTTTAAGTAAAGAATATAGGATTCATACAGTGTTTCATGTGATCTTAACTCGAATTAAGGATTTCCCTTATCTTAGCTACCTTTTCTACACTAAGAACTGACTTGGAGAATCTCTTTCAGCTGTTCTAAACGAGTTCTCATCTGTTTACAGTCATTTTCTCTGAATTATCCATGTTTTCATGTACTTTCCTATATTCTGCCTTCTGGTCCAAGTATAAGCTTTGCCCACTTTATCAAACAACTTCCTGCACACTGTTATGAACTGAGGCAGCTTGGGAACATTGTCTCTCAACTGTGTTATAGAGTGTAGTACTACATTTCAGTGAAGTGTAAGGCTTTCCAAAGCTGCCGAACGTGTTTCTTTCTCTATTTCAATGGTATTCTGACTTGTATAACACACATTTACCACTCTAGAGTCCTTTAGAAAAAGAATATAGGATTCATACAGTGTTTCATGTGATCTTAACTCGAATTAAGGATTTCCCTTATCTTAGCTACCTTTTCTACACTAAGAACTGACTTGGAGAATCTCTTTCAGCTGTTCTAAACCAGTTCTCATCTGTTTACAGTCATTTTCTCTGAATTATCCATGTTTTCATGTAGTTTCCTATATTCTGCCTTCTGGTCCAAGTATAAGCTTTGCCCACTTTATCAAACAACTTCCTACACACTGTTATGAACTGAGGCAGCTTGGGAACATTGTCTCTCAACTGTGTTATAGAGTGTAGTACTACATTTCAGTGAAGTGTAAGGCTTTCCAAAGCTGCCGAACGTGTTTCTTTCTCTATTTCAATGGTATTCTGACTTGTATAACACACATTTACCACTCTAGAGTCCTTTAGGGAAAGAATATAGGATTCATACAGTGTTTCATGTGATCTTAACTCGAATTAAGGATTTCCCTTATCTTAGCTACCTTTTCTACACTAAGAACTGACTTGGAGAATCTCTTTCAGCTGTTCTAAACGAGTTCTCATCTGTTTACAGTCATTTTCTCTGAATTATCCATGTTTTCATGTAGTTTCCTATATTCTGCCTTCTGGTCCAAGTATAAGCTTCTGCCCACTTTATCAAACAACTTCCTGCACACTGTTATGAACTGAGGCAGCTTGGGAACATTGTCTCTCAACTGTGTTATAGAGTGTAGTACTACATTTCAGTGAAGTGTAAGGCTTTCCAAAGCTGCCGAACGTGTTTCTTTCTCTATTTCAATGGTATTCTGACTTGTATAACACACATTTACCACTCTAGAGTCCTTTAGGGAAAGAATATAGGATTCATACAGTGTTTCATGTGATCTTAACTCGAATTAAGGATTTCCCTTATCTTAGCTACCTTTTCTACACTAAGAACTGACTTGGAGAATCTCTTTCAGCTGTTCTAAACCAGTTCTCATCTGTTTACAGTCATTTTCTCTGAATTATCCATGTTTTCATGTAGTTTCCTATATTCTGCCTTCTGGTCCAAGTATAAGCTTTGCCCACTTTATCAAACAACTTCCTACACACTGTTATGAACTGAGGCAGCTTGGGAACATTGTCTCTCAACTGTGTTATAGAGTGTAGTACTACATTTCAGTGAAGTGTAAGGCTTTCCAAAGCTGCCGAACGTGTTTCTTTCTCTATTTCAATGGTATTCTGACTTGTATAACACACATATACCACTCTGGAGTCCTTTAAGTAAAGAATATAGGATTCATACAGTGTTTCATGTGATCTTAACTCGAATTAAGGATTTCCCTTATCTTAGCTACCTTTTCTACACTAAGAACTGACTTGGAGAATCTCTTTCAGCTGTTCTAAACGAGTTCTCATCTGTTTACAGTCATTTTCTCTGAATTATCCATGTTTTCATGTACTTTCCTATATTCTGCCTTCTGGTCCAAGTATAAGCTTTGCCCACTTTATCAAACAACTTCCTGCACACTGTTATGAACTGAGGCAGCTTGGGAACATTGTCTCTCAACTGTGTTATAGAGTGTAGTACTACATTTCAGTGAAGTGTAAGGCTTTCCAAAGCTGCCGAACGTGTTTCTTTCTCTATTTCAATGGTATTCTGACTTGTATAACACATATTTACCACTCTAGAGTCCTTTAGGGAAAGAATATAGGATTCATACAGTGTTTCATGTGATCTTAACTCGAATTAAGGATTTCCCTTATCTTAGCTACCTTTTCTACACTAAGAACTGACTTGGAGAATCTCTTTCAGCTGTTCTAAACCAGTTCTCATCTGTTTACAGTCATTTTCTCTGAATTATCCATTTTTTCATGTAGTTTCCTATATTCTGCCTTCTGGTCCAAGTATAAGCTTTGCCCACTTTATCAAACAACTTCCTACACACTGTTATGAACTGAGGCAGCTTGGGAACATTGTCTCTCAACTGTGTTATAGAGTGTAGTACTACATTTCAGTGAAGTGTAAGGCTTTCCAAAGCTGCCGAACGTGTTTCTTTCTCTATTTCAATGGTATTCTGACTTGTATAACACACATTTACCACTCTAGAGTCCTTTAGAGAAAGAATATAGGATTCATACAGTGTTTCATGTGATCTTAACTCGAATTAAGGATATCCTTTATCTTAGCTACCTTTTCTACACTAAGAACTGACTTGGAGAATCTCTTTCAGCTGTTCTAAACCAGTTCTCATCTGTTTACAGTCATTTTCTCTGAATTATCCATGTTTTCATGTAGTTTCCTATATTCTGCCGTCTGGTCCAAGTATAAGCATTGCCCACTTTATCAAACAACTTCCTACACACTGTTATGAACTGAGGCAGCTTGGGAACATTGTCTCTCAACTGTGTTATAGAGTGTAGTACTACATTTCAGTGAAGTGTAAGGCTTTCCAAAGCTGCCGAACGTGTTTCTTTCTCTATTTCAATGGTATTCTGACTTGTATAACACACATTTACCACTCTAGAGACCTTTAGGGAAAGAATATAGGATTCATACAGTGTTTCATGTGATCTTAACTCGAATTAAGGATTTCCCTTATCTTAGCTACCTTTTCTACACTAAGAACTGACTTGGAGAATCTCTTTCAGCTGTTCTAAACGAGTTCTCATCTGTTTACAGTCATTTTCTCTGAATTATCCATGTTTTCATGTAGTTTCCTATATTCTGCCTTCTGGTCCAAGTATAAGCTTTGCCCACTTTATCAAACAACTTCCTACACACTGTTATGAACTGAGGCAGCTTGGGAACATTGTTTCTCAACTGTGTTATAGAGTGTAGTACTACATTTCAGTGAAGTGTAAGGCTTTACAAAGCTGCCGAACGTGGTTCTTTCACTATTTCAATGGTATCCTGCCTTGTATAACACACTTTTACCACTCTAGTCTCCTTTTAATAAAGAATATAGGATTTAAACACTGTTTCATGTGATATTAACTCCCAATAAGGATTTCCCCGATCTTAGCTACCTTTTCTACACTAAGAACTGACTTGGAGAATCTCTTTGAGCTGTTCTAAACAAGTTCTCATCTGTTTACAGTCATTTTCTCTGAATTATCCATGTTTTCATGTAGTTTCCTATATTCTGCCTTCTGGTCCAAGTATAAGCTTCTGCCCACTTTATCAAACAACTTCCTGCACACTGTTATGAACTGAGGCAGCTTGGGAACATTGTCTCTCAACTGTGTTATAGAGTGTAGTACTACATTTCAGTGAAGTGTAAGGCTTTCCAAAGCTGCCGAACGTGTTTCTTTCTCTATTTCAATGGTATTCTGACTTGTATAACACACATTTACCACTCTAGAGTCCTTTAGGGAAAGAATATAGGATTCATACAGTGTTTCATGTGATCTTAACTCGAATTAAGGATTTCCCTTATCTTAGCTACCTTTTCTACACTAAGAACTGACTTGGAGAATCTCTTTCAGCTGTTCTAAACCAGTTCTCATCTGTTTACAGTCATTTTCTCTGAATTATCCATGTTTTCATGTAGTTTCCTATATTCTGCCTTCTGGTCCAAGTATAAGCTTTGCCCACTTTATCAAACAACTTCCTACACACTGTTATGAACTGAGGCAGCTTGGGAACATTGTCTCTCAACTGTGTTATAGAGTGTAGTACTACATTTCAGAGAAGTGTAAGGCTTTCCAAAGCTGCCGAACGTGTTTCTTTCTCTATTTCAATGGTATTCTGACTTGTATAACACACATTTACCACTCTAGAGTCCTTTAGGGAAAGAATATAGGATTCATACAGTGTTTCATGTGATCTTAACTCGAATTAAGGATTTCCCTTATCTTAGCTACCTTTTCTACACTAAGAACTGACTTGGAGAATCTCTTTCAGCTGTTCTAAACGAGTTCTCATCTGTTTACAGTCATTTTCTCTGAATTATCCATGTTTTCATGTAGTTTCCTATATTCTGCCTTCTGGTTCAATTATAAGCTTTGCCCACTTTATCAAACAACTTCCTACACACTGTTATGAACTGAGGCAGCTTGGGAACATTGTCTCTCAACTGTGTTATAGAGTGTAGTACTACATTTCAGTGAAGTGTAAGGCTTTCCAAAGCTGCCGAACGTGTTTCTTTCTCTATTTCAATGGTATTCTGACTTGTATAACACACATATACCACTCTGGAGTCCTTTAAGTAAAGAATATAGGATTCATACAGTGTTTCATGTGATCTTAACTCGAATTAAGGATTTCCCTTATCTTAGCTACCTTTTCTACACTAAGAACTGACTTGGAGAATCTCTTTCAGCTGTTCTAAACGAGTTCTCATCTGTTTACAGTCATTTTCTCTGAATTATCCATGTTTTCATGTACTTTCCTATATTCTGCCTTCTGGTCCAAGTATAAGCTTTGCCCACTTTATCAAACAACTTCCTGCACACTGTTATGAACTGAGGCAGCTTGGGAACATTGTCTCTCAACTGTGTTATAGAGTGTAGTACTACATTTCAGTGAAGTGTAAGGCTTTCCAAAGCTGCCGAACGTGTTTCTTTCTCTATTTCAATGGTATTCTGACTTGTATAACACATATTTACCACTCTAGAGTCCTTTAGGGAAAGAATATAGGATTCATACAGTGTTTCATGTGATCTTAACTCGAATTAAGGATTTCCCTTATCTTAGCTACCTTTTCTACACTAAGAACTGACTTGGAGAATCTCTTTCAGCTGTTCTAAACCAGTTCTCATCTGTTTACAGTCATTTTCTCTGAATTATCCATTTTTTCATGTAGTTTCCTATATTCTGCCTTCTGGTCCAAGTATAAGCTTTGCCCACTTTATCAAACAACTTCCTACACACTGTTATGAACTGAGGCAGCTTGGGAACATTGTCTCTCAACTGTGTTATAGAGTGTAGTACTACATTTCAGTGAAGTGTAAGGCTTTCCAAAGCTGCCGAACGTGTTTCTTTCTCTATTTCAATGGTATTCTGACTTGTATAACACACATTTACCACTCTAGAGTCCTTTAGAGAAAGAATATAGGATTCATACAGTGTTTCATGTGATCTTAACTCGAATTAAGGATATCCTTTATCTTAGCTACCTTTTCTACACTAAGAACTGACTTGGAGAATCTCTTTCAGCTGTTCTAAACCAGTTCTCATCTGTTTACAGTCATTTTCTCTGAATTATCCATGTTTTCATGTAGTTTCCTATATTCTGCCGTCTGGTCCAAGTATAAGCATTGCCCACTTTATCAAACAACTTCCTACACACTGTTATGAACTGAGGCAGCTTGGGAACATTGTCTCTCAACTGTGTTATAGAGTGTAGTACTACATTTCAGTGAAGTGTAAGGCTTTCCAAAGCTGCCGAACGTGTTTCTTTCTCTATTTCAATGGTATTCTGACTTGTATAACACACATTTACCACTCTAGAGACCTTTAGGGAAAGAATATAGGATTCATACAGTGTTTCATGTGATCTTAACTCGAATTAAGGATTTCCCTTATCTTAGCTACCTTTTCTACACTAAGAACTGACTTGGAGAATCTCTTTCAGCTGTTCTAAACGAGTTCTCATCTGTTTACAGTCATTTTCTCTGAATTATCCATGTTTTCATGTAGTTTCCTATATTCTGCCTTCTGGTCCAAGTATAAGCTTTGCCCACTTTATCAAACAACTTCCTACACACTGTTATGAACTGAGGCAGCTTGGGAACATTGTTTCTCAACTGTGTTATAGAGTGTAGTACTACATTTCAGTGAAGTGTAAGGCTTTACAAAGCTGCCGAACGTGGTTCTTTCACTATTTCAATGGTATCCTGCCTTGTATAACACACTTTTACCACTCTAGTCTCCTTTTAATAAAGAATATAGGATTTAAACACTGTTTCATGTGATATTAACTCCCAATAAGGATTTCCCCGATCTTAGCTACCTTTTCTACACTAAGAACTGACTTGGAGAATCTCTTTGAGCTGTTCTAAACAAGTTCTCATCTGTTTACAGTCATTTTCTCTGAATTATCCATGTTTTCATGTAGTTTCCTATATTCTGCCATCTGGTCCAAGTATAAGCTTCTGCCCACTTTATCAAACAACTTCCTGCACACTGTTATGAACTGAGGCAGCTTGGGAACATTGTCTCTCAACTGTGTTATAGAGTGTAGTACTACATTTCAGTGAAGTGTAAGGCTTTCCAAAGCTGCCGAACGTGTTTCTTTCTCTATTTCAATGGTATTCTGACTTGTATAACACACATTTACCACTCTAGAGTCCTTTAGGGAAAGAATATAGGATTCATACAGTGTTTCATGTGATCTTAACTCGAATTAAGGATTTCCCTTATCTTAGCTACCTTTTCTACACTAAGAACTGACATGGAGAATCTCTTTCAGCTGTTCTAAACCAGTTCTCATCTGTTTACAGTCATTTTCTCTGAATTATCCATGTTTTCATGTAGTTTCCTATATTCTGCCTTCTGGTTCAATTATAAGCTTTGCCCACTTTATCAAACAACTTCCTACACACTGTTATGAACTGAGGCAGCTTGGGAACATTGTCTCTCAACTGTGTTATAGAGTGTAGTACTACATTTCAGTGAAGTGTAAGGCTTTCCAAAGCTGCCGAACGTGTTTCTTTCTCTATTTCAATGGTATTCTGACTTGTATAACACACATTTACCACTCTAGAGTCCTTTAGGGAAAGAATATAGGATTCATACAGTGTTTCATGTGATCTTAACTCGAATTAAGGATTTCCCTTATCTTAGCTACCTTTTCTACACTAAGAACTGACTTGGAGAATCTCTTTCAGCTGTTCTAAACCAGTTCTCATCTGTTTACAGTCATTTTCTCTGAATTATCCATGTTTTCCTGTAGTTTCCTATATTCTGCCTTCTGGTCCAAGTATAAGCATTGCCCACTTTATCAAACAACTTCCTACACACTGTTATGAACTGAGGCAGCTTGGGAACATTGTCTCTCAACTGTGTTATAGAGTGTAGTACTACATTTCAGTGAAGTGTAAGGCTTTCCAAAGCTGCCGAACGTGTTTCTTTCTCTATTTCAATGGTATTCTGACTTGTATAACACACATTTACCACTCTAGAGTCCTTTAAGTAAAGAATATAGGATTCATACAGTGTTTCATGTGATCTTAACTCGAATTAAGGATTTCCCTTATCTTAGCTACCTTTTCTACACTAAGAACTGACTTGGAGAATCTCTTTCAGCTGTTCTAAACCAGTTCTCATCTGTTTACAGTCATTTTCTCTGAATTATCCATGTTTTCATGTAGTTTCCTATATTCTGCCTTCTGGTCCAAGTATAAGCTTTGCCCACTTTATCAAACAACTTCCTACACACTGTTATGAACTGAGGCAGCTTGGGAACATTGTCTCTCAACTGTGTTATAGAGTGTAGTACTACATTTCAGTGAAGTGTAAGGCTTTCCAAAGCTGCCGAACGTGTTTCTTTCTCTATTTCAATGGTATTCTGACTTATATAACACACATTTACCACTCTAGAGTCCTTTAAGTAAAGAATATAGGATTCATACAGTGTTTCATGTGATCTTAACTCGAATTAAGGATTTCCCTTATCTTAGCTACCTTTTCTACACTAAGAACTGACTTGGAGAATCTCTTTCAGCTGTTCTAAACGAGTTCTCATCTGTTTACAGTCATTTTCTCTGAATTATCCATGTTTTCATGTAGTTTCCTATATTCTGCCTTCTGGTTCAATTATAAGCTTTGCCCACTTTATCAAACAACTTCCTACACACTGTTATGAACTGAGGCAGCTTGGGAACATTGTCTCTCAACTGTGTTATAGAGTGTAGTACTACATTTCAGTGAAGTGTAAGGCTTTCCAAAGCTGCCGAAAGTGTTTCTTTCTCAATTTCAATGGTATTCTGACTTGTATAACACACATTTACCACTCTAGAGACCTTTAGGGAAAGAATATAGGATTCATACAGTGTTTCATGTGATCTTAACTCGAATTAAGGATTTCCCTTATCTTAGCTACCTTTTCTACACTAAGAACTGACTTGGAGAATCTCTTTCAGCTGTTCTAAACGAGTTCTCATCTGTTTACAGTCATTTTCTCTGAATTATCCATGTTTTCATGTAGTTTCCTATATTCTGCCTTCTGGTCCAAGTATAAGCTTTGCCCACTTTATCAAACAACTTCCTACACACTGTTATGAACTGAGGCAGCTTGGGAACATTGTTTCTCAACTGTGTTATAGAGTGTAGTACTACATTTCAGTGAAGTGTAAGGCTTTACAAAGCTGCCGAACGTGTTTCTTTCACTATTTCAATGGTATCCTGCCTTGTATAACACACTTTTACCACTCTAGTCTCCTTTTAGTAAAGAATATAGGATTTAAACACTGTTTCATGTGATATTAACTCCCAATAAGGATTTCCCCGATCTTAGCTACCTTTTCTACACTAAGAACTGACTTGGAGAATCTCTTTGAGCTGTTCTAAACAAGTTCTCATCTGTTTACAGTCATTTTCTCTGAATTATCCATGTTTTCATGTAGTTTCCTATATTCTGCCATCTGGTCCAAGTATAAGCTTCTGCCCACTTTATCAAACAACTTCCTGCACACTGTTATGAACTGAGGCAGCTTGGGAACATTGTCTCTCAACTGTGTTATAGAGTGTAGTACTACATTTCAGTGAAGTGTAAGGCTTTCCAAAGCTGCCGAACGTGTTTCTTTCTCTATTTCAATGGTATTCTGACTTGTATAACACACATTTACCACTCTAGAGTCCTTTAGGGTAAGAATATAGGATTCATACAGTGTTTCATGTGATCTTAACTCGAATTAAGGATTTCCCTTATCTTAGCTACCTTTTCTACACTAAGAACTGACTTGGAGAATCTCTTTCAGATGTTCTAAACCAGTTCTCATCTGTTTACAGTCATTTTCTCTGAATTATCCATGTTTTCATGTAGTTTCCTATATTCTGCCTTCTGGTCCAAGTATAAGCATTGCCCACTTTATCAAACAACTTCCTACACACTGTTATGAACTGAGGCAGCTTGGGAACATTGTCTCTCAACTGTGTTATAGAGTGTAGTACTACATTTCAGTGAAGTGTAAGGCTTTCCAAAGCTGCCGAACGTGTTTCTTTCTCTATTTCAATGGTATTCTGACTTGTATAACACACATTTACCACTCTAGAGTCCTTTAAGTAAAGAATATAGGATTCATACAGTGTTTCATGTGATCTTAACTCGAATTAAGGATTTCCCTTATCTTAGCTACCTTTTCTACACTAAGAACTGACTTGGAGAATCTCTTTCAGCTGTTCTAAACGAGTTCTCATCTGTTTACAGTCATTTTCTCTGAATTATCCATGTTTTCATGTAGTTTCCTATATTCTGCCTTCTGGTTCAATTATAAGCTTTGCCCACTTTATCAAACAACTTCCTACACACTGTTATGAACTGAGGCAGCTTGGGAACATTGTCTCTCAACTGTGTTATAGAGTGTAGTACTACATTTCAGTGAAGTGTAAGGCTTTCCAAAGCTGCCGAAAGTGTTTCTTTCTCAATTTCAATGGTATTCTGACTTGTATAACACACATTTACCACTCTAGAGACCTTTAGGGAAAGAATATAGGATTCATACAGTGTTTCATGTGATCTTAACTCGAATTAAGGATTTCCCTTATCTTAGCTACCTTTTCTACACTAAGAACTGACTTGGAGAATCTCTTTCAGCTGTTCTAAACGAGTTCTCATCTGTTTACAGTCATTTTCTCTGAATTATCCATGTTTTCATGTAGTTTCCTATATTCTGCCTTCTGGTCCAAGTATAAGCTTTGCCCACTTTATCAAACAACTTCCTACACACTGTTATGAACTGAGGCAGCTTGGGAACATTGTTTCTCAACTGTGTTATAGAGTGTAGTACTACATTTCAGTGAAGTGTAAGGCTTTACAAAGCTGCCGAACGTGTTTCTTTCACTATTTCAATGGTATCCTGCCTTGTATAACACACTTTTACCACTCTAGTTTCCTTTTAGTAAAGAATATAGGATTTAAACACTGTTTCATGTGATATTAACTCCCAATAAGGATTTCCCCGATCTTAGCTACCTTTTCTACACTAAGAACTGACTTGGAGAATCTCTTTGAGCTGTTCTAAACAAGTTCTCATCTGTTTACAGTCATTTTCTCTGAATTATCCATGTTTTCATGTAGTTTCCTATATTCTGCCATCTGGTCCAAGTATAAGCTTCTGCCCACTTTATCAAACAACTTCCTGCACACTGTTATGAACTGAGGCAGCTTGGGAACATTGTCTCTCAACTGTGTTATAGAGTGTAGTACTACATTTCAGTGAAGTGTAAGGCTTTCCAAAGCTGCCGAACGTGTTTCTTTCTCTATTTCAATGGTATTCTGACTTGTATAACACACATTTACCACTCTAGAGTCCTTTAGGGTAAGAATATAGGATTCATACAGTGTTTCATGTGATCTTAACTCGAATTAAGGATTTCCCTTATCTTAGCTACCTTTTCTACACTAAGAACTGACTTGGAGAATCTCTTTCAGATGTTCTAAACCAGTTCTCATCTGTTTACAGTCATTTTCTCTGAATTATCCATGTTTTCATGTAGTTTCCTATATTCTGCCTTCTGGTCCAAGTATAAGCATTGCCCACTTTATCAAACAACTTCCTACACACTGTTATGAACTGAGGCAGCTTGGGAACATTTTCTCTCAACTGTGTTATAGAGTGTAGTACTACATTTCAGTGAAGTGTAAGGCTTTCCAAAGCTGCCGAACGTGTTTCTTTCTCTATTTCAATGGTATTCTGACTTGTATAACACACATTTACCACTCTAGAGTCCTTTAAGTAAAGAATATAGGATTCATACAGTGTTTCATGTGATCTTAACTCGAATTAAGGATTTCCCTTATCTTAGCTACCTTTTCTACACTAAGAACTGACTTGGAGAATCTCTTTCAGCTGTTCTAAACCAGTTCTCATCTGTTTACAGTCATTTTCTCTGAATTATCCATGTTTTCATGTAGTTTCCTATATTCTGCCTTCTGGTCCAAGTATAAGCTTTGCCCACTTTATCAAACAACTTCCTACACACTGTTATGAACTGAGGCAGCTTGGGAACATTGTCTCTCAACTGTGTTATAGAGTGTAGTACTACATTTCAGTGAAGTGTAAGGCTTTCCAAAGCTGCCGAACGTGTTTCTTTCTCTATTTCAATGGTATTCTGACTTGTATAACACACATTTACCACTCTAGAGTCCTTTAGGGAAAGAATATAGGATTCATACAGTGTTTCATGTGATCTTAACTCGAATTAAGGATTTCCCTTATCTTAGCTACCTTTTCTACACTAAGAACTGACTTGGAGAATCTCTTTCAGCTGTTCTAAACGAGTTCTCATCTGTTTACAGTCATTTTCTCTGAATTATCCATGTTTTCATGTAGTTTCCTATATTCTGCCTTCTGGTCCAAGTATAAGCTTTGCCCACTTTATCAAACAACTTCCTACACACTGTTATGAACTGAGGCAGCTTGGGAACATTGTCTCTCAACTGTGTTATAGAGTGTAGTACTACATTTCAGAGAAGTGTAAGGCTTTCCAAAGCTGCCGAACGTGTTTCTTTCTCTATTTCAATGGTATTCTGACTTGTATAACACACATTTACCACTCTAGAGTCCTTTAGGGAAAGAATATAGGATTCATACAGTGTTTCATGTGATCTTAACTCGAATTAAGGATTTCCCTTATCTTAGCTACCTTTTCTACACTAAGAACTGACTTGGAGAATCTCTTTCAGCTGTTCTAAACGAGTTCTCATCTGTTTACAGTCATTTTCTCTGAATTATCCATGTTTTCATGTAGTTTCCTATATTCTGCCTTCTGGTTCAATTATAAGCTTTGCCCACTTTATCAAACAACTTCCTACACACTGTTATGAACTGAGGCAGCTTGGGAACATTGTCTCTCAACTGTGTTATAGAGTGTAGTACTACATTTCAGTGAAGTGTAAGGCTTTCCAAAGCTGCCGAACGTGTTTCTTTCTCTATTTCAATGGTATTCTGACTTGTATAACACACATATACCACTCTGGAGTCCTTTAAGTAAAGAATATAGGATTCATACAGTGTTTCATGTGATCTTAACTCGAATTAAGGATTTCCCTTATCTTAGCTACCTTTTCTACACTAAGAACTGACTTGGAGAATCTCTTTCAGCTGTTCTAAACGAGTTCTCATCTGTTTACAGTCATTTTCTCTGAATTATCCATGTTTTCATGTACTTTCCTATATTCTGCCTTCTGGTCCAAGTATAAGCTTTGCCCACTTTATCAAACAACTTCCTGCACACTGTTATGAACTGAGGCAGCTTGGGAACATTGTCTCTCAACTGTGTTATAGAGTGTAGTACTACATTTCAGTGAAGTGTAAGGCTTTCCAAAGCTGCCGAACGTGTTTCTTTCTCTATTTCAATGGTATTCTGACTTGTATAACACATATTTACCACTCTAGAGTCCTTTAGGGAAAGAATATAGGATTCATACAGTGTTTCATGTGATCTTAACTCGAATTAAGGATTTCCCTTATCTTAGCTACCTTTTCTACACTAAGAACTGACTTGGAGAATCTCTTTCAGCTGTTCTAAACCAGTTCTCATCTGTTTACAGTCATTTTCTCTGAATTATCCATTTTTTCATGTAGTTTCCTATATTCTGCCTTCTGGTCCAAGTATAAGCTTTGCCCACTTTATCAAACAACTTCCTACACACTGTTATGAACTGAGGCAGCTTGGGAACATTGTCTCTCAACTGTGTTATAGAGTGTAGTACTACATTTCAGTGAAGTGTAAGGCTTTCCAAAGCTGCCGAACGTGTTTCTTTCTCTATTTCAATGGTATTCTGACTTGTATAACACACATTTACCACTCTAGAGTCCTTTAGAGAAAGAATATAGGATTCATACAGTGTTTCATGTGATCTTAACTCGAATTAAGGATATCCTTTATCTTAGCTACCTTTTCTACACTAAGAACTGACTTGGAGAATCTCTTTCAGCTGTTCTAAACCAGTTCTCATCTGTTTACAGTCATTTTCTCTGAATTATCCATGTTTTCATGTAGTTTCCTATATTCTGCCTTCTGGTCCAAGTATAAGCATTGCCCACTTTATCAAACAACTTCCTACACACTGTTATGAACTGAGGCAGCTTGGGAACATTGTCTCTCAACTGTGTTATAGAGTGTAGTACTACATTTCAGTGAAGTGTAAGGCTTTCCAAAGCTGCCGAACGTGTTTCTTTCTCTATTTCAATGGTATTCTGACTTATATAACACACATTTACCACTCTAGAGTCCTTTAAGTAATGAATATAGGATTCATACAGTGTTTCATGTGATCTTAACTCGAATTAAGGATTTCCCTTATCTTAGCTACCTTTTCTACACTAAGAACTGACTTGGAGAATCTCTTTCAGCTGTCCTAAACGAGTTCTCATCTGTTTACAGTCATTTTCTCTGAATTATCCATGTTTTCATGTAGTTTCCTATATTCTGCCTTCTGGTCCAAGTATAAGCTTTGCCCACTTTATCAAACAACTTCCTACACACTGTTATGAACTGAGGCAGCTTGGGAACATTGTCTCTCAACTGTGTTATAGAGTGTAGTACTACATTTCAGAGAAGTGTAAGGCTTTCCAAAGCTCCCGAACGTGTTTCTTTCTCTATTTCAATGGTATTCTGACTTGTATAACACACATTTACCACTCTAGAGTCCTTTAGGGAAAGAATATAGGATTCATACAGTGTTTCATGTGATCTTAACTCGAATTAAGGATTTCCCTTATCTTAGCTACCTTTTCTACACTAAGAACTGACTTGGAGAATCTCTTTCAGCTGTTCTAAACCAGTTCTCATCTGTTTACAGTCATTTTCTCTGAATTATCCATGTTTTCATGTAGTTTCCTATATTCTGCCTTCTGGTTCAATTATAAGCTTTGCCCACTTTATCAAACAACTTCCTACACACTGTTATGAACTGAGGCAGCTTGGGAACATTGTCTCTCAACTGTGTTATAGAGTGTAGTACTACATTTCAGTGAAGTGTAAGGCTTTCCAAAGCTGCCGAACGTGTTTCTTTCTCTATTTCAATGGTATTCTGACTTGTATAACACACATATACCACTCTGGAGTCCTTTAAGTAAAGAATATAGGATTCATACAGTGTTTCATGTGATCTTAACTCGAATTAAGGATTTCCCTTATCTTAGCTACCTTTTCTACACTAAAAACTGACTTGGAGAATCTCTTTCAGCTGTTCTAAACGAGTTCTCATCTGTTTACAGTCATTTTCTCTGAATTATCCATGTTTTCATGTACTTTCCTATATTCTGCCTTCTGGTCCAAGTATAAGCTTTGCCCACTTTATCAAACAACTTCCTGCACACTGTTATGAACTGAGGCAGCTTGGGAACATTGTCTCTCAACTGTGTTATAGAGTGTAGTACTACATTTCAGTGAAGGGTAAGGCTTTCCAAAGCTCCCGAACGTGTTTCTTTCTCTATTTCAATGGTATTCTGACTTGTATAACACATATTTACCACTCTAGAGTCCTTTAGGGAAAGAATATAGGATTCATACAGTGTTTCATGTGATCTTAACTCGAATTAAGGATTTCCCTTATCTTAGCTACCTTTTCTACACTAAGAACTGACTTGGAGAATCTCTTTCAGCTGTTCTAAACCAGTTCTCATCTGTTTACAGTCATTTTCTCTGAATTATCCATGTTTTCATGTAGTTTCCTATATTCTGCCTTCTGGTCCAAGTATAAGCATTGCCCACTTTATCAAACAACTTCCTACACACTGTTATGAACTGAGGCAGCTTGGGAACATTGTCTCTCAACTGTGTGATAGAGTGTAGTACTACATTTCAGTGAAGTGTAAGGCTTTCCAAAGCTGCCGAACGTGTTTCTTTCTCTATTTCAATGGTATTCTGACTTGTATAACACACATTTACCACTCTAGAGTCCTTTAAGTAAAGAATATAGGATCCATACAGTGTTTCATGTGATCTTAACTCGAATTAAGGATTTCCCTTATCTTAGATACCTTTTCTACACTAAGAACTGACTTGGAGAATCTCTTTCAGCTGTTCTAAACGAGTTCTCATCTGTTTACAGTCATTTTCTCTGAATTATCCATGTTTTCATGTAGTTTCCTATATTCTGCCATCTGGTCCAAGTATAAGCTTTGTCCACTTTATCAAACAACTTCCTGCACACTGTTATGAACTGAGGCAGCTTGGGAACATTGTCTCTCAACTGTGTTATAGAGTGTAGTACTACATTTCAGTGAAGTGTAAGGCTTTCCAAAGCTGCCGAACGTGTTTCTTTCTCTATTTCAATGGTATTCTGACTTGTATAACACACATTTACCACTCTAGAGTCCTTCAGGGAAAGAATATAGGATTCATACAGTGTTTCATGTGATCTTAACTCGAATTAAGGATTTCCCTTATCTTAGCTACCTTTTCTACACTAAGAACTGACTTGGAGAATCTCTTTCAGCTGTTCTAAACCAGTTCTCATCTGTTTACAGTCATTTTCTCTGAATTATCCATGTTTTCATGTAGTTTCCTATATTCTGCCTTCTGGTTCAATTATAAGCTTTGCCCACTTTATCAAACAACTTCCTACACACTGTTATGAACTGAGGCAGCTTGGGAACATTGTCTCTCAACTGTGTTATAGAGTGTAGAACTACATTTCAGTGAAGTGTAAGGCTTTCCAAAGCTGCCGAACGTGTTTCTTTCTCTATTTCAATGGTATTCTGACTTGTATAACACACATTTACCACTCTAGAGTCCTTTAGGGAAAGAATATAGGATTCATACAGTGTTTCATGTGATCTTAACTCGAATTAAGGATTTCCCTTATCTTATCTACCTTTTCTACACTAAGAACTGACTTGGAGAATCTCTTTCAGCTGTTCTAAACCAGTTCTCATCTGTTTACAGTCATTTTCTCTGAATTATCCATGTTTTCATGTAGTTTCCTATATTCTGCCTTCTGGTCCAAGTATAAGCTTTGCCCACTTTATCAAACAACTTCCTACGCACTGTTATGAACTGAGGCAGCTTGGGAACATTGTCTCTCAACTGTGTTATAGAGTGTAGTACTACATTTCAGTGAAGTGTAAGGCTTTCCAAAGCTGCCGAACGTGTTTCTTTCTCTATTTCAATGGTATTCTGACTTGTATAACACACATTTACCACTCTAGAGTCCTTTAGGGAAAGAATATAGGATTCATACAGTGTTTCATGTGATCTTAACTCGAATTAAGGATTTCCCTTATCTTAGCTACCTTTTCTACACTAAGAACTGACTTGGAGAATCTCTTTCAGCTGTTCTAAACCAGTTCTCATCTGTTTACAGTCATTTTCTCTGAATTATCCATGTTTTCATGTAGTTTCCTATATTCTGCCTTCTGGTCCAAGTATAAGCTTTGCCCACTTTATCAAACAACTTCCTACGCACTGTTATGAACTGAGGCAGCTTGGGAACATTGTCTCTCAACTGTGTTATAGAGTGTAGTACTACATTTCAGTGAAGTGTAAGGCTTTCCAAAGCTGCCGAACGTGTTTCTTTCTCTATTTCAATGGTATTCTGACTTGTATAACACACATTTACCACTCTAGAGTCCTTTAGGGAAAGAATATAGGATTCATACAGTGTTTCATGTGATCTTAACTCGAATTAAGGATTTCCCTTATCTTAGCTACCTTTTCTACACTAAGAACTGACTTGGAGAATCTCTTTCAGCTGTTCTAAACGAGTTCTCATCTGTTTACAGTCATTTTCTCTGAATTATCCATGTTTTCATGTAGTTTCCTATATTCTGCCTTCTGGTTCAATTATAAGCTTTGCCCACTTTATCAAACAACTTCCTACACACTGTTATGAACTGAGGCAGCTTGGGAACATTGTCTCTCAACTGTGTTATAGAGTGTAGTACTACATTTCAGTGAAGTGTAAGGCTTTCCAAAGCTGCCGAACGTGTTTCTTTCTCTATTTCAATGGTATTCTGACTTGTATAACACACATTTACCACTCTAGAGTCCTTTAGGGAAAGAATATAGGATTCATACAGTGTTTCATGTGATCTTAACTCGAATTAAGGATTTCCCTTATCTTAGCTACCTTTTCTACACTAAGAACTGACTTGGAGAATCTCTTTCAGCTGTTCTAAACGAGTTCTCATCTGTTTACAGTCATTTTCTCTGAATTATCCATGTTTTCATGTAGTTTCCTATATTCTTCCTTCTGGTCCAAGTATAAGCTTTGCCCACTTTATCAAACAACTTCCTACACACTGTTATGAACTGAGGCAGCTTGGGAACATTGTCTCTCAACTGTGTTATAGAGTGTAGTACTACATTTCAGTGAAGTGTAAGGCTTTCCAAAGCTGCCGAACGTGTTTCTTTCTCTATTTCAATGGTATTCTGACTTGTATAACACACATTTACCACTCTAGAGTCCTTTAGGGAAAGAATATAGGATTCATACAGTGTTTCATGTGATCTTAACTCGAATTAAGGATTTCCCTTATCTTAGCTACCTTTTCTACACTAAGAACTGACTTGGAGAATCTCTTTCAGCTGTTCTAAACCAGTTCTCATCTGTTTACAGTCATTTTCTCTGAATTATCTATGTTTTCATGTAGTTTCCTATATTCTGCCTTCTGGTCCAAGTATGAGCTTTGCCCACTTTATCAAACAACTTCCTACACACTGTTATGAACTGAGGCAGCTTGGGAACATTGTCTCTCAACTGTGTTATAGAGTGTAGTACTACATTTCAGTGAAGTGTAAGGCTTTCCAAAGCTGCCGAACATGTTTCTTTCTCTATTTCAATGGTATTCTGACTTGTATAACACACATTTACCACTCTAGAGTCCTTTAGGGAAAGAATATAGGATTCATACAGTGTTTCATGTGATCTTAACTCGAATTAAGGATTTCCCTTATCTTAGCTACCTTTTCTACACTAAGAACTGACTTGGAGAATCTCTTTCAGCTGTTCTAAACGAGTTCTCATCTGTTTACAGTCATTTTCTCTGAATTATCCATGTTTTCATGTAGTTTCCTATATTCTTCCTTCTGGTCCAAGTATAAGCTTTGCCCACTTTATCAAACAACTTCCTGCACACTGTTATGAACTGAGGCAGCTTGGGAACATTGTCTCTCAACTGTGTTATAGAGTGTAGTACTACATTTCAGTGAAGTGTAAGGCTTTCCAAAGCTGCCGAACGTGTTTCTTTCTCTATTTCAATGGTATTCTGACTTGTATAACACACATTTACCACTCTAGAGTCCTTTAGGGAAAGAATATAGGATTCATACAGTGTTTCATGTGATCTTAATTCGAATTAAGGATTTCCCTTATCTTAGCTACCTTTTCTACACTAAGAACTGACTTGGAGAATCTCTTTCAGCTGTTCTAAACGAGTTCTCATCTGTTTACAGTCATTTTCTCTGAATTATCCATGGTTTCATGTAGTTTCCTATATTCTGCCTTCTGGTCCAAGTATAAGCTTTGCCCACTTTATCAAACAACTTCCTACACACTGTTATGAACTGAGGCAGCTTGGGAACATTGTCTCTCAACTGTGTTATAGAGTGTAGTACTGTATTTCAGTGAAGTGTAAGGCTTTCCAAAGCTACCGAACGTGTTTCTTTTTCTATTTCAATGGTATTCTGCCTTGTATAACACACATTTACCACTCTAGTCTCCTTTAAGTAAAGAATATAGGATTCATATAGTGTTTCATGTGATATTAACTCCCAATAAGGATTTCCCCAATCTTAGCTACCTTTTCTACACTAAGAACTGACTTGGAGAATCTCTTTGAGCTGTTCTAAACAAGTTCTCATCTGTTTACAGTCATTTTCTCTGAATTATTCATGTTTTCATGTAGTTTCCTATATTCTTCCTTCTGGTCCAAGTAAAAGCTTTGCCCACTTTATCAAACAACTTCCTACACACTGTTATGAACTGAGGCAGCTTGGGAACATTGTCTCTCAACTGTGTTATAGAGTGTAGTACTACATTTCAGTGAAGTGTAAGGCTTTCCAAAGCTGCCGAACGTGTTTCTTTCTCTATTTCAATGGTATTCTGACTTGTATAACACACATTTACCACTCTAGAGTCCTTTAGGGAAAGAATATAGGATTCATACAGTGTTTCATGTGATCTTAACTCGAATTAAGGATTTCCCTTATCTTAGCTACCTTTTCTACACTAAGAACTGACTTGGAGAATCTCTTTCAGCTGTTCTAAACGAGTTCTCATCTGTTTACAGTCATTTTCTCTGAATTATTCATGTTTTCATGTAGTTTCCTATATTCTTCCTTCTGGTCCAAGTATAAGCTTTGCCCACTTTATCAAACAACTTCCTGCACACTGTTATGAACTGAGGCAGCTTGGGAACATTGTCTCTCAACTGTGTTATAGAGTGTAGTACTACATTTCAGTGAAGTGTAAGGCTTTCCAAAGCTGCCGAACGTGTTTCTTTCTCTATTTCAATGGTATTCTGACTTGTATAACACACATTTACCACTCTAGAGTCCTTTAGGGAAAGAATATAGGATTCATACAGTGTTTCATGTGATCTTAATTCGAATTAAGGATTTCCCTTATCTTAGCTACCTTTTCTACACTAAGAACTGACTTGGAGAATCTCTTTCAGCTGTTCTAAACGAGTTCTCATCTGTTTACAGTCATTTTCTCTGAATTATCCATGGTTTCATGTAGTTTCCTATATTCTGCCTTCTGGTCCAAGTATAAGCTTTGCCCACTTTATCAAACAACTTCCTACACACTGTTATGAACTGAGGCAGCTTGGGAACATTGTCTCTCAACTGTGTTATAGAGTGTAGTACTGTATTTCAGTGAAGTGTAAGGCTTTCCAAAGCTACCGAACGTGTTTCTTTTTCTATTTCAATGGTATTCTGCCTTGTATAACACACATTTACCACTCTAGTCTCCTTTAAGTAAAGAATATAGGATTCATATAGTGTTTCATGTGATATTAACTCCCAATAAGGATTTCCCCAATCTTAGCTACCTTTTCTACACTAAGAACTGACTTGGAGAATCTCTTTGAGCTGTTCTAAACAAGTTCTCATCTGTTTACAGTCATTTTCTCTGAATTATTCATGTTTTCATGTAGTTTCCTATATTCTTCCTTCTGGTCCAAGTAAAAGCTTTGCCCACTTTAACAAACAACTTCCTACACACTGTTATGAACTGAGGCAGCTTGGGAACATTGTCTCTCAACTGTGTTATAGAGTGTAGTACTACATTTCAGTGAAGTGTAAGGCTTTCCAAAGCTGCCGAACGTGTTTCTTTCTCTATTTCAATGGTATTCTGACTTGTATAACACACATTTACCACTCTAGAGTCCTTTAGGGAAAGAATATAGGATTCATACAGTGTTTCATGTGATCTTAACTCGAATTAAGGATTTCCCTTATCTTAGCTACCTTTTCTACACTAAGAACTGACTTGGAGAATCTCTTTCAGCTGTTCTAAACGAGTTCTCATCTGTTTACAGTCATTTTCTCTGAATTATCCATGTTTTCATGTAGTTTCCTATATTCTGCCTTCTGGTCCAAGTATAAGCTTTGCCCACTTTATCAAACAACTTCCTACGCACTGTTATGAACTGAGGCAGCTTGGGAACATTGTCTCTCAACTGTGTTATAGAGTGTATTACTACATTTCAGTGAAGTGTAAGGCTTTCCAAAGCTGCCGAACGTGTTTCTTTCTCTATTTCAATGGTATTCTGACTTGTATAACACACATTTACCACTCTAGAGTCCTTTAGGGAAAGAATATAGGATTCATACAGTGTTTCATGTGATCTTAACTCGAATTAAGGATTTCCCGTATCTTAGCTACCTTTTCTACACTAAGAACTGACTTGGAGAACCTCTTTCAGCTGTTCTAAACGAGTTCTCATCTGTTTACAGTCATTTTCTCTGAATTATCCATGTTTTCATGTAGTTTCCTATATTCTGCCTTCTGGTTCAATTATAAGCTTTGCCCACTTTATCAAACAACTTCCTACACACTGTTATGAACTGAGGCAGCTTGGGAACATTGTCTCTCAACTGTGTTATAGAGTGTAGTACTACATTTCAGTGAAGTGTAAGGCTTTCCAAAGCTGCCGAACGTGTTTCTTTCTCTATTTCAATGGTATTCTGACTTGTATAACACACATTTACCACTCTAGAGTCCTTTAGGGAAAGAATATAGGATTCATACAGTGTTTCATGTGATCTTAACTCGAATTAAGGATTTCCCTTATCTTAGCTACCTTTTCTACACTAAGAACTGACTTGGAGAATCTCTTTCAGCTGTTCTAAACCAGTTCTCATCTGTTTACAGTCATTTTCTCTGAATTATCTATGTTTTCATGTAGTTTCCTATATTCTGCCTTCTGGTCCAAGTATGAGCTTTGCCCACTTTATCAAACAACTTCCTACGCACTGTTATGAACTGAGGCAGCTTGGGAACATTGTCTCTCAACTGTGTTATAGAGTGTAGTACTACATTTCAGTGAAGTGTAAGGCTTTCCAAAGCTGCCGAACGTGTTTCTCTATTTCAATGGTATTCTGACTTGTATAACACACATTTACCACTCTAGAGTCCTTTAGGGAAAGAATATAGGATTCATACAGTGTTTCATGTGATCTTAACTCGAATTAAGGATTTCCCTTATCTTAGCTACCTTTTCTACACTAAGAACTGACTTGGAGAATCTCTTTCAGCTGTTCTAAACGAGTTCTCATCTGTTTACAGTCATTTTCTCTGAATTATCCATGTTTTCATGTAGTTTCCTATATTCTTCCTTCTGGTCCAAGTATAAGCTTTGCCCACTTTATCAAACAACTTCCTACACACTGTTATGAACTGAGGCAGCTTGGGAACATTGTCTCTCAACTGTGTTATAGAGTGTAGTACTACATTTCAGTGAAGTGTAAGGCTTTCCAAAGCTGCCGAACGTGTTTCTTTCTCTATTTCAATGGTATTCTGACTTGTATAACACACATTTACCACTCTAGAGTCCTTTAGGGAAAGAATATAGGATTCATACAGTGTTTCATGTGATCTTAACTCGAATTAAGGATTTCCCTTATCTTAGCTACCTTTTCTACACTAAGAACTGACTTGGAGAATCTCTTTCAGCTGTTCTAAACCAGTTCTCATCTGTTTACAGTCATTTTCTCTGAATTATCTATGTTTTCATGTAGTTTCCTATATTCTGCCTTCTGGTCCAAGTATGAGCTTTGCCCACTTTATCAAACAACTTCCTACACACTGTTATGAACTGAGGCAGCTTGGGAACATTGTCTCTCAACTGTGTTATAGAGTGTAGTACTACATTTCAGTGAAGTGTAAGGCTTTCCAAAGCTGCCGAACGTGTTTCTTTCTCTATTTCAATGGTATTCTGACTTGTATAACACACATTTACCACTCTAGAGTCCTTTAGGGAAAGAATATAGGATTCATACAGTGTTTCATGTGATCTTAACTCGAATTAAGGATTTCCCTTATCTTAGCTACCTTTTCTACACTAAGAACTGACTTGGAGAATCTCTTTCAGCTGTTCTAAACGAGTTCTCATCTGTTTACAGTCATTTTCTCTGAATTATCCATGTTTTCATGTAGTTTCCTATATTCTTCCTTCTGGTCCAAGTATAAGCTTTGCCCACTTTATCAAACAACTTCCTACACACTGTTATGAACTGAGGCAGCTTGGGAACATTGTCTCTCAACTGTGTTATAGAGTGTAGTACTACATTTCAGTGAAGTGTAAGGCTTTCCAAAGCTGCCGAACGTGTTTCTTTCTCTATTTCAATGGTATTCTGACTTGTATAACACACATTTACCACTCTAGAGTCCTTTAGGGAAAGAATATAGGATTCATACAGTGTTTCATGTGATCTTAACTCGAATTAAGTATATCCCTTATCTTAGCTACCTTTTCTACACTAAGAACTGACTTGGAGAATCTCTTTCAGCTGTTCTAAACGAGTTCTCATCTGTTTACAGTCATTTTCTCTGAATTATCCATGGTTTCATGTAGTTTCCTATATTCTGCATTCTGGTCCAAGTATAAGCTTTGCCCACTTTATCAAACAACTTCCTACACACTGTTATGAACTGAGGCAGCTTGGGAACATTGTCTCTCAACTGTGTTATAGAGTGTAGTACTACATTTCAGTGAAGTGTAAGGCTTTCCAAAGCTGCCGAACGTGTTTCTTTCTCTATTTCAATGGTATTCTGACTTGTATAACACACATTTACCACTCTAGAGTCCTTTAGGGAAAGAATATAGGATTCATACAGTGTTTCATGTGATCTTAACTCGAATTAAGGATATCCCTTATCTTAGCTACCTTTTCTACACTAAGAACTGACTTGGAGAATCTCTTTCAGCTGTTCTAAACGAGTTCTCATCTGTTTACAGTCATTTTCTCTGAATTATCCATGGTTTCATGTAGTTTCCTATATTCTGCCTTCTGGTCCAAGTATAAGCTTTGCCCACTTTATCAAACAACTTCCTACACACTGTTATGAACTGAGGCAGCTTGGGAACATTGTCTCTCAACTGTGTTATAGAGTGTAGTACTATATTTCAGTGAAGTGTAAGGCTTTCCAAAGCTACCGAACGTGTTTCTTTTTCTATTTCAATGGTATTCTGCCTTGTATAACACACATTTACCACTCTAGTCTCCTTTAAGTAAAGAATATAGGATTCATATAGTGTTTCATGTGATATTAACTCCCAATAACGATTTCCCCAATCTTAGCTACCTTTTCTACACTAAGAACTGACTTGGAGAATCTCTTTGAGCTGTTCTAAACAAGTTCTCATCTGTTTACAGTCATTTTCTCTGAATTATCCATGTTTTCATGTAGTTTCCTATATTCTTCCTTCTGGTCCAAGTATAAGCTTTGCCCACTTTATCAAACAACTTCCTACACACTGTTATGAACTGAGGCAGCTTGGGAACATTGTCTCTCAACTGTGTTATAGAGTGTAGTACTACATTTCAGTGAAGTGTAAGGCTTTCCAAAGCTGCCGAACGTGTTTCTTTCTCTATTTCAATGGTATTCTGACTTGTATAACACACATTTACCACTCTAGAGTCCTTTAGGGAAAGAATATAGGATTCATACAGTGTTTCATGTGATCTTAACTCGAATTAAGGATTTCCCTTATCTTAGCTACCTTTTCTACACTAAGAACTGACATGGAGAATCTCTTTCAGCTGTTCTAAACCAGTTCTCATCTGTTTACAGTCATTTTCTCTGAATTATCCATGTTTTCATGTAGTTTCCTATATTCTGCCTTCTGGTTCAATTATAAGCTTTGCCCACTTTATCAAACAACTTCCTACACACTGTTATGAACTGAGGCAGCTTGGGAACATTGTCTCTCAACTGTGTTATAGAGTGTAGTACTACATTTCAGTGAAGTGTAAGGCTTTCCAAAGCTGCCGAACGTGTTTCTTTCTCTATTTCAATGGTATTCTGACTTGTATAACACACATTTACCACTCTAGAGTCCTTTAGGGAAAGAATATAGGATTCATACAGTGTTTCATGTGATCTTAACTCGAATTAAGGATTTCCCTTATCTTAGCTACCTTTTCTACACTAAGAACTGACTTGGAGAATCTCTTTCAGCTGTTCTAAACCAGTTCTCATCTGTTTACAGTCATTTTCTCTGAATTATCCATGTTTTCATGTAGTTTCCTATATTCTGCCTTCTGGTCCAAGTATAAGCTTTGCCCACTTTATCAAACAACTTCCTACGCACTGTTATGAACTGAGGCAGCTTGGGAACATTGTCTCTCAACTGTGTTATAGAGTGTAGTACTACATTTCAGTGAAGTGTAAGGCTTTCCAAAGCTGCCGAACGTGTTTCTTTCTCTATTTCAATGGTATTCTGACTTGTATAACACACATTTACCACTCTAGAGTCCTTTAGGGAAAGAATATAGGATTCATACAGTGTTTCATGTGATCTTAACCCGAATTAAGGATTTCCCTTATCTTAGCTACCTTTTCTACACTAAGAACTGACTTGGAGAATCTCTTTCAGCTGTTCTAAACGAGTTCTCATCTGTTTACAGTCATTTTCTCTGAATTATCCATGTTTTCATGTAGTTTCCTATATTCTGCCTTCTGGTTCAATTATAAGCTTTGCCCACTTTATCAAACAACTTCCTACACACTGTTATGAACTGAGGCAGCTTGGGAACATTGTCTCTCAACTGTGTTATAGAGTGTAGTACTACATTTCAGTGAAGTGTAAGGCTTTCCAAAGCTGCCGAACGTGTTTCTTTCTCTATTTCAATGGTATTCTGACTTGTATAACACACATTTACCACTCTAGAGTCCTTTAGGGAAAGAATATAGGATTCATACAGTGTTTCATGTGATCTTAACTCGAATTAAGGATTTCCCTTATCTTAGCTACCTTTTCTACACTAAGAACTGACTTGGAGAATCTCTTTCAGCTGTTCTAAACCAGTTCTCATCTGTTTACAGTCATTTTCTCTGAATTATCCATGTTTTCATGTAGTTTCCTATATTCTGCCTTCTGGTCCAAGTATAAGCTTTGCCCACTTTATCAAACAACTTCCTACGCACTGTTATGAACTGAGGCAGCTTGGGAACATTGTCTCTCAACTGTGTTATAGAGTGTAGTACTACATTTCAGTGAAGTGTAAGGCTTTCCAAAGCTGCCGAACGTGTTTCTTTCTCTATTTCAATGGTATTCTGACTTGTATAACACACATTTACCACTCTAGAGTCCTTTAGGGAAAGAATATAGGATTCATACAGTGTTTCATGTGATCTTAACTCGAATTAAGGATTTCCCTTATCTTAGCTACCTTTTCTACACTAAGAACTGACTTGGAGAATCTCTTTCAGCTTTTCTAAACGAGTTCTCATCTGTTTACAGTCATTTTCTCTGAATTATCCATGGTTTCATGTAGTTTCCTATATTCTGCCTTCTGGTCCAAGTATAAGCTTTGCCCACTTTATCAAACAACTTCCTACACACTGTTATGAACTGAGGCAGCTTGGGAACATTGTCTCTCAACTGTGTTATAGAGTGTAGTACTATATTTCAGTGAAGTGTAAGGCTTTCCAAAGCTACCGAACGTGTTTCTTTTTCTATTTCAATGGTATTCTGCCTTGTATAACACACATTTACCACTCTAGTCTCCTTTAAGTAAAGAATATAGGATTCATACAGTGTTTCATGTGATATTAACTCCCAATAAGGATTTCCCCAATCTTAGCTACCTTTTCTACACTAAGAACTGACTTGGAGAATCTCTTTGAGCTGTTCTAAACAAGTTCTCATCTGTTTACAGTCATTTTCTCTGAATTATCCATGTTTTCATGTAGTTTCCTATATTCTGCCTTCTGGTCCAAGTATAAGCTTCTGCCCACTTTATCAAACAACTTCCTGCACACTGTTATGAACTGAGGCAGCTTGGGAACATTGTCTCTCAACTGTGTTATAGAGTGTAGTACTACATTTCAGTGAAGTGTAAGGCTTTCCAAAGCTGCCGAACGTGTTTCTTTCTCTATTTCAATGGTATTCTGACTTGTATAACACACATTTACCACTCTAGAGTCCTTTAGGGAAAGAATATAGGATTCATACAGTGTTTCATGTGATCTTAACTCGAATTAAGGATTTCCCTTATCTTAGCTACCTTTTCTACACTAAGAACTGACTTGGAGAATCTCTTTCAGCTGTTCTAAACCAGTTCTCATCTGTTTACAGTCATTTTCTCTGAATTATCCATGTTTTCATGTAGTTTCCTATATTCTGCCTTCTGGTCCAAGTATAAGCATTGCCCACTTTATCAAACAACTTCCTACACACTGTTATGAACTGAGGCAGCTTGGGAACATTGTCTCTCAACTGTGTTATAGAGTGTAGTACTACATTTCAGTGAAGTGTAAGGCTTTCCAAAGCTGCCGAACGTGTTTCTTTCTCTATTTCAATGGTATTCTGACTTGTATAACACACATTTACCACTCTAGAGTCCTTTAGGGAAAGAATATAGGATTCATACAGTGTTTCATGTGATCTTAACTCGAATTAAGGATTTCCCTTATCTTAGCTACCTTTTCTACACTAAGAACTGACTTGGAGAATCTCTTTCAGCTGTTCTAAACGAGTTCTCATCTGTTTACAGTCATTTTCTCTGAATTATCCATGTTTTCATGTAGTTTCCTATATTCTGCCTTCTGGTTCAATTATAAGCTTTGCCCACTTTATCAAACAACTTCCTACACACTGTTATGAACTGAGGCAGCTTGGGAACATTGTCTCTCAACTGTGTTATAGAGTGTAGTACTACATTTCAGTGAAGTGTAAGGCTTTCCAAAGCTGCCGAACGTGTTTCTTTCTCTATTTCAATGGTATTCTGACTTGTATAACACACATTTACCACTCTAGAGTCCTTTAGGGAAAGAATATAGGATTCATACAGTGTTTCATGTGATCTTAACTCGAATTAAGGATTTCCCTTATCTTAGCTACCTTTTCTACACTAAGAACTGACTTGGAGAATCTCTTTCAGCTGTTCTAAACGAGTTCTCATCTGTTTACAGTCATTTTCTCTGAATTATCCATGGTTTCATGTAGTTTCCTATATTCTGCCTTCTGGTCCAAGTATAAGCTTTGCCCACTTTATCAAACAACTTCCTACACACTGTTATGAACTGAGGCAGCTTGGGAACATTGTCTCTCAACTGTGTTATAGAGTGTAGTACTATATTTCAGTGAAGTGTAAGGCTTTCCAAAGCTGTCGAACGTGTTTCTTTTTCTATTTCAATGGTATTCTGCCTTGTATAACACACATTTACCACTCTAGTCTCCTTTAAGTAAAGAATATAGGATTCATACAGTGTTTCATGTGATATTAACTCCCAATAAGGATTTCCCTGATCTTAGCTACCTTTTCTACACTAAGAACTGACTTGGAGAATCTCTTTGAGCTGTTCTAAACAAGTTCTCATCTGTTTACAGTCATTTTCTCTGAATTATCCATGTTTTCATGTAGTTTCCTATATTCTGCCTTCTGGTCCAAGTATAAGCTTCTGCCCACTTTATCAAACAACTTCCTGCACATTGTTATGAACTGAGGCAGCTTGGGAACATTGTCTCTCAACTGTGTTATAGAGTGTAGTACTACATTTCAGTGAAGTGTAAGGCTTTCCAAAGCTGTCGAACGTGTTTCTTTCTCTATTTCAATGGTATTCTGACTTGTATAACACACATTTACCACTCTAGAGTCCTTTAGGGAAAGAATATAGGATTCATACAGTGTTTCATGTGATCTTAACTCGAATTAAGGATTTCCCTTATCTTAGCTACCTTTTCTACACTAAGAACTGACTTGGAGAATCTCTTTCAGCTGTTCTAAACGAGTTCTCATCTGTTTACAGTCATTTTCTCTGAATTATCCATGGTTTCATGTAGTTTCCTATATTCTGCCTTCTGGTCCAAGTATAACCTTTGCCCACTTTATCAAACAACTTCCTACACACTGTTATGAACTGAGGCAGCTTGGGAACATTGTCTCTCAACTGTGTTATAGAGTGTAGTACTACATTTCAGTGAAGTGTAAGGCTTTCCAAAGCTGCCGAACGTGTTTCTTTCTCTATTTCAATGGTATTCTGACTTGTATAACACACATTTACCACTCTAGAGTCCTTTAGGGAAAGAATATAGGATTCATACAGTGTTTCATGTGATCTTAACTCGAATTAAGGATTTCCCTTATCTTAGCTACCTTTTCTACACTAAGAACTGACTTGGAGAATCTCTTTCAGCTGTTCTAAACGAGTTCTCATCTGTTTACAGTCATTTTCTCTGAATTATCCATGTTTTCATGTAGTTTCCTATATTCTGCCTTCTGGTTCAATTATAAGCTTTGCCCACTTTATCAAACAACTTCCTACACACTGTTATGAACTGAGGCAGCTTGGGAACATTGTCTCTCAACTGTGTTATAGAGTGTAGTACTACATTTCAGTGAAGTGTAAGGCTTTCCAAAGCTGCCGAACGTGTTTCTTTCTCTATTTCAATGGTATTCTGACTTGTATAACACACATTTACCACTCTAGAGTCCTTTAGGGAAAGAATATAGGATTCATACAGTGTTTCATGTGATCTTAACTCGAATTAAGGATTTCCCTTATCTTAGCTACCTTTTCTACACTAAGAACTGACTTGGAGAATCTCTTTCAGCTGTTCTAAACGAGTTCTCATCTGTTTACAGTCATTTTCTCTGAATTATCCATGTTTTCATGTAGTTTCCTATATTCTGCCTTCTGGTTCAATTATAAGCTTTGCCCACTTTATCAAACAACTTCCTACACACTGTTATGAACTGAGGCAGCTTGGGAACATTGTCTCTCAACTGTGTTATAGAGTGTAGTACTACATTTCAGTGAAGTGTAAGGCTTTCCAAAGCTGCCGAACGTGTTTCTTTCTCTATTTCAATGGTATTCTGACTTGTATAACACACATTTACCACTCTAGAGTCCTTTAGGGAAAGAATATAGGATTCATACAGTGTTTCATGTGATCTTAACTCGAATTAAGGATTTCCCTTATCTTAGCTACCTTTTCTACACTAAGAACTGACTTGGAGAATCTCTTTCAGCTGTTCTAAACGAGTTCTCATCTGTTTACAGTCATTTTCTCTGAATTATCCATGTTTTCATGTAGTTTCCTATATTCTTCCTTCTCGTCCAAGTATAAGCTTTGCCCACTTTATCAAACAACTTCCTACACACTGTTATGAACTGAGGCAGCTTGGGAACATTGTCTCTCAACTGTGTTATAGAGTGTAGTACTACATTTCAGTGAAGTGTAAGGCTTTCCAAAGCTGCCGAACGTGTTTCTTTCTCTATTTCAATGGTATTCTGACTTGTATAACACACATTTACCACTCTAGTCTCCTTTAAGTAAAGAATATAGGATTCATACAGTGTTTCATGTGATATTAACTCCCAATAAGGATTTCCCCGATCTTAGCTACCTTTTCTACACTAAGAACTGACTTGGAGAATCTCTTTGAGCTGTTCTAAACAAGTTCTCATCTGTTTACAGTCATTTTCTCTGAATTATCCATGTTTTCATGTAGTTTCCTATATTCTGCCTTCTGGTCCAAGTATAAGCTTCTGCCCACTTTATCAAACAACTTCCTGCACATTGTTATGAACTGAGGCAGCTTGGGAACATTGTCTCTCAACTGTGTTATAGAGTGTAGTACTACATTTCAGTGAAGTGTAAGGCTTTCCAAAGCTGTCGAACGTGTTTCTTTCTCTATTTCAATGGTATTCTGACTTGTATAACACACATTTACCACTCTAGAGTCCTTTAGGGAAAGAATATAGGATTCATACAGTGTTTCATGTGATCTTAACTCGAATTAAGGATTTCCCTTATCTTAGCTACCTTTTCTACACTAAGAACTGACTTGGAGAATCTCTTTCAGCTGTTCTAAACGAGTTCTCATCTGTTTACAGTCATTTTCTCTGAATTATCCATGGTTTCATGTAGTTTCCTATATTCTGCCTTCTGGTCCAAGTATAACCTTTGCCCACTTTATCAAACAACTTCCTACACACTGTTATGAACTGAGGCAGCTTGGGAACATTGTCTCTCAACTGTGTTATAGAGTGTAGTACTACATTTCAGTGAAGTGTAAGGCTTTCCAAAGCTGCCGAACGTGTTTCTTTCTCTATTTCAATGGTATTCTGACTTGTATAACACACATTTACCACTCTAGAGTCCTTTAGGGAAAGAATATAGGATTCATACAGTGTTTCATGTGATCTTAACTCGAATTAAGGATTTCCCTTATCTTAGCTACCTTTTCTACACTAAGAACTGACTTGGAGAATCTCTTTCAGCTGTTCTAAACGAGTTCTCATCTGTTTACAGTCATTTTCTCTGAATTATCCATGTTTTCATGTAGTTTCCTATATTCTGCCTTCTGGTTCAATTATAAGCTTTGCCCACTTTATCAAACAACTTCCTACACACTGTTATGAACTGAGGCAGCTTGGGAACATTGTCTCTCAACTGTGTTATAGAGTGTAGTACTACATTTCAGTGAAGTGTAAGGCTTTCCAAAGCTGCCGAACGTGTTTCTTTCTCTATTTCAATGGTATTCTGACTTGTATAACACACATTTACCACTCTAGAGTCCTTTAGGGAAAGAATATAGGATTCATACAGTGTTTCATGTGATCTTAACTCGAATTAAGGATTTCCCTTATCTTAGCTACCTTTTCTACACTAAGAACTGACTTGGAGAATCTCTTTCAGCTGTTCTAAACGAGTTCTCATCTGTTTACAGTCATTTTCTCTGAATTATCCATGTTTTCATGTAGTTTCCTATATTCTTCCTTCTCGTCCAAGTATAAGCTTTGCCCACTTTATCAAACAACTTCCTACACACTGTTATGAACTGAGGCAGCTTGGGAACATTGTCTCTCAACTGTGTTATAGAGTGTAGTACTACATTTCAGTGAAGTGTAAGGCTTTCCAAAGCTGCCGAACGTGTTTCTTTCTCTATTTCAATGGTATTCTGACTTGTATAACACACATTTACCACTCTAGAGTCCTTTACGGAAAGAATATAGGATTCATACAGTGTTTCATGTGATCTTAACTCGAATTAAGGATATCCCTTATCATAGCTACCTTTTCTACACTAAGAACTGACTTGGAGAATCTCTTTCAGCTGTTCTAAACGAGTTCTCATCTGTTTACAGTCATTTTCTCTGAATTATCCATGGTTTCATGTAGTTTCCTATATTCTGCCTTCTGGTCCAAGTATAAGCTTTGCCCACTTTATCAAACAACTTCCTACACACTGTTATGAACTGAGGCAGCTTGGGAACATTGTCTCTCAACTGTGTTATAGAGTGTAGTACTATATTTCAGTGAAGTGTAAGGCTTTCCAAAGCTACCGAACGTGTTTCTTTTTCTATTTCAATGGTATTCTGCCTTGTATAACACACATTTACCACTCTAGTCTCCTTTAAGTAAAGAATATAGGATTCATACAGTGTTTCATGTGATATTAACTCCCAATAAGGATTTCCCCGATCTTAGCTACCTTTTCTACACTAAGAACTGACTTGGAGAATCTCTTTGAGCTGTTCTAAACAAGTTCTCATCTGTTTACAGTCATTTTCTCTGAATTATCCATGTTTTCATGTAGTTTCCTATATTCTGCCTTCTGGTCCAAGTATAAGCTTCTGCCCACTTTATCAAACAACTTCCTGCACATTGTTATGAACTGAGGCAGCTTGGGAACATTGTCTCTCAACTGTGTTATAGAGTGTAGTACTACATTTCAGTGAAGTGTAAGGCTTTCCAAAGCTGTCGAACGTGTTTCTTTCTCTATTTCAATGGTATTCTGACTTGTATAACACACATTTACCACTCTAGAGTCCTTTAGGGAAAGAATATAGGATTCATACAGTGTTTCATGTGATCTTAACTCGAATTAAGGATTTCCCTTATCTTAGCTACCTTTTCTACACTAAGAACTGACTTGGAGAATCTCTTTCAGCTGTTCTAAACGAGTTCTCATCTGTTTACAGTCATTTTCTCTGAATTATCCATGGTTTCATGTAGTTTCCTATATTCTGCCTTCTGGTCCAAGTATAACCTTTGCCCACTTTATCAAACAACTTCCTACACACTGTTATGAACTGAGGCAGCTTGGGAACATTGTCTCTCAACTGTGTTATAGAGTGTAGTACTATATTTCAGTGAAGTGTAAGGCTTTCCAAAGCTACCGAACGTGTTTCTTTTTCTATTTCAATGGTATTCTGCCTTGTATAACACACATTTACCACTCTAGTCTCCTTTAAGTAAAGAATATAGGATTCATACAGTGTTTCATGTGATATTAACTCCCAATAAGGATTTCCCCAATCTTAGCTACCTTTTCTACACTAAGAACTGACTTGGAGAATCTCTTTGATCTGTTCTAAACAAGTTCTCATCTGTTTACAGTCATTTTCTCTGAATTATTCATGTTTTCATGTAGTTTCCTATATTCTGCCTTCTGGTCCAAGTATAAGCTTCTGCCCACTTTATCAAACAACTTCCTGCACACTGTTATGAACTGAGGCAGCTTGGGAACATTGTCTCTCAACTGTGTTATAGAGTGTAGTACTACATTTCAGTGAAGTGTAAGGCTTTCCAAAGCTGCCGAACGTGTTTCTTTCTCTATTTCAATGGTATTCTGACTTGTATAACACACATTTACCACTCTAGAGTCCTTTAGGGAAAGAATATAGGATTCATACAGTGTTTCATGTGATCTTAACTCGAATTAAGGATTTCCCTTATCTTAGCTACCTTTTCTACACTAAGAACTGACTTGGAGAATCTCTTTCAGCTGTTCTAAACGAGTTCTCATCTGTTTACAGACATTTTCTCTGAATTATCCATGTTTTCATGTAGTTTCCTATATTCTGCCTTCTGGTCCAAGTATAAGCTTTGCCCACTTTATCAAACAACTTCCTACGCACTGTTATGAACTGAGGCAGCTTGGGAACATTGTCTCTCAACTGTGTTATAGAGTGTAGTACTACATTTCAGTGAAGTGTAAGGCTTTCCAAAGCTGCCGAACGTGTTTCTTTCTCTATTTCAATGGTATTCTGACTTGTATAACACACATTTACCACTCTAGAGTCCTTTAGGGAAAGAATATAGGATTCATACAGTGTTTCATGTGATCTTAACTCGAATTAAGGATTTCCCTTATCTTAGCTACCTTTTCTACACTAAGAACTGACTTGGAGAATCTCTTTCAGCTGTTCTAAACGAGTTCTCATCTGTTTACAGTCATTTTCTCTGAATTATCCATGTTTTCATGTAGTTTCCTATATTCTGCCTTCTGGTTCAATTATAAGCTTTGCCCACTTTATCAAACAACTTCCTACACACTGTTATGAACTGAGGCAGCTTGGGAACATTGTCTCTCAACTGTGTTATAGAGTGTAGTACTACATTTCAGTGAAGTGTAAGGCTTTCCAAAGCTGCCGAACGTGTTTCTTTCTCTATTTCAATGGTATTCTGACTTGTATAACACACATTTACCACTCTAGAGTCCTTTAGGGAAAGAACATAGGATTCATACAGTGTTTCATGTGATCTTAACTCGAATTAAGGATTTCCCTTATCTTAGCTACCTTTTCTACACTAAGAACTGACTTGGAGAATCTCTTTCAGCTGTTCTAAACGAGTTCTCATCTGTTTACAGTCATTTTCTCTGAATTATCCATGTTTTCATGTAGTTTCCTATATTCTTCCTTCTGGTCCAAGTATAAGCTTTGCCCACTTTATCAAACAACTTCCTACACACTGTTATGAACTGAGGCAGCTTGGGAACATTGTCTCTCAACTGTGTTATAGAGTGTAGTACTATATTTCAGTGAAGTGTAAGTCTTTCCAAAGCTGCCGAACGTGTTTCTTTCTCTATTTCAATGGTATTCTGACTTGTATAACACACATTTACCACTCTAGAGTCCTTTAGGGAAAGAATATAGGATTCATACAGTGTTTCATGTGATCTTAACTCGAATTAAGGATTTCCCTTATCTTAGCTACCTTTTCTACACTAAGAACTGACTTGGAGAATCTCTTTCAGCTGTTCTAAACGAGTTCTCATCTGTTTACAGTCATTTTCTCTGAATTATCCATGTTTTCATGTAGTTTCCTATATTCTGCCTTCTGGTTCAATTATAAGCTTTGCCCACTTTATCAAACAACTTCCTACACACTGTTATGAACTGAGGCAGCTTGGGAACATTGTCTCTCAACTGTGTTATAGAGTGTAGTACTACATTTCAGTGAAGTGTAAGGCTTTCCAAAGCTGCCGAACGTGTTTCTTTCTCTATTTCAATGGTATTCTGACTTGTATAACACACATTTACCACTCTAGAGTCCTTTAGGGAAAGAATATAGGATTCATACAGTGTTTCATGTGATCTTAACTCGAATTAAGGAATTCCCTTATCTTAGCTACCTTTTCTACACTAAGAACTGACTTGGAGAATCTCTTTCAGCTGTTTTAAACGAGTTCTCATCTGTTTACAGTCGTTTTCTCTGAATTATCCATGGTTTCATGTAGTTTCCTATATTCTGCCTTCTGGTCCAAGTATAAGCTTTGCCCACTTTATCAAACAACTTCCTACACACTGTTATGAACTGAGGCAGCTTGGGAACATTGTCTCTCAACTGTGTTATAGAGTGTAGTACTATATTTCAGTGAAGTGTAAGGCTTTCCAAAGCTACCGAACGTGTTTCTTTTTCTATTTCAATGGTATTCTGCCTTGTATAACACACATTTACCACTCTAGTCTCCTTTAAGTAAAGAATATAGGATTCATACAGTGTTTCATGTGATATTAACTCCCAATAAGGATTTCCCCAATCTTAGCTACCTTTTCTACACTAAGAACTGACTTGGAGAATCTCTTTCAGCTGTTCTAAACCAGTTCTCATCTGTTTACAGTCATTTTCTCTGAATTATCCATGTTTTCATGTAGTTTCCTATATTCTGCCTTCTGGTCCAAGTATAAGCATTGCCCACTTTATCAAACAACTTCCTACACACTGTTATGAACTGAGGCAGCTTGGGAACATTGTCTCTCAACTGTGTTATAGAGTGTAGTACTACATTTCAGTGAAGTGTAAGGCTTTCCAAAGCTGCCGAACGTGTTTCTTTCTCTATTTCAATGGTATTCTGACTTGTATAACACACATTTACCACTCTAGAGTCCTTTAGGGAAAGAATATAGGATTCATACAGTGTTTCATGTGATCTTAACTCGAATTAAGGATTTCCCTTATCTTAGCTACCTTTTCTACACTAAGAACTGACTTGGAGAATCTCTTTCAGCTGTTGTAAACGAGTTCTCATCTGTTTACAGTCATTTTCTCTGAATTATCCATGTTTTCATGTAGTTTCCTATATTCTTCCTTCTGGTCCAAGTATAAGCTTTGCCCACTTTATCAAACAACTTCCTACACACTGTTATGAACTGAGGCAGCTTGGGAACATTGTCTCTCAACTGTGTTATAGAGTGTAGTACTACATTTCAGTGAAGTGTAAGGCTTTCCAAAGCTGCCGAACGTGTTTCTTTCTCTATTTCAATGGTATTCTGACTTGTATAACACACATTTACCACTCTAGAGTCCTTTACGGAAAGAATATAGTATTCATACAGTGTTTCATGTGATCTTAACTCGAATTAAGGATATCCCTTATCTTAGCTACCTTTTCTACACTAAGAACTGACTTGGAGAATCTCTTTCAGCTGTTCTAAACGAGTTCTCATCTGTTTACAGTCATTTTCTCTGAATTATCCATGGTTTCATGTGGTTTCCTATATTCTGCCTTCTGGTCCAAGTATAAGCTTTGCCCACTTTATCAAACAACTTCCTACACACTGTTATGAACTGAGGCAGCTTGGGAACATTGTCTCTCAACTGTGTTATAGAGTGTAGTACTATATTTCAGTGAAGTGTAAGGCTTTCCAAAGCTACCGAACGTGTTTCTTTTTCTATTTCAATGGTATTCTGCCTTGTATAACACACATTTACCACTCTAGTCTCCTTTAAGTAAAGAATATAGGATTCATACAGTGTTTCATGTGATATTAACTCCCAATAAGGATTTCCCCGATCTTAGCTACCTTTTCTACACTAAGAACTGACTTGGAGAATCTCTTTGAGCTGTTCTAAACAAGTTCTCATCTGTTTACAGTCATTTTCTCTGAATTATCCATGTTTTCATGTAGTTTCCTATATTCTGCCTTCTGGTCCAAGTATAAGCTTCTGCCCACTTTATCAAACAACTTCCTGCACACTGTTATGAACTGAGGCAGCTTGGGAACATTGTCTCTCAACTGTGTTATAGAGTGTAGTACTACATTTCAGTGAAGTGTAAGGCTTTCCAAAGCTGCCGAACGTGTTTCTTTCTCTATTTCAATGGTATTCTGACTTGTATAACACACATTTACCACTCTAGAGTCCTTTAGGGAAAGAATATAGGATTCATACAGTGTTTCATGTGATCTTAACTCGAATTAAGGATTTCCCTTATCTTAGCTACCTTTTCTACACTAAGAACTGACTTGGAGAATCTCTTTCAGCTGTTCTAAACGAGTTCTCATCTGTTTACAGTCATTTTCTCTGAATTATCCATGTTTTCATGTAGTTTCCTATATTCTGCCTTCTGGTCCAAGTATAAGCTTTGCCCACTTTATCAAACAACTTCCTACGCACTGTTATGAACTGAGGCAGCTTGGGAACATTGTCTCTCAACTGTGTTATAGAGTGTAGTACTACATTTCAGTGAAGTGTAAGGCTTTCCAAAGCTGCCGAACGTGTTTCTTTCTCTATTTCAATGGTATTCTGACTTGTATAACACACATTTACCACTCTAGAGTCCTTTAGGGAAAGAATATAGGATTCATACAGTGTTTCATGTTATCTTAACTCGAATTAAGGATTTCCCTTATCTTAGCTACCTTTTCTACACTAAGAACTGACTTGGAGAATCTCTTTCAGCTGTTCTAAACGAGTTCTCATCTGTTTACAGTCATTTTCTCTGAATTATCCATGTTTTCATGTAGTTTCCTATATTCTGCCTTCTGGTTCAATTATAAGCTTTGCCCACTTTATCAAACAACTTCCTACACACTGTTATGAACTGAGGCAGCTTGGGAACATTGTCTCTCAACTGTGTTATAGAGTGTAGTACTACATTTCAGTGAAGTGTAAGGCTTTCCAAAGCTGCCGAACGTGTTTCTTTCTCTATTTCAATGGTATTCTGACTTGTATAACACACATTTACCACTCTAGAGTCCTTTAGGGAAAGAACATAGGATTCATACAGTGTTTCATGTGATCTTAACTCGAATTAAGGATTTCCCTTATCTTAGCTACCTTTTCTACACTAAGAACTGACTTGGAGAATCTCTTTCAGCTGTTCTAAACGAGTTCTCATCTGTTTACAGTCATTTTCTCTGAATTATCCATGTTTTCATGTAGTTTCCTATATTCTTCCTTCTGGTCCAAGTATAAGCTTTGCCCACTTTATCAAACAACTTCCTACACACTGTTATGAACTGAGGCAGCTTGGGAACATTGTCTCTCAACTGTGTTATAGAGTGTAGTACTATATTTCAGTGAAGTGTAAGTCTTTCCAAAGCTGCCGAACGTGTTTCTTTCTCTATTTCAATGGTATTCTGACTTGTATAACACACATTTACCACTCTAGAGTCCTTTAGGGAAAGAATATAGGATTCATACAGTGTTTCATGTGATCTTAACTCGAATTAAGGATTTCCCTTATCTTAGCTACCTTTTCTACACTAAGAACTGACTTGGAGAATCTCTTTCAGCTGTTCTAAACCAGTTCTCATCTGTTTACAGTCATTTTCTCTGAATTATCCATGTTTTCATGTAGTTTCCTATATTCTGCCTTCTGGTCCAAGTATAAGCATTGCCCACTTTATCAAACAACTTCCTACACACTGTTATGAACTGAGGCAGCTTGGGAACATTGTCTCTCAACTGTGTTATAGAGTGTAGTACTACATTTCAGTGAAGTGTAAGGCTTTCCAAAGCTGCCGAACGTGTTTCTTTCTCTATTTCAATGGTATTCTGACTTGTATAACACACATTTACCACTCTAGAGTCCTTTAGGGAAAGAATATAGGATTCATACAGTGTTTCATGTGATCTTAACTCGAATTAAGGATTTCCCTTATCTTAGCTACCTTTTCTACACTAAGAACTGACTTGGAGAATCTCTTTCAGCTGTTGTAAACGAGTTCTCATCTGTTTACAGTCATTTTCTCTGAATTATCCATGTTTTCATGTAGTTTCCTATATTCTGCCTTCTGGTTCAATTATAAGCTTTGCCCACTTTATCAAACAACTTCCTACACACTGTTATGAACTGAGGCAGCTTGGGAACATTGTCTCTCAACTGTGTTATAGAGTGTAGTACTACATTTCAGTGAAGTGTAAGGCTTTCCAAAGCTGCCGAACGTGTTTCTTTCTCTATTTCAATGGTATTCTGACTTGTATAACACACATTTACCACTCTAGAGTCCTTTAGGGAAAGAATATAGGATTCATACAGTGTTTCATGTGATCTTAACTCGAATTAAGGATTTCCCTTATCTTAGCTACCTTTTCTACACTAAGAACTGACTTGGAGAATCTCTTTCAGCTGTTCTAAACGAGTTCTCATCTGTTTACAGTCATTTTCTCTGAATTATCCATGTTTTCATGTAGTTTCCTATATTCTGCCTTCTGGTCCAAGTATAAGCTTTGCCCACTTTATCAAACAACTTCCTACGCACTGTTATGAACTGAGGCAGCTTGGGAACATTGTCTCTCAACTGTGTTATAGAGTGTAGTACTACATTTCAGTGAAGTGTAAGGCTTTCCAAAGCTGCCGAACGTGTTTCTTTCTCTATTTCAATGGTATTCTGACTTGTATAACACACATTTACCACTCTAGAGTCCTTTAGGGAAAGAATATAGGATTCATACAGTGTTTCATGTGATCTTAACTCGAATTAAGGATTTCCCTTATCTTAGCTACCTTTTCTACACTAAGAACTGACTTGGAGAATCTCTTTCAGCTGTTCTAAACGAGTTCTCATCTGTTTACAGTCATTTTCTCTGAATTATCCATGTTTTCATGTAGTTTCCTATATTCTGCCTTCTGGTTCAATTATAAGCTTTGCCCACTTTATCAAACAACTTCCTACACACTGTTATGAACTGAGGCAGCTTGGGAACATTGTCTCTCAACTGTGTTATAGAGTGTAGTACTACATTTCAGTGAAGTGTAAGGCTTTCCAAAGCTGCCGAACGTGTTTCTTTCTCTATTTCAATGGTATTCTGACTTGTATAACACACATTTACCACTCTAGAGTCCTTTAGGGAAAGAACATAGGATTCATACAGTGTTTCATGTGATCTTAACTCGAATTAAGGATTTCCCTTATCTTAGCTACCTTTTCTACACTAAGAACTGACTTGGAGAATCTCTTTCAGCTGTTCTAAACGAGTTCTCATCTGTTTACAGTCATTTTCTCTGAATTATCCATGTTTTCATGTAGTTTCCTATATTCTTCCTTCTGGTCCAAGTATAAGCTTTGCCCACTTTATCAAACAACTTCCTACACACTGTTATGAACTGAGGCAGCTTGGGAACATTGTCTCTCAACTGTGTTATAGAGTGTAGTACTATATTTCAGTGAAGTGTAAGTCTTTCCAAAGCTGCCGAACGTGTTTCTTTCTCTATTTCAATGGTATTCTGACTTGTATAACACACATTTACCACTCTAGAGTCCTTTAGGGAAAGAATATAGGATTCATACAGTGTTTCATGTGATCTTAACTCGAATTAAGGATTTCCCTTATCTTAGCTACCTTTTCTACACTAAGAACTGACTTGGGGAATCTCTTTCAGCTTTTCTAAACCAGTTCTCATCTGTTTACAGTCATTTTCTCTGAATTATCCATGTTTTCATGTAGTTTCCTATATTCTGCCTTCTGGTCCAAGTATAAGCATTGCCCACTTTATCAAACAACTTCCTACACACTGTTATGAACTGAGGCAGCTTGGGAACATTGTCTCTCAACTGTGTTATAGAGTGTAGTACTACATTTCAGTGAAGTGTAAGGCTTTCCAAAGCTGCCGAACGTGTTTCTTTCTCTATTTCAATGGTATTCTGACTTGTATAACACACATTTACCACTCTAGAGTCCTTTAGGGAAAGAATATAGGATTCATACAGTGTTTCATGTGATCTTAACTCGAATTAAGGATTTCCCTTATCTTAGCTACCTTTTCTACACTAAGAACTGACTTGGAGAATCTCTTTCAGCTGTTCTAAACGAGTTCTCATCTGTTTACAGTCATTTTCTCTGAATTATCCATGTTTTCATGTAGTTTCCTATATTCTTCCTTCTGGTCCAAGTATAAGCTTTGCCCACTTTATCAAACAACTTCCTACACACTGTTATGAACTGAGGCAGCTTGGGAACATTGTCTCTCAACTGTGTTATAGAGTGTAGTACTACATTTCAGTGAAGTGTAAGGCTTTCCAAAGCTGCCGAACGTGTTTCTTTCTCTATTTCAATGGTATTCTGACTTGTATAACACACATTTACCACTCTAGAGTCCTTTACGGAAAGAATATAGTATTCATACAGTGTTTCATGTGATCTTAACTCGAATTAAGGATATCCCTTATCTTAGCTACCTTTTCTACACTAAGAACTGACTTGGAGAATCTCTTTCAGCTGTTCTAAACGAGTTCTCATCTGTTTACAGTCATTTTCTCTGAATTATCCATGGTTTCATGTGGTTTCCTATATTCTGCCTTCTGGTCCAAGTATAAGCTTTGCCCACTTTATCAAACAACTTCCTACACACTGTTATGAACTGAGGCAGCTTGGGAACATTGTCTCTCAACTGTGTTATAGAGTGTAGTACTATATTTCAGTGAAGTGTAAGGCTTTCCAAAGCTACCGAACGTGTTTCTTTTTCTATTTCAATGGTATTCTGCCTTGTATAACACACATTTACCACTCTAGTCTCCTTTAAGTAAAGAATATAGGATTCATACAGTGTTTCATGTGATATTAACTCCCAATAAGGATTTCCCCGATCTTAGCTACCTTTTCTACACTAAGAACTGACTTGGAGAATCTCTTTGAGCTGTTCTAAACAAGTTCTCATCTGTTTACAGTCATTTTCTCTGAATTATCCATGTTTTCATGTAGTTTCCTATATTCTGCCTTCTGGTCCAAGTATAAGCTTCTGCCCACTTTATCAAACAACTTCCTGCACACTGTTATGAACTGAGGCAGCTTGGGAACATTGTCTCTCAACTGTGTTATAGAGTGTAGTACTACATTTCAGTGAAGTGTAAGGCTTTCCAAAGCTGTCGAACGTGTTTCTTTCTCTATTTCAATGGTATTCTGACTTGTATAACACACATTTACCACTCTAGAGTCCTTTAGGGAAAGAATATAGGATTCATACAGTGTTTCATGTGATCTTAACTCGAATTAAGGATTTCCCTTATCTTAGCTACCTTTTCTACACTAAGAACTGACTTGGAGAATCTCTTTCAGCTGTTCTAAACGAGTTCTCATCTGTTTACAGTCATTTTCTCTGAATTATCCATGGTTTCATGTAGTTTCCTATATTCTGCCTTCTGGTCCAAGTATAAGCTTTGCCCACTTTATCAAACAACTTCCTACACACTGTTATGAACTGAGGCAGCTTGGGAACATTGTCTCTCAACTGTGTTATAGAGTGTAGTACTATATTTCAGTGAAGTGTAAGGCTTTCCAAAGCTACCGAACGTGTTTCTTTTTCTATTTCAATGGTATTCTGCCTTGTATAACACACATTTACCACTCTAGTCTCCTTTAAGTAAAGAATATAGGATTCATACAGTGTTTCATGTGATATTAACTCCCAATAAGGATTTCCCCAATCTTAGCTACCTTTTCTACACTAAGAACTGACTTGGAGAATCTCTTTCAGCTGTTCTAAACGAGTTCTCATCTGTTTACAGTCATTTTCTCTGAATTATCCATGTTTTCATGTAGTTTCCTATATTCTGCCTTCTGGTCCAAGTGTAAGCTTTGCCCACTTTATCAAGCAACTTCCTACGCACTGTTATGAACTGAGGCAGCTTGGGAACATTGTCTCTCAACGGTGTTATAGAGTGTAGTACTACATTTCAGTGAAGTGTAAGGCTTTCCAAAGCTGCCGAACGTGTTTCTTTCTCTATTTCAATGGTATTCTGACTTGTATAACACACATTTACCACTCTAGAGTCCTTTAGGGAAAGAATATAGGATTCATACAGTGTTTCATGTGATCTTAACTCGAATTAAGGATTTCCCTTATCTTAGCTACCTTTTCTACACTAAGAACTGACTTGGAGAATCTCTTTCAGCTGTTCTAAACGAGTTCTCATCTGTTTACAGTCATTTTCTCTGAATTATCCATGTTTTCATGTAGTTTCCTATATTCTTCCTTCTGGTCCAAGTATAAGCTTTGCCCACTTTATCAAACAACTTCCTACACACTGTTATGAACTGAGGCAGCTTGGGAACATTGTCTCTCAACTGTGTTATAGAGTGTAGTACTACATTTCAGTGAAGTGTAAGGCTTTCCAAAGCTGCCGAACGTGTTTCTTTCTCTATTTCAATGGTATTCTGACTTGTATAACACACATTTACCACTCTAGAGTCCTTTACGGAAAGAATATAGTATTCATACAGTGTTTCATGTGATCTTAACTCGAATTAAGGATATCCCTTATCTTAGCTACCTTTTCTACACTAAGAACTGACTTGGAGAATCTCTTTCAGCTGTTCTAAACGAGTTCTCATCTGTTTACAGTCATTTTCTCTGAATTATCCATGGTTTCATGTGGTTTCCTATATTCTGCCTTCTGGTCCAAGTATAAGCTTTGCCCACTTTATCAAACAACTTCCTACACACTGTTATGAACTGAGGCAGCTTGGGAACATTGTCTCTCAACTGTGTTATAGAGTGTAGTACTATATTTCAGTGAAGTGTAAGGCTTTCCAAAGCTACCGAACGTGTTTCTTTTTCTATTTCAATGGTATTCTGCCTTGTATAACACACATTTACCACTCTAGTCTCCTTTAAGTAAAGAATATAGGATTCATACAGTGTTTCATGTGATATTAACTCCCAATAAGGATTTCCCCGATCTTAGCTACCTTTTCTACACTAAGAACTGACTTGGAGAATCTCTTTGAGCTGTTCTAAACAAGTTCTCATCTGTTTACAGTCATTTTCTCTGAATTATCCATGTTTTCATGTAGTTTCCTATATTCTGCCTTCTGGTCCAAGTATAAGCTTCTGCCCACTTTATCAAACAACTTCCTGCACACTGTTATGAACTGAGGCAGCTTGGGAACATTGTCTCTCAACTGTGTTATAGAGTGTAGTACTACATTTCAGTGAAGTGTAAGGCTTTCCAAAGCTGTCGAATGTGTTTCTTTCTCTATTTCAATGGTATTCTGACTTGTATAACACACATTTACCACTCTAGAGTCCTTTAGGGAAAGAATATAGGATTCATACAGTGTTTCATGTGATCTTAACTCGAATTAAGGATTTCCCTTATCTTAGCTACCTTTTCTACACTAAGAACTGACTTGGAGAATCTCTTTCAGCTGTTCTAAACGAGTTCTCATCTGTTTACAGTCATTTTCTCTGAATTATCCATGTTTTCATGTAGTTTCCTATATTCTTCCTTCTGGTCCAAGTATAAGCTTTGCCCACTTTATCAAACAACTTCCTACACACTGTTATGAACTGAGGCAGCTTGGGAACATTGTCTCTCAACTGTGTTATAGAGTGTAGTACTACATTTCAGTGAAGTGTAAGGCTTTCCAAAGCTGCCGAACGTGTTTCTTTCTCTATTTCAATGGTATTCTGACTTGTATAACACACATTTACCACTCTAGAGTCCTTTACGGAAAGAATATAGTATTCATACAGTGTTTCATGTGATCTTAACTCGAATTAAGGATATCCCTTATCTTAGCTACCTTTTCTACACTAAGAACTGACTTGGAGAATCTCTTTCAGCTGTTCTAAACGAGTTCTCATCTGTTTACAGTCATTTTCTCTGAATTATCCATGGTTTCATGTGGTTTCCTATATTCTGCCTTCTGGTCCAAGTATAAGCTTTGCCCACTTTATCAAACAACTTCCTACACACTGTTATGAACTGAGGCAGCTTGGGAACATTGTCTCTCAACTGTGTTATAGAGTGTAGTACTATATTTCAGTGAAGTGTAAGGCTTTCCAAAGCTACCGAACGTGTTTCTTTTTCTATTTCAATGGTATTCTGCCTTGTATAACACACATTTACCACTCTAGTCTCCTTTAAGTAAAGAATATAGGATTCATACAGTGTTTCATGTGATATTAACTCCCAATAAGGATTTCCCCGATCTTAGCTACCTTTTCTACACTAAGAACTGACTTGGAGAATCTCTTTGAGCTGTTCTAAACAAGTTCTCATCTGTTTACAGTCATTTTCTCTGAATTATCCATGTTTTCATGTAGTTTCCTATATTCTGCCTTCTGGTCCAAGTATAAGCTTCTGCCCACTTTATCAAACAACTTCCTGCACACTGTTATGAACTGAGGCAGCTTGGGAACATTGTCTCTCAACTGTGTTATAGAGTGTAGTACTACATTTCAGTGAAGTGTAAGGCTTTCCAAAGCTGTCGAATGTGTTTCTTTCTCTATTTCAATGGTATTCTGACTTGTATAACACACATTTACCACTCTAGAGTCCTTTAGGGAAAGAATATAGGATTCATACAGTGTTTCATGTGATCTTAACTCGAATTAAGGATTTCCCTTATCTTAGCTACCTTTTCTACACTAAGAACTGACTTGCAGAATCTCTTTCAGCTGTTCTAAACGAGTTCTCATCTGTTTACAGTCATTTTCTCTGAATTATCCATGGTTTCATGTAGTTTCCTATATTCTGCCTTCTGGTCCAAGTATAAGCTTTGCCCACTTTATCAAACAACTTCCTACACACTGTTATGAACTGAGGCAGCTTGGGAACATTGTCTCTCAACTGTGTTATAGAGTGTAGTACTATATTTCAGTGAAGTGTAAGTCTTTCCAAAGCTGCCGAACGTGTTTCTTTCTCTATTTCAATGGTATTCTGACTTGTATAACACACATTTACCACTCTAGAGTCCTTTAGGGAAAGAATATAGGATTCATACAGTGTTTCATGTGATCTTAACTCGAATTAAGGATTTCCCTTATCTTAGCTACCTTTTCTACACTAAGAACTGACTTGGAGAATCTCTTTCAGCTGTTGTAAACGAGTTCTCATCTGTTTACAGTCATTTTCTCTGAATTATCCATGTTTTCATGTAGTTTCCTATATTCTGCCTTCTGGTTCAATTATAAGCTTTGCCCACTTTATCAAACAACTTCCTACACACTGTTATGAACTGAGGCAGCTTGGGAACATTGTCTCTCAACTGTGTTATAGAGTGTAGTACTACATTTCAGTGAAGTGTAAGGCTTTCCAAAGCTGCCGAACGTGTTTCTTTCTCTATTTCAATGGTATTCTGACTTGTATAACACACATTTACCACTCTAGAGTCCTTTAGGGAAAGAATATAGGATTCATACAGTGTTTCATGTGATCTTAACTCGAATTAAGGATTTCCCTTATCTTAGCTACCTTTTCTACACTAAGAACTGACTTGGAGAATCTCTTTCAGCTGTTCTAAACGAGTTCTCATCTGTTTACAGTCATTTTCTCTGAATTATCCATGTTTTCATGTAGTTTCCTATATTCTGCCTTCTGGTCCAAGTATAAGCTTTGCCCACTTTATCAAACAACTTCCTACGCACTGTTATGAACTGAGGCAGCTTGGGAACATTGTCTCTCAACTGTGTTATAGAGTGTAGTACTACATTTCAGTGAAGTGTAAGGCTTTCCAAAGCTGCCGAACGTGTTTCTTTCTCTATTTCAATGGTATTCTGACTTGTATAACACACATTTACCACTCTAGAGTCCTTTAGGGAAAGAATATAGGATTCATACAGTGTTTCATGTGATCTTAACTCGAATTAAGGATTTCCCTTATCTTAGCTACCTTTTCTACACTAAGAACTGACTTGGAGAATCTCTTTCAGCTGTTCTAAACGAGTTCTCATCTGTTTACAGTCATTTTCTCTGAATTATCCATGTTTTCATGTAGTTTCCTATATTCTGCCTTCTGGTTCAATTATAAGCTTTGCCCACTTTATCAAACAACTTCCTACACACTGTTATGAACTGAGGCAGCTTGGGAACATTGTCTCTCAACTGTGTTATAGAGTGTAGTACTACATTTCAGTGAAGTGTAAGGCTTTCCAAAGCTGCCGAACGTGTTTCTTTCTCTATTTCAATGGTATTCTGACTTGTATAACACACATTTACCACTCTAGAGTCCTTTAGGGAAAGAACATAGGATTCATACAGTGTTTCATGTGATCTTAACTCGAATTAAGGATTTCCCTTATCTTAGCTACCTTTTCTACACTAAGAACTGACTTGGAGAATCTCTTTCAGCTGTTCTAAACGAGTTCTCATCTGTTTACAGTCATTTTCTCTGAATTATCCATGTTTTCATGTAGTTTCCTATATTCTTCCTTCTGGTCCAAGTATAAGCTTTGCCCACTTTATCAAACAACTTCCTACACACTGTTATGAACTGAGGCAGCTTGGGAACATTGTCTCTCAACTGTGTTATAGAGTGTAGTACTATATTTCAGTGAAGTGTAAGTCTTTCCAAAGCTGCCGAACGTGTTTCTTTCTCTATTTCAATGGTATTCTGACTTGTATAACACACATTTACCACTCTAGAGTCCTTTAGGGAAAGAATATAGGATTCATACAGTGTTTCATGTGATCTTAACTCGAATTAAGGATTTCCCTTATCTTAGCTACCTTTTCTACACTAAGAACTGACTTGGGGAATCTCTTTCAGCTTTTCTAAACCAGTTCTCATCTGTTTACAGTCATTTTCTCTGAATTATCCATGTTTTCATGTAGTTTCCTATATTCTGCCTTCTGGTCCAAGTATAAGCATTGCCCACTTTATCAAACAACTTCCTACACACTGTTATGAACTGAGGCAGCTTGGGAACATTGTCTCTCAACTGTGTTATAGAGTGTAGTACTACATTTCAGTGAAGTGTAAGGCTTTCCAAAGCTGCCGAACGTGTTTCTTTCTCTATTTCAATGGTATTCTGACTTGTATAACACACATTTACCACTCTAGAGTCCTTTAGGGAAAGAATATAGGATTCATACAGTGTTTCATGTGATCTTAACTCGAATTAAGGATTTCCCTTATCTTAGCTACCTTTTCTACACTAAGAACTGACTTGGAGAATCTCTTTCAGCTGTTCTAAACGAGTTCTCATCTGTTTACAGTCATTTTCTCTGAATTATCCATGTTTTCATGTAGTTTCCTATATTCTTCCTTCTGGTCCAAGTATAAGCTTTGCCCACTTTATCAAACAACTTCCTACACACTGTTATGAACTGAGGCAGCTTGGGAACATTGTCTCTCAACTGTGTTATAGAGTGTAGTACTACATTTCAGTGAAGTGTAAGGCTTTCCAAAGCTGCCGAACGTGTTTCTTTCTCTATTTCAATGGTATTCTGACTTGTATAACACACATTTACCACTCTAGAGTCCTTTACGGAAAGAATATAGTATTCATACAGTGTTTCATGTGATCTTAACTCGAATTAAGGATATCCCTTATCTTAGCTACCTTTTCTACACTAAGAACTGACTTGGAGAATCTCTTTCAGCTGTTCTAAACGAGTTCTCATCTGTTTACAGTCATTTTCTCTGAATTATCCATGGTTTCATGTGGTTTCCTATATTCTGCCTTCTGGTCCAAGTATAAGCTTTGCCCACTTTATCAAACAACTTCCTACACACTGTTATGAACTGAGGCAGCTTGGGAACATTGTCTCTCAACTGTGTTATAGAGTGTAGTACTATATTTCAGTGAAGTGTAAGGCTTTCCAAAGCTACCGAACGTGTTTCTTTTTCTATTTCAATGGTATTCTGCCTTGTATAACACACATTTACCACTCTAGTCTCCTTTAAGTAAAGAATATAGGATTCATACAGTGTTTCATGTGATATTAACTCCCAATAAGGATTTCCCCGATCTTAGCTACCTTTTCTACACTAAGAACTGACTTGGAGAATCTCTTTGAGCTGTTCTAAACAAGTTCTCATCTGTTTACAGTCATTTTCTCTGAATTATCCATGTTTTCATGTAGTTTCCTATATTCTGCCTTCTGGTCCAAGTATAAGCTTCTGCCCACTTTATCAAACAACTTCCTGCACACTGTTATGAACTGAGGCAGCTTGGGAACATTGTCTCTCAACTGTGTTATAGAGTGTAGTACTACATTTCAGTGAAGTGTAAGGCTTTCCAAAGCTGTCGAACGTGTTTCTTTCTCTATTTCAATGGTATTCTGACTTGTATAACACACATTTACCACTCTAGAGTCCTTTAGGGAAAGAATATAGGATTCATACAGTGTTTCATGTGATCTTAACTCGAATTAAGGATTTCCCTTATCTTAGCTACCTTTTCTACACTAAGAACTGACTTGGAGAATCTCTTTCAGCTGTTCTAAACGAGTTCTCATCTGTTTACAGTCATTTTCTCTGAATTATCCATGGTTTCATGTAGTTTCCTATATTCTGCCTTCTGGTCCAAGTATAAGCTTTGCCCACTTTATCAAACAACTTCCTACACACTGTTATGAACTGAGGCAGCTTGGGAACATTGTCTCTCAACTGTGTTATAGAGTGTAGTACTATATTTCAGTGAAGTGTAAGGCTTTCCAAAGCTACCGAACGTGTTTCTTTTTCTATTTCAATGGTATTCTGCCTTGTATAACACACATTTACCACTCTAGTCTCCTTTAAGTAAAGAATATAGGATTCATACAGTGTTTCATGTGATATTAACTCCCAATAAGGATTTCCCCAATCTTAGCTACCTTTTCTACACTAAGAACTGACTTGGAGAATCTCTTTCAGCTGTTCTAAACGAGTTCTCATCTGTTTACAGTCATTTTCTCTGAATTATCCATGTTTTCATGTAGTTTCCTATATTCTGCCTTCTGGTCCAAGTGTAAGCTTTGCCCACTTTATCAAGCAACTTCCTACGCACTGTTATGAACTGAGGCAGCTTGGGAACATTGTCTCTCAACGGTGTTATAGAGTGTAGTACTACATTTCAGTGAAGTGTAAGGCTTTCCAAAGCTGCCGAACGTGTTTCTTTCTCTATTTCAATGGTATTCTGACTTGTATAACACACATTTACCACTCTAGAGTCCTTTAGGGAAAGAATATAGGATTCATACAGTGTTTCATGTGATCTTAACTCGAATTAAGGATTTCCCTTATCTTAGCTACCTTTTCTACACTAAGAACTGACTTGGAGAATCTCTTTCAGCTGTTCTAAACGAGTTCTCATCTGTTTACAGTCATTTTCTCTGAATTATCCATGTTTTCATGTAGTTTCCTATATTCTTCCTTCTGGTCCAAGTATAAGCTTTGCCCACTTTATCAAACAACTTCCTACACACTGTTATGAACTGAGGCAGCTTGGGAACATTGTCTCTCAACTGTGTTATAGAGTGTAGTACTACATTTCAGTGAAGTGTAAGGCTTTCCAAAGCTGCCGAACGTGTTTCTTTCTCTATTTCAATGGTATTCTGACTTGTATAACACACATTTACCACTCTAGAGTCCTTTACGGAAAGAATATAGTATTCATACAGTGTTTCATGTGATCTTAACTCGAATTAAGGATATCCCTTATCTTAGCTACCTTTTCTACACTAAGAACTGACTTGGAGAATCTCTTTCAGCTGTTCTAAACGAGTTCTCATCTGTTTACAGTCATTTTCTCTGAATTATCCATGGTTTCATGTGGTTTCCTATATTCTGCCTTCTGGTCCAAGTATAAGCTTTGCCCACTTTATCAAACAACTTCCTACACACTGTTATGAACTGAGGCAGCTTGGGAACATTGTCTCTCAACTGTGTTATAGAGTGTAGTACTATATTTCAGTGAAGTGTAAGGCTTTCCAAAGCTACCGAACGTGTTTCTTTTTCTATTTCAATGGTATTCTGCCTTGTATAACACACATTTACCACTCTAGTCTCCTTTAAGTAAAGAATATAGGATTCATACAGTGTTTCATGTGATATTAACTCCCAATAAGGATTTCCCCGATCTTAGCTACCTTTTCTACACTAAGAACTGACTTGGAGAATCTCTTTGAGCTGTTCTAAACAAGTTCTCATCTGTTTACAGTCATTTTCTCTGAATTATCCATGTTTTCATGTAGTTTCCTATATTCTGCCTTCTGGTCCAAGTATAAGCTTCTGCCCACTTTATCAAACAACTTCCTGCACACTGTTATGAACTGAGGCAGCTTGGGAACATTGTCTCTCAACTGTGTTATAGAGTGTAGTACTACATTTCAGTGAAGTGTAAGGCTTTCCAAAGCTGTCGAATGTGTTTCTTTCTCTATTTCAATGGTATTCTGACTTGTATAACACACATTTACCACTCTAGAGTCCTTTAGGGAAAGAATATAGGATTCATACAGTGTTTCATGTGATCTTAACTCGAATTAAGGATTTCCCTTATCTTAGCTACCTTTTCTACACTAAGAACTGACTTGGAGAATCTCTTTCAGCTGTTCTAAACGAGTTCTCATCTGTTTACAGTCATTTTCTCTGAATTATCCATGTTTTCATGTAGTTTCCTATATTCTTCCTTCTGGTCCAAGTATAAGCTTTGCCCACTTTATCAAACAACTTCCTACACACTGTTATGAACTGAGGCAGCTTGGGAACATTGTCTCTCAACTGTGTTATAGAGTGTAGTACTACATTTCAGTGAAGTGTAAGGCTTTCCAAAGCTGCCGAACGTGTTTCTTTCTCTATTTCAATGGTATTCTGACTTGTATAACACACATTTACCACTCTAGAGTCCTTTACGGAAAGAATATAGTATTCATACAGTGTTTCATGTGATCTTAACTCGAATTAAGGATATCCCTTATCTTAGCTACCTTTTCTACACTAAGAACTGACTTGGAGAATCTCTTTCAGCTGTTCTAAACGAGTTCTCATCTGTTTACAGTCATTTTCTCTGAATTATCCATGGTTTCATGTGGTTTCCTATATTCTGCCTTCTGGTCCAAGTATAAGCTTTGCCCACTTTATCAAACAACTTCCTACACACTGTTATGAACTGAGGCAGCTTGGGAACATTGTCTCTCAACTGTGTTATAGAGTGTAGTACTATATTTCAGTGAAGTGTAAGGCTTTCCAAAGCTACCGAACGTGTTTCTTTTTCTATTTCAATGGTATTCTGCCTTGTATAACACACATTTACCACTCTAGTCTCCTTTAAGTAAAGAATATAGGATTCATACAGTGTTTCATGTGATATTAACTCCCAATAAGGATTTCCCCGATCTTAGCTACCTTTTCTACACTAAGAACTGACTTGGAGAATCTCTTTGAGCTGTTCTAAACAAGTTCTCATCTGTTTACAGTCATTTTCTCTGAATTATCCATGTTTTCATGTAGTTTCCTATATTCTGCCTTCTGGTCCAAGTATAAGCTTCTGCCCACTTTATCAAACAACTTCCTGCACACTGTTATGAACTGAGGCAGCTTGGGAACATTGTCTCTCAACTGTGTTATAGAGTGTAGTACTACATTTCAGTGAAGTGTAAGGCTTTCCAAAGCTGTCGAATGTGTTTCTTTCTCTATTTCAATGGTATTCTGACTTGTATAACACACATTTACCACTCTAGAGTCCTTTAGGGAAAGAATATAGGATTCATACAGTGTTTCATGTGATCTTAACTCGAATTAAGGATTTCCCTTATCTTAGCTACCTTTTCTACACTAAGAACTGACTTGCAGAATCTCTTTCAGCTGTTCTAAACGAGTTCTCATCTGTTTACAGTCATTTTCTCTGAATTATCCATGGTTTCATGTAGTTTCCTATATTCTGCCTTCTGGTCCAAGTATAAGCTTTGCCCACTTTATCAAACAACTTCCTACACACTGTTATGAACTGAGGCAGCTTGGGAACATTGTCTCTCAACTGTGTTATAGAGTGTAGTACTATATTTCAGTGAAGTGTAAGGCTTTCCAAAGCTACCGAACGTGTTTCTTTTTCTATTTCAATGGTATTCTGCCTTGTATAACACACATTTACCACTCTAGTCTCCTTTAAGTAAAGAATATAGGATTCATACAGTGTTTCATGTGATATTAACTCCCAATAAGGATTTCCCCAATCTTAGCTACCTTTTCTACACTAAGAACTGACTTGGAGAATCTCTTTCAGCTGTTCTAAACGAGTTCTCATCTGTTTACAGTCATTTTCTCTGAATTATCCATGTTTTCATGTAGTTTCCTATATTCTGCCTTCTGGTCCAAGTGTAAGCTTTGCCCACTTTATCAAACAACTTCCTACGCACTGTTATGAACTGAGGCAGCTTTGGAACATTGTCTCTCAACTGTGTTATAGAGTGTAGTACTACATTTCAGTGAAGTGTAAGGCTTTCCAAAGCTGCCGAACGTGTTTCTTTCTCTATTTCAATGGTATTTTGACTTGTATAACACACATTTACCACTCTAGAGTCCTTTAGGGAAAGAATATAGGATTCATACAGTGTTTCATGTGATCTTAACTCGAATTAAGGATTTCCCTTATCTTAGCTACCTTTTCTACACTAAGAACTGACTTGGAGAATCTCTTTCAGCTGTTCTAAACGAGTTCTCATCTTTTTACAGTCATTTTCTCTGAATTATCCATGTTTTCATGTAGTTTCCTATATTCTGCCTTCTGGTTCAATTATAAGCTTTGCCCACTTTATCAAACAACTTCCTACACACTGTTATGAACTGAGGCAGCTTGGGAACATTGTCTCTCAACTGTGTTATAGAGTGTAGTACTACATTTCAGTGAAGTGTAAGGCTTTCCAAAGCTGCCGAACGTGTTTCTTTCTCTATTTCAATGGTATTCTGACTTGTATAACACACATTTACCACTCTAGAGTCCTTTAGGGAAAGAATATAGGATTCATACAGTGTTTCATGTGATCTTAACTCGAATTAAGGATTTCCCTTATCTTAGCTACCTTTTCTACACTAAGAACTGACTTGGAGAATCTCTTTCAGCTGTTCTAAACGAGTTCTCATCTGTTTACAGTCATTTTCTCTGAATTATCCATGTTTTCATGTAGTTTCCTATATTCTTCCTTCTGGTCCAAGTATAAGCTTTGCCCACTTTATCAAACAACTTCCTACACACTCTTATGAACTGAGGCAGCTTGGGAACATTGTCTCTCAACTGTGTTATAGAGTGTAGTACTACATTTCAGTGAAGTGTAAGGCTTTCCAAAGCTGCCGAACGTGTTTCTTTCTCTATTTCAATGGTATTCTGACTTGTATAACACACATTTACCACTCTAGAGTCCTTTAGGGAAAGAATATAGGATTCATACAGTGTTTCATGTGATCTTAACTCGAATTAAGGATTTCCCTTATCTTAGCTACCTTTTCTACACAAAGAACTGACTTGGAGAATCTCTTTCAGCTGTTCTAAACGAGTTCTCATCTGTTTACAGTCATTTTCTCTGAATTATCCATGGTTTCATGTAGTTTCCTATATTCTGCCTTCTGGTCCAAGTATAAGCTTTGCCCACTTTATCAAACAACTTCCTACACACTGTTATGAACTGAGGCAGCTTGGGAACATTGTCTCTCAACTGTGTTATAGAGTGTAGTACTATATTTCAGTGAAGTGTAAGGCTTTCCATAGCTACCGAACGTGTTTCTTTTTCTATTTCAATGGTATTCTGCCTTGTATAACACACATTTACCACTCTAGTCTCCTTTAAGTAAAGAATATAGGATTCATACAGTGTTTCATGTGATATTAACTCCCAATAAGGATTTCCCCAATCTTAGCTACCTTTTCTACACTAAGAACTGACTTGGAGAATCTCTTTGAGCTGTTCTAAACAAGTTCTCATCTGTTTACAGTCATTTTCTCTGAATTATCCATGTTTTCATGTAGTTTCCTATATTCTGCCTTCTGGTCCAAGTATAATCTTCTGCCCACTTTATCAAACAACTTCCTGCACACTGTTATGAACTGAGGCAGCTTGGGAACATTGTCTCTCAACTGTGTTATAGAGTGTAGTACTACATTTCAGTGAAGTGTAAGGCTTTCCAAAGCTGCCGAACGTGTTTCTTTCTCTATTTCAATGGTATTCTGACTTGTATAACACACATTTACCACTCTAGAGTCCTTTAGGGAAAGAATATAGGATTCAAACACTGTTTCATGTCATATTAACTCGAATTAAGGATGTCCCGGATCTTAGCTACCTTTTCTACACTAAGAACTTACTTGGAGAATCTCTTTGAGCTGTTCTAAACAAGTTCTCATCTGTTTACAGTCATTTTCTCTGAATTATCCATGGTTTCATGTAGTTTCCTATATTCTGCCTTCTGGTCCAAGTATAAGCTTTGCCCACTTTATCAAACAACTTCCTACACACTGTTATGAACTGATGCAGCTCGGGAACATTGTCTCTCAACTGTGTTATAGAGTGTAGTACTATATTTCAGTGAAGTGTAAGGCTTTCCAAAGCTACCGAATGTGTTTCTTTTTCTATTTCAATGGTATTCTGCCTTGTATAACACACATTTACCACTCTAGTCTCCTTTAAGTAAAGAATATAGGATTCATACAGTGTTTCATGTGATATTAACTCCAAATAAGGATTTCCCCGATCTTAGCTACCTTTTCTACACTAAGAACTGACTTGGAGAATCTCTTTCAGCTGTTCTAAACGAGTTCTCATCTGTTTACAGTCATTTTCTCTGAATTATCCATGTTTTCATGTAGTTTCCTATATTCTGCCTTCTGGTCCAAGTATAAGCTTTGCCCACTTTATCAAACAACTTCCTACACAGTGTTATGAACTGAGGCAGCTTGGGAACATTGTCTCTCAACTGTGTTATAGAGTGTAGTACTACATTTCAGTGAAGTGTAAGGCTTTCCAAAGCTGCCGAACGTGTTTCTTTCTCTATTTCAATGGTATTCTGACTTGTATAACACACATTTACCACTCTAGAGTCCTTTAGGGAAAGAATATAGGATTCATACAGTGTTTCATGTGATCTTAACTCGAATTAAGGATTTCCCTTATCTTAGCTACCTTTTCTACACTAAGAACTGACTTGGAGAATCTCTTTCAGCTGTTCTAAACCAGTTCTCATCTGTTTACAGTCATTTTCTCTGAATTATCCATGTTTTCATGTAGTTTCCTATATTCTGCCTTCTGGTCCAAGTATAAGCATTGCCCACTTTATCAAACAACTTCCTACACACTGTTATGAACTGAGGCAGCTTGGGAACATTGTCTCTCAACTGTGTTATAGAGTGTAGTACTACATTTCAGTGAAGTGTAAGGCTTTCCTAAGCTTCCGAACGTGTTTCTTTCTCTATTTCAATGGTATTCTGACTTGTATAACACACATTTACCACTCTAGAGTCCTTTAAGTAAAGAATATAGGATTCATACAGTGTTTCATGTGATCTTAACTCGAATTAAGGATTTCCCGTATCTTAGCTAACTTTTCTACACTAAGAACTGACTTGGAGAATCTCTTTCAGCTCTTCTAAGCGAGTTCTCATCTGTTTACAGTCATTTTCTCTGAATTATCCATTTTTTCATGTAGTTTCCTATATTCTGCCTTCTGGTCCAAGTATAAGCTTTGCCAACTTTATCAAACAACTTCCTACACACTGTTATGAACTGAGGCAGCTTGGGAACATTGTCTCTCAACTGTGTTATAGAGTGTAGTACTACATTTCAGTGAAGTGTAAGGCTTTACAAAGCTGCCCAACGTGTTTCTTTCACTATTTCAATGGTATCCTGCCTTGTATAACACACTTTTACCACTCTAGTCTCCTTTAAGTAAAGAATATAGGATTCAAACACTGTTTCATGTCATATTAACTCGAATTAAGGATGTCCCGGATCTTAGCTACCTTTTCTACACTAAGAACTTACTTGGAGAATCTCTTTGAGCTGTTCTAAACAAGTTCTCATCTGTTTACAGTCATTTTCTCTGAATTATCCATGGTTTCATGTAGTTTCCTATATTCTGCCTTCTGGTCCAAGTATAAGCTTTGCCCACTTTATCAAACAACTTCCTACACACTGTTATGAACTGATGCAGCTCGGGAACATTGTCTCTCAACTGTGTTATAGAGTGTAGTACTATATTTCAGTGAAGTGTAAGGCTTTCCAAAGCTACCGAACGTGTTTCTTTTTCTATTTCAATGGTATTCTGCCTTGTATAACACACATTTACCACTCTAGTCTCCTTTAAGTAAAGAATATAGGATTCATACAGTGTTTCATGTGATATTAACTCCAAATAAGGATTTCCCCGATCTTAGCTACCTTTTCTACACTAAGAACTGACTTGGAGAATCTCTTTCAGCTGTTCTAAACGAGTTCTCATCTGTTTACAGTCATTTTCTCTGAATTATCCATGTTTTCATGTAGTTTCCTATATTCTGCCTTCTGGTCCAAGTATAAGCTTTGCCCACTTTATCAAACAACTTCCTACACAGTGTTATGAACTGAGGCAGCTTGGGAACATTGTCTCTCAACTGTGTTATAGAGTGTAGTTCAACATTTCAGTGAAGTGTAAGGCTTTCCAAAGCTGCCGAACGTGTTTCTTTCTCTATTTCAATGGTATTCTGACTTGTATAACACACATATACCACTCTAGAGTCCTTTAAGTAAAGAATATAGGATTCATACAGTGTTTCATGTGATCTTAACTCGAATTAAGGATTTCCCTTATCTTAGCTACCTTTTCTACACTATGAACTGACTTGGAGAATCTCTTTCAGCTGTTCTAAACCAGTTCTCATCTGTTTACAGTCATTTTCTCTGAATTATCCATGTTTTCATGTAGTTTCCTATATTCTGCCTTCTGGTCCAAGTATAAGCATTGCCCACTTTATCAAACAACTTCCTACACACTGTTATGAACTGAGGCAGCTTGGGAACATTGTCTCTCAACTGTGTTATAGAGTGTAGTACTACATTTCAGTGAAGTGTAAGGCTTTCCTAAGCTTCCGAACGTGTTTCTTTCTCTATTTCAATGGTATTCTGACTTGTATAACACACATTTACCACTCTAGAGTCCTTTAAGTAAAGAATATAGGATTCATACAGTGTTTCATGTGATCTTAACTCGAATTAAGGATTTCCCGTATCTTAGCTAACTTTTCTACACTAAGAACTGACTTGGAGAATCTCTTTCAGCTCTTCTAAGCGAGTTCTCATCTGTTTACAGTCATTTTCTCTGAATTATCCATGTTTTCATGTAGTTTCCTATATTCTGCCTTCTGGTCCAAGTATAAGCTTTGCCCACTTTATCAAACAACTTCCTACACACTGTTATGAACTGAGGCAGCTTGGGAACATTGTCTCTCAACTGTGTTATAGAGTGTAGTACTACATTTCAGTGAAGTGTAAGGCTTTCCAAAGCTGCCGAACGTGTTTCTTTCTCTATTTCAATGGTATTCTGACTTGTATAACACACATTTACCACTCTAGAGTCCTTTAGGGAAAGAATATAGGATTCATACAGTGTTTCATGTGATCTTAACTCGAATTAAGGATTTCCCTTATCTTAGCTACCTTTTCTACACTAAGAACTGACTTGGAGAATCTCTTTCAGCTGTTCTAAACGAGTTCTCATCTGTTTACAGTCATTTTCTCTGAATTATCCATGTTTTCATGTAGTTTCCTATATTCTTCCTTCTGGTCCAAGTATAAGCTTTGCCCACTTTATCAAACAACTTCCTACACACTGTTATGAACTGAGGCAGCTTGGGAACATTGTCTCTCAACTGTGTTATAGAGTGTAGTACTACATTTCAGTGAAGTGTAAGGCTTTCCAAAGCTGCCGAACGTGTTTCTTTCTCTATTTCAATGGTATTCTGACTTGTATAACACACATTTACCACTCTAGAGTCCTTTAAGTAAAGAATATAGGATTCATACAGTGTTTCATGTGATCTTAACTCGAATTAAGGATTTCCCGTATCTTAGCTAACTTTTCTACACTAAGAACTGACTTGGAGAATCTCTTTCAGCTCTTCTAAGCGAGTTCTCATCTGTTTACAGTCATTTTCTCTGAATTATCCATTTTTTCATGTAGTTTCCTATATTCTGCCTTCTGGTCCAAGTATAAGCTTTGCCAACTTTATCAAACAACTTCCTACACACTGTTATGAACTGAGGCAGCTTGGGAACATTGTCTCTCAACTGTGTTATAGAGTGTAGTACTACATTTCAGTGAAGTGTAAGGCTTTACAAAGCTGCCCAACGTGTTTCTTTCACTATTTCAATGGTATCCTGCCTTGTATAACACACTTTTACCACTCTAGTCTCCTTTAAGTAAAGAATATAGGATTCAAACACTGTTTCATGTCATATTAACTCGAATTAAGGATGTCCCGGATCTTAGCTACCTTTTCTACACTAAGAACTTACTTGGAGAATCTCTTTGAGCTGTTCTAAACAAGTTCTCATCTGTTTACAGTCATTTTCTCTGAATTATCCATGGTTTCATGTAGTTTCCTATATTCTGCCTTCTGGTCCAAGTATAAGCTTTGCCCACTTTATCAAACAACTTCCTACACACTGTTATGAACTGATGCAGCTCGGGAACATTGTCTCTCAACTGTGTTATAGAGTGTAGTACTATATTTCAGTGAAGTGTAAGGCTTTCCAAAGCTACCGAACGTGTTTCTTTTTCTATTTCAATGGTATTCTGCCTTGTATAACACACATTTACCACTCTAGTCTCCTTTAAGTAAAGAATATAGGATTCATACAGTGTTTCATGTGATATTAACTCCAAATAAGGATTTCCCCGATCTTAGCTACCTTTTCTACACTAAGAACTGACTTGGAGAATCTCTTTTAGCTGTTCTAAACGAGTTCTCATCTGTTTACAGTCATTTTCTCTGAATTATCCATGTTTTCATGTAGTTTCCTATATTCTGCCTTCTGGTCCAAGTATAAGCTTTGCCCACTTTATCAAACAACTTCCTACACAGTGTTATGAACTGAGGCAGCTTGGGAACATTGTCTCTCAACTGTGTTATAGAGTGTAGTTCAACATTTCAGTGAAGTGTAAGGCTTTCCAAAGCTGCCGAACGTGTTTCTTTCTCTATTTCAATGGTATTCTGACTTGTATAACACACATATACCACTCTAGAGTCCTTTAAGTAAAGAATATAGGATTCATACAGTGTTTCATGTGATCTTAACTCGAATTAAGGATTTCCCTTATCTTAGCTACCTTTTCTACACTATGAACTGACTTGGAGAATCTCTTTCAGCTGTTCTAAACCAGTTCTCATCTGTTTACAGTCATTTTCTCTGAATTATCCATGTTTTCATGTAGTTTCCTATATTCTGCCTTCTGGTCCAAGTATAAGCATTGCCCACTTTATCAAACAACTTCCTACACACTGTTATGAACTGAGGCAGCTTGGGAACATTGTCTCTCAACTGTGTTATAGAGTGTAGTACTACATTTCAGTGAAGTGTAAGGCTTTCCTAAGCTTCCGAACGTGTTTCTTTCTCTATTTCAATGGTATTCTGACTTGTATAACACACATTTACCACTCTAGAGTCCTTTAAGTAAAGAATATAGGATTCATACAGTGTTTCATGTGATCTTAACTCGAATTAAGGATTTCCCGTATCTTAGCTAACTTTTCTACACTAAGAACTGACTTGGAGAATCTCTTTCAGCTCTTCTAAGCGAGTTCTCATCTGTTTACAGTCATTTTCTCTGAATTATCCATGTTTTCATGTAGTTTCCTATATTCTGCCTTCTGGTCCAAGTATAAGCTTTGCCCACTTTATCAAACAACTTCCTACACACTGTTATGAACTGAGGCAGCTTGGGAACATTGTCTCTCAACTGTGTTATAGAGTGTAGTACTACATTTCAGTGAAGTGTAAGGCTTTCCAAAGCTGCCGAACGTGTTTCTTTCTCTATTTCAATGGTATTCTGACTTGTATAACACACATTTACCACTCTAGAGTCCTTTAGGGAAAGAATATAGGATTCATACAGTGTTTCATGTGATCTTAACTCGAATTAAGGATTTCCCTTATCTTAGCTACCTTTTCTACACTAAGAACTGACTTGGAGAATCTCTTTCAGCTGTTCTAAACGAGTTCTCATCTGTTTACAGTCATTTTCTCTGAATTATCCATGGTTTCATGTAGTTTCCTATATTCTGCCTTCTGGTCCAAGTATAAGCTTTGCCCACTTTATCAAACAACTTCCTACACACTGTTATGAACTGAGGCAGCTTGGGAACATTGTCTCTCAACTGTGTTATAGAGTGTAGTACTATATTTCAGTGAAGTGTAAGGCTTTCCAAAGCTACCGAACGTGTTTCTTTTTCTATTTCAATGGTATTCTGCCTTGTATAACACACATTTACCACTCTAGTCTCCTTTAAGTAAAGAATATAGGATTCATACAGTGTTTCATGTGATATTAACTCCCAATAAGGATTTCCCCAATCTTAGCTACCTTTTCTACACTAAGAACTGACTTGGAGAATCTCTTTGAGCTGTTCTAAACAAGTTCTCATCTGTTTACAGTCATTTTCTCTGAATTATCCATGTTTTCATGTAGTTTCCTATATTCTGCCTTCTGGTCCAAGTATAAGCTTCTGCCCACTTTATCAAACAACTTCCTGCACACTGTTATGAACTGAGGCAGCTTGGGAACATTGTCTCTCAACTGTGTTATAGAGTGTAGTACTACATTTCAGTGAAGTGTAAGGCTTTCCAAAGCTGCCGAACGTGTTTCTTTCTCTATTTCAATGGTATTCTGACTTGTATAACACACATTTACCACTCTAGAGTCCTTTAGGGAAAGAATATAGGATTCAAACACTGTTTCATGTCATATTAACTCGAATTAAGGATGTCCCGGATCTTAGCTACCTTTTCTACACTAAGAACTTACTTGGAGAATCTCTTTGAGCTGTTCTAAACAAGTTCTCATCTGTTTACAGTCATTTTCTCTGAATTATCCATGGTTTCATGTAGTTTCCTATATTCTGCCTTCTGGTCCAAGTATAAGCTTTGCCCACTTTATCAAACAACTTCCTACACACTGTTATGAACTGAGGCAGCTTGGGAACATTGTCTCTCAACTGTGTTATAGAGTGTAGTACTACATTTCAGTGAAGTGTAAGGCTTTCCTAAGCTTCCGAACGTGTTTCTTTCTCTATTTCAATGGTATTCTGACTTGTATAACACACATTTACCACTCTAGAGTCCTTTAAGTAAAGAATATAGGATTCATACAGTGTTTCATGTGATCTTAACTCGAATTAAGGATTTCCCGTATCTTAGCTAACTTTTCTACACTAAGAACTGACTTGGAGAATCTCTTTCAGCTCTTCTAAGCGAGTTCTCATCTGTTTACAGTCATTTTCTCTGAATTATCCATGTTTTCATGTAGTTTCCTATATTCTGCCTTCTGGTCCAAGTATAAGCTTTGCCCACTTTATCAAACAACTTCCTACACACTGTTATGAACTGAGGCAGCTTGGGAACATTGTCTCTCAACTGTGTTATAGAGTGTAGTACTACATTTCAGTGAAGTGTAAGGCTTTACAAAGCTGCCCAACGTGTTTCTTTCACTATTTCAATGGTATCCTGCCTTGTATAACACACTTTTACCACTCTAGTCTCCTTTAAGTAAAGAATATAGGATTCAAACACTGTTTCATGTCATATTAACTCGAATTAAGGATGTCCCGGATCTTAGCTACCTTTTCTACACTAAGAACTTACTTGGAGAATCTCTTTGAGCTGTTCTAAACAAGTTCTCATCTGTTTACAGTCATTTTCTCTGAATTATCCATGGTTTCATGTAGTTTCCTATATTCTGCCTTCTGGTCCAAGTATAAGCTTTGCCCACTTTATCAAACAACTTCCTACACACTGTTATGAACTGATGCAGCTCGGGAACATTGTCTCTCAACTGTGTTATAGAGTGTAGTACTATATTTCAGTGAAGTGTAAGGCTTTCCAAAGCTACCGAACGTGTTTCTTTTTCTATTTCAATGGTATTCTGCCTTGTATAACACACATTTACCACTCTAGTCTCCTTTAAGTAAAGAATATAGGATTCATACAGTGTTTCATGTGATATTAACTCCAAATAAGGATTTCCCCGATCTTAGCTACCTTTTCTACACTAAGAACTGACTTGGAGAATCTCTTTCAGCTGTTCTAAACGAGTTCTCATCTGTTTACAGTCATTTTCTCTGAATTATCCATGTTTTCATGTAGTTTCCTATATTCTGCCTTCTGGTCCAAGTATAAGCTTTGCCCACTTTATCAAACAACTTCCTACACAGTGTTATGAACTGAGGCAGCTTGGGAACATTGTCTCTCAACTGTGTTATAGAGTGTAGTTCAACATTTCAGTGAAGTGTAAGGCTTTCCAAAGCTGCCGAACGTGTTTCTTTCTCTATTTCAATGGTATTCTGACTTGTATAACACACATATACCACTCTAGAGTCCTTTAAGTAAAGAATATAGGATTCATACAGTGTTTCATGTGATCTTAAATCAAATTAAGGATTTCCCTTATCTTAGCTACCTTTTCTATACTAACAACTGACTTGGAGAATCTCTTTCAGCTGTTCTAAACGAGTTCTCATCTGTTTACAGTCATTTTCTCTGAATTATCCATGTTTTCATGTACTTTCCTATATTCTGCCTTCTGGTCCAAGTATAAGCTTTGCCCACTTTATCAAACAACTTCCTGCACACTGTTATGAACTGAGGCAGCTTGGGAACATTGTCTCTCAACTGTGTTATAGAGTGTAGTACTACATTTCAGTGAAGTGTAAGGCTTTCCAAAGCTGCCGAACGTGTTTCTTTCTCTATTTCAATGGTATTCTGACTTGTATAACACACATTTACCACTCTAGAGTCCTTTAGGGAAAGAATATAGGATTCATACAGTGTTTCATGTGATCTTAACTCGAATTAAGGATTTCCCTTATCTTAGCTACCTTTTCTACACTATGAACTGACTTGGAGAATCTCTTTCAGCTGTTCTAAACCAGTTCTCATCTGTTTACAGTCATTTTCTCTGAATTATCCATGTTTTCATGTAGTTTCCTATATTCTGCCTTCTGGTCCAAGTATAAGCATTGCCCACTTTATCAAACAACTTCCTACACACTGTTATGAACTGAGGCAGCTTGGGAACATTGTCTCTCAACTGTGTTATAGAGTGTAGTACTACATTTCAGTGAAGTGTAAGGCTTTCCTAAGCTTCCGAACGTGTTTCTTTCTCTATTTCAATGGTATTCTGACTTGTATAACACACATTTACCACTCTAGAGTCCTTTAAGTAAAGAATATAGGATTCATACAGTGTTTCATGTGATCTTAACTCGAATTAAGGATTTCCCGTATCTTAGCTAACTTTTCTACACTAAGAACTGACTTGGAGAATCTCTTTCAGCTCTTCTAAGCGAGTTCTCATCTGTTTACAGTCATTTTCTCTGAATTATCCATGTTTTCATGTAGTTTCCTATATTCTGCCTTCTGGTCCAAGTATAAGCTTTGCCCACTTTATCAAACAACTTCCTACACACTGTTATGAACTGAGGCAGCTTGGGAACATTGTCTCTCAACTGTGTTATAGAGTGTAGTACTACATTTCAGTGAAGTGTAAGGCTTTACAAAGCTGCCCAAAGTGTTTCTTTCACTATTTCAATGGTATCCTGCCTTGTATAACACACTTTTACCACTCTAGTCTCCTTTAAGTAAAGAATATAGGATTCAAACACTGTTTCATGTCATATTAACTCGAATTAAGGATGTCCCGGATCTTAGCTACCTTTTCTACACTAAGAACTTACTTGGAGAATCTCTTTGATCTGTTCTAAACAAGTTCTCATCTGTTTACAGTCATTTTCTCTGAATTATCCATGGTTTCATGTAGTTTCCTATATTCTGCCTTCTGGTCCAAGTATAAGCTTTGCCCACTTTATCAAACAACTTCCTACACACTGTTATGAACTGATGCAGCTCGGGAACATTGTCTCTCAACTGTGTTATAGAGTGTAGTACTACATTTCAGTGAAGTGTAAGGCTTTCCAAAGCTACCGAACGTGTTTCTTTTTCTATTTCAATGGTATTCTGCCTTGTATAACACACATTTACCACTCTAGTCTCCTTTAAGTAAAGAATATAGGATTCATACAGTGTTTCATGTGATATTAACTCCAAATAAGGATTTCCCCGATCTTAGCTACCTTTTCTACACTAAGAACTGACTTGGAGAATCTCTTTCAGCTGTTCTAAACGAGTTCTCATCTGTTTACAGTCATTTTCTCTGAATTATCCATGTTTTCATGTAGTTTCCTATATTCTGCCTTCTGGTCCAAGTATAAGCTTTGCCCACTTTATCAAACAACTTCCTACACAGTGTTATGAACTGAGGCAGCTTGGGAACATTGTCTCTCAACTGTGTTATAGAGTGTAGTTCAACATTTCAGTGAAGTGTAAGGCTTTCCAAAGCTGCCGAACGTGTTTCTTTCTCTATTTCAATGGTATTCTGACTTGTATAACACACATATACCACTCTAGAGTCCTTTAAGTAAAGAATATAGGATTCATACAGTGTTTCATGTGATCTTAAATCAAATTAAGGATTTCCCTTATCTTAGCTACCTTTTCTATACTAACAACTGACTTGGAGAATCTCTTTCAGCTGTTCTAAACGAGTTCTCATCTGTTTACAGTCATTTTCTCTGAATTATCCATGTTTTCATGTACTTTCCTATATTCTGCCTTCTGGTCCAAGTATAAGCTTTGCCCACTTTATCAAACAACTTCCTGCACACTGTTATGAACTGAGGCAGCTTGGGAACATTGTCTCTCAACTGTGTTATAGAGTGTAGTACTACATTTCAGTGAAGTGTAAGGCTTTCCAAAGCTGCCGAACGTGTTTCTTTCTCTATTTCAATGGTATTCTGACTTGTATAACACACATTTACCACTCTAGAGTCCTTTAGGGAAAGAATATAGGATTCATAAAGTGTTTCATGTGATCTTAACTCGAATTAAGGATTTCCCTTATCTTAGCTACCTTTTCTACACTATGAACTGACTTGGAGAATCTCTTTCAGCTGTTCTAAACCAGTTCTCATCTGTTTACAGTCATTTTCTCTGAATTATCCATGTTTTCATGTAGTTTCCTATATTCTGCCTTCTGGTCCAAGTATAAGCATTGCCCACTTTATCAAACAACTTCCTACACACTGTTATGAACTGAGGCAGCTTGGGAACATTGTCTCTCAACTGTGTTATAGAGTGTAGTACTACATTTCAGTGAAGTGTAAGGCTTTCCTAAGCTTCCGAACGTGTTTCTTTCTCTATTTCAATGGTATTCTGACTTGTATAACACACATTTACCACTCTAGAGTCCTTTAGGGAAAGAATATAGGATTCATACAGTGTTTCATGTGATCTTAACTCGAATTAAGGATTTCCCGTATCTTAGCTAACTTTTCTACACTAAGAACTGACTTGGAGAATCTCTTTCAGCTCTTCTAAGCGAGTTCTCATCTGTTTACAGTCATTTTCTCTGAATTATCCATGTTTTCATGTAGTTTCCTATATTCTGCCTTCTGGTCCAAGTATAAGCTTTGCCCACTTTATCAAACAACTTCCTACACACTGTTATGAACTGAGGCAGCTTGGGAACATTGTCTCTCAACTGTGTTATAGAGTGTAGTACTACATTTCAGTGAAGTGTAAGGCTTTACAAAGCTGCCCAACGTGTTTCTTTCACTATTTCAATGGTATCCTGCCTTGTATAACACACTTTTACCACTCTAGTCTCCTTTAAGTAAAGAATATAGGATTCAAACACTGTTTCATGTCATATTATCTCGAATTAAGGATGTCCCGGATCTTAGCTACCTTTTCTACACTAAGAACTTACTTGGAGAATCTCTTTGAGCTGTTCTAAACAAGTTCTCATCTGTTTACAGTCATTTTCTCTGAATTATCCATGGTTTCATGTAGTTTCCTATATTCTGCCTTCTGGTCCAAGTATAAGCTTTGCCCACTTTATCAAACAACTTCCTACACACTGTTATGAACTGATGCAGCTCGGGAACATTGTCTCTCAACTGTGTTATAGAGTGTAGTACTACATTTCAGTGAAGTGTAAGGCTTTCCAAAGCTACCGAACGTGTTTCTTTTTCTATTTCAATGGTATTCTGCCTTGTATAACACACATTTACCACTCTAGTCTCCTTTAAGTAAAGAATATAGGATTCATACAGTGTTTCATGTGATATTAACTCCAAATAAGGATTTCCCCGATCTTAGCTACCTTTTCTACACTAAGAACTGACTTGGAGAATCTCTTTCAGCTGTTCTAAACGAGTTCTCATCTGTTTACAGTCATTTTCTCTGAATTATCCATGTTTTCATGTAGTTTCCTATATTCTGCCTTCTGGTCCAAGTATAAGCTTTGCCCACTTTATCAAACAACTTCCTACACAGTGTTATGAACTGAGGCAGCTTGGGAACATTGTCTCTCAACTGTGTTATAGAGTGTAGTTCAACATTTCAGTGAAGTGTAAGGCTTTCCAAAGCTGCCGAACGTGTTTCTTTCTCTATTTCAATGGTATTCTGACTTGTATAACACACATATACCACTCTAGAGTCCTTTAAGTAAAGAATATAGGATTCATACAGTGTTTCATGTGATCTTAAATCAAATTAAGGATTTCCCTTATCTTAGCTACCTTTTCTATACTAACAACTGACTTGGAGAATCTCTTTCAGCTGTTCTAAACGAGTTCTCATCTGTTTACAGTCATTTTCTCTGAATTATCCATGTTTTCATGTACTTTCCTATATTCTGCCTTCTGGTCCAAGTATAAGCTTTGCCCACTTTATCAAACAACTTCCTGCACACTGTTATGAACTGAGGCAGCTTGGGAACATTGTCTCTTCAACTGTGTTATAGAGTGTAGTACTACATTTCAGTGAAGTGTAAGGCTTTCCAAAGCTGCCGAACGTGTTTCTTTCTCTATTTCAATGGTATTCTGACTTGTATAACACACATTTACCACTCTAGAGTCCTTTAGGGAAAGAATATAGGATTCATAAAGTGTTTCATGTGATCTTAACTCGAATTAAGGATTTCCCTTATCTTAGCTACCTTTTCTACACTATGAACTGACTTGGAGAATCTCTTTCAGCTGTTCTAAACCAGTTCTCATCTGTTTACAGTCATTTTCTCTGAATTATCCATATTTTCATGTAGTTTCCTATATTCTGCCTTCTGGTCCAAGTATAAGCATTGCCCACTTTATCAAACAACTTCCTACACACTGTTATGAACTGAGGCAGCTTGGGAACATTGTCTCTCAACTGTGTTATAGAGTGTAGTACTACATTTCAGTGAAGTGTAAGGCTTTCCTAAGCTTCCGAACGTGTTTCTTTCTCTATTTCAATGGTATTCTGACTTGTATAACACACATTTACCACTCTAGAGTCCTTTAAGTAAAGAATATAGGATTCATACAGTGTTTCATGTGATCTTAACTCGAATTAAGGATTTCCCGTATCTTAGCTAACTTTTCTACACTAAGAACTGACTTGGAGAATCTCTTTCAGCTCTTCTAAGCGAGTTCTCATCTGTTTACAGTCATTTTCTCTGAATTATCCATTGTTTCATGTAGTTTCCTATATTCTGCCTTCTGGTCCAAGTATAAGCTTTGCCCACTTTATCAAACAACTTCCTACACACTGTTATGAACTGAGGCAGCTTGGGAACATTGTCTCTCAACTGTGTTATAGAGTGTAGTACTACATTTCAGTGAAGTGTAAGGCTTTACAAAGCTGCCCAACGTGTTTCTTTCACTAATTCAATGGTATCCTGCCTTGTATAACACACTTTTACCACTCTAGTCTCCTTTAAGTAAAGAATATAGGATTCAAACACTGTTTCATGTCATATTAACTCGAATTAAGGATGTCCCGGATCTTAGCTACCTTTTCTACACTAAGAACTTACTTGGAGAATCTCTTTGAGCTGTTCTAAACAAGTTCTCATCTGTTTACAGTCATTTTCTCTGAATTATCCATGGTTTCATGTAGTTTCCTATATTCTGCCTTCTGGTCCAAGTATAAGCTTTGCCCACTTTATCAAACAACTTCCTACACACTGTTATGAACTGATGCAGCTCGGGAACATTGTCTCTCAACTGTGTTATAGAGTGTAGTACTATATTTCAGTGAAGTGTAAGGCTTTCCAAAGCTACCGAACGTGTTTCTTTTTCTATTTCAATGGTATTCTGCCTTGTATAACACACATTTACCACTCTAGTCTCCTTTAAGTAAAGAATATAGGATTCATACAGTGTTTCATGTGATATTAACTCCAAATAAGGATTTCCCCGATCTTAGCTACCTTTTCTACACTAAGAACTGACTTGGAGAATCTCTTTCAGCTGTTCTAAACGAGTTCTCATCTGTTTACAGTCATTTTCTCTGAATTATCCATGTTTTCATGTAGTTTCCTATATTCTGCCTTCTGGTCCAAGTATAAGCTTTGCCCACTTTATCAAACAACTTCCTACACAGTGTTATGAACTGAGGCAGCTTGGGAACATTGTCTCTCAACTGTGTTATAGAGTGTAGTTCAACATTTCAGTGAAGTGTAAGGCTTTCCAAAGCTGCCGAACGTGTTTCTTTCTCTATTTCAATGGTATTCTGACTTGTATAACACACATATACCACTCTAGAGTCCTTTAAGTAAAGAATATAGGATTCATACAGTGTTTCATGTGATCTTAAATCAAATTAAGGATTTCCCTTATCTTAGCTACCTTTTCTATACTAACAACTGACTTGGAGAATCTCTTTCAGCTGTTCTAAACGAGTTCTCATCTGTTTACAGTCATTTTCTCTGAATTATCCATGTTTTCATGTACTTTCCTATATTCTGCCTTCTGGTCCAAGTATAAGCTTTGCCCACTTTATCAAACAACTTCCTGCACACTGTTATGAACTGAGGCAGCTTGGGAACATTGTCTCTCAACTGTGTTATAGAGTGTAGTACTACATTTCAGTGAAGTGTAAGGCTTTCCAAAGCTGCCGAACGTGTTTCTTTCTCTATTTCAATGGTATTCTGACTTGTATAACACACATTTACCACTCTAGAGTTCTTTACGGAAAGAATATAGGATTCATACAGTGTTTCATGTGATCTTAACTCGAATTAAGGATATCCCTTATCTTAGCTACCTTTTCTACACTAAGAACTGACTTGGAGAATCTCTTTCAGCTGTTCTAAACGAGTTCTCATCTGTTTACAGTCATTTTCTCTGAATTATCCATGGTTTCATGTGGTTTCCTATATTCTGCCTTCTGGTCCAAGTATAAGCTTTGCCCACTTTATCAAACAACTTCCTACACACTGTTATGAACTGAGGCAGCTTGGGAACATTGTCTCTCAACTGTGTTATAGAGTGTAGTACTATATTTCAGTGAAGTGTAAGGCTTTCCAAAGCTACCGAACGTGTTTCTTTTTCTATTTCAATGGTATTCTGCCTTGTATAACACACATTTACCACTCTAGTCTCCTTTAAGTAAAGAATATAGGATTCATACAGTGTTTCATGTGATATTAACTCCCAATAAGGATTTCCCCGATCTTAGCTACCTTTTCTACACTAAGAACTGACTTGGAGAATCTCTTTGAGCTGTTCTAAACAAGTTCTCATCTGTTTACAGTCATTTTCTCTGAATTATCCATGTTTTCATGTAGTTTCCTATATTCTGCCTTCTGGTCCAAGTATAAGCTTCTGCCCACTTTATCAAACAACTTCCTGCACACTGTTATGAACTGAGGCAGCTTGGGAACATTGTCTCTCAACTGTGTTATAGAGTGTAGTACTACATTTCAGTGAAGTGTAAGGCTTTCCAAAGCTGTCGAACGTGTTTCTTTCTCTATTTCAATGGTATTCTGACTTGTATAACACACATTTACCACTCTAGAGTCCTTTAGGGAAAGAATATAGGATTCATACAGTGTTTCATGTGATCTTAACTCGAATTAAGGATTTCCCTTATCTTAGCTACCTTTTCTACACTAAGAACTGACTTGGAGAATCCCTTTCAGCTGTTCTAAACGAGTTCTCATCTGTTTACAGTCATTTTCTCTGAATTATCCATGGTTTCATGTAGTTTCCTATATTCTGCCTTCTGGTCCAAGTATAAGCTTTGCCCACTTTATCAAACAACTTCCTACACACTGTTATGAACTGAGGCAGCTTGGGAACATTGTCTCTCAACTGTGTTATAGAGTGTAGTACTATATTTCAGTGAAGTGTAAGGCTTTCCAAAGCTACCGAACGTGTTTCTTTTTCTATTTCAATGGTATTCTGCCTTGTATAACACACATTTACCACTCTAGTCTCCTTTAAGTAAAGAATATAGGATTCATACAGTGTTTCATGTGATATTAACTCCCAATAAGGATTTCCCCAATCTTAGCTACCTTTTCTACACTAAGAACTGACTTGGAGAATCTCTTTGAGCTGTTCTAAACAAGTTCTCATCTCTTTACAGTCATTTTCTCTGAATTATCCATGTTTTCATGTAGTTTCCTATATTCTGCCTTCTGGTCCAAGTATAAGCTTCTGCCCACTTTATCAAACAACTTCCTGCACACTGTTATGAACTGAGGCAGCTTGGGAACATTGTCTCTCAACTGTGTTACAGAGTGTAGTACTACATTTCAGTGAAGTGTAAGGCTTTCCAAAGCTGCCGAACGTGTTTCTTTCTCTATTTCAATGGTATTCTGACTTGTATAACACACATTTACCACTCTAGAGTCCTTTAGGGAAAGAATATAGGATTCATACAGTGTTTCATGTGATCTTAACTCGAATTAAGGATTTCCCTTATCTTAGCTACCTTTTCTACACTAAGAACTGACTTGGAGAATCTCTTTCAGCTGTTCTAAACGAGTTCTCATCTGTTTACAGTCATTTTCTCTGAATTATCCATGTTTTCATGTAGTTTCCTATATTCTGCCTTCTGGTCCAAGTGTAAGCTTTGCCCACTTTATCAAACAACTTTCTACGCACTGTTATGAACTGAGGCAGCTTGGGAACATTGTCTCTCAACTGTGTTATAGAGTGTAGTACTACATTTCAGTGAAGTGTAAGGCTTTCCAAAGCTGCCGAACGTGTTTCTTTCTCTATTTCAATGGTATTCTGACTTGTATAACACACATTTACCACTCTAGAGTCCTTTAGGGAAAGAATATAGGATTCATACAGTGTTTCATGTGATCTTAACTCGAATTAAGGATTTCCCTTATCTTAGCTACCTTTTCTACACTAAGAACTGACTTGGAGAATCTCTTTCAGCTGTTCTAAACGAGTTCTCATCTGTTTACAGTCATTTTCTCTGAATTATCCATGTTTTCATGTAGTTTCCTATATTCTTCCTTCTGGTCCAAGTATAAGCTTTGCCCACTTTATCAAACAACTTCCTACACACTGTTATGAACTGAGGCAGCTTGGGAACATTGTCTCTCAACTGTGTTATAGAGTGTAGTACTACATTTCAGTGAAGTGTAAGGCTTTCCAAAGCTGCCGAACGTGTTTCTTTCTCTATTTCAATGGTATTCTGACTTGTATAACACACATTTACCACTCTAGAGTCCTTTAGGGAAAGAATATAGGATTCATACAGTGTTTCATGTGATCTTAACTCGAATTAAGGATTTCCCTTATCTTAGCTACCTTTTCTACACTAAGAACTGACTTGGAGAATCTCTTTCAGCTGTTCTAAACGAGTTCTCATCTGTTTACAGTCATTTTCTCTGAATTATCCATGGTTTCATGTAGTTTCCTATATTCTGCCTTCTGGTCCAAGTATAAGCTTTGCCCACTTTATCAAACAACTTCCTACACACTGTTATGAACTGAGGCAGCTTGGGAACATTGTCTCTCAACTGTGTTATAGAGTGTAGTACTATATTTCAGTGAAGTGTAAGGCTTTCCAAAGCTACCGAACGTGTTTCTTTTTCTATTTCAATGGTATTCTGCCTTGTATAACACACATTTACCACTCTAGTCTCCTTTAAGTAAAGAATATAGGATTCATACAGTGTTTCATGTGATATTAACTCCCAATAAGGATTTCCCCAATCTTAGCTACCTTTTCTACACTAAGAACTGACTTGGAGAATCTCTTTGAGCTGTTCTAAACAAGTTCTCATCTGTTTACAGTCATTTTCTCTGAATTATCCATGTTTTCATGTAGTTTCCTATATTCTGCCTTCTGGTCCAAGTATAAGCTTTGCCCACTTTATCAAACAACTTCCTACGCACTGTTATGAACTGAGGCAGCTTGGGAACATTGTCTCTCAACTGTGTTATAGAGTGTAGTACTACATTTCAGTGAAGTGTAAGGCTTTCCAAAGCTGCCGAACGTGTTTCTTTCTCTATTTCAATGGTATTCTGACTTGTATAACACACATTTACCACTCTAGAGTCCTTTAGGGAAAGAATATAGGATTCATACAGTGTTTCATGTGATCTTAACTCGAATTAAGGATTTCCCTTATCTTAGCTACCTTTTCTACACTAAGAACTGACTTGGAGAATCTCTTTCAGCTGTTCTAAACGAGTTCTCATCTTTTTACAGTCATTTTCTCTGAATTATCCATGTTTTCATGTAGTTTCCTATATTCTGCCTTCTGGTTCAATTATAAGCTTTGCCCACTTTATCAAACAACTTCCTACACACTGTTATGAACTGAGGCAGCTTGGGAACATTGTCTCTCAACTGTGTTATAGAGTGTAGTACTACATTTCAGTGAAGTGTAAGGCTTTCCAAAGCTGCCGAACGTGTTTCTTTCTCTATTTCAATGGTATTCTGACTTGTATAACACACATTTACCACTCTAGAGTCCTTTAGGGAAAGAATATAGGATTCATACAGTGTTTCATGTGATCTTAACTCGAATTAAGGATTTCCCTTATCTTAGCTACCTTTTCTACACTAAGAACTGACTTGGAGAATCTCTTTCAGCTGTTCTAAACGAGTTCTCATCTGTTTACAGTCATTTTCTCTGAATTATCCATGTTTTCATGTAGTTTCCTATATTCTTCCTTCTGGTCCAAGTATAAGCTTTGCCAACTTTATCAAACAACTTCCTACACACTGTTATGAACTGAGGCAGCTTGGGAACATTGTCTCTCAACTGTGTTATAGAGTGTAGTACTACATTTCAGTGAAGTGTAAGGCTTTCCAAAGCTGCCGAACGTGTTTCTTTCTCTATTTCAATGGTATTCTGACTTGTATAACACACATTTACCACTCTAGAGTCCTTTAGGGAAAGAATATAGGATTCATACAGTGTTTCATGTGATCTTAACTCGAATTAAGGATTTCCCTTATCTTAGCTACCTTTTCTACACTATGAACTGACTTGGAGAATCTCTTTCAGCTGTTCTAAACCAGTTCTCATCTGTTTACAGTCATTTTCTCTGAATTATCCATGTTTTCATGTAGTTTCCTATATTCTGCCTTCTGGTCCAAGTATAAGCATTGCCCACTTTATCAAACAACTTCCTACACACTGTTATGAACTGAGGCAGCTTGGGAACATTGTCTCTCAACTGTGTTATAGAGTGTAGTACTACATTTCAGTGAAGTGTAAGGCTTTCCTAAGCTTCCGAACGTGTTTCTTTCTCTATTTCAATGGTATTCTGACTTGTATAACACACATTTACCACTCTAGAGTCCTTTAGGGAAAGAATATAGGATTCATACAGTGTTTCATGTGATCTTAACTCGAATTAAGGATTTCCCGTATCTTAGCTAACTTTTCTACACTAAGAACTGACTTGGAGAATCTCTTTCAGCTCTTCTAAGCGAGTTCTCATCTGTTTACAGTCATTTTCTCTGAATTATCCATGTTTTCATGTAGTTTCCTATATTCTGCCTTCTGGTCCAAGTATAAGCTTTGCCCACTTTATCAAACAACTTCCTACACACTGTTATGAACTGAGGCAGCTTGGGAACATTGTCTCTCAACTGTGTTATAGAGTGTAGTACTACATTTCAGTGAAGTGTAAGGCTTTACAAAGCTGCCCAACGTGTTTCTTTCACTATTTCAATGGTATCCTGCCTTGTATAACACACTTTTACCACTCTAGTCTCCTTTAAGTAAAGAATATAGGATTCAAACACTGTTTCATGTCATATTATCTCGAATTAAGGATGTCCCGGATCTTAGCTACCTTTTCTACACTAAGAACTTACTTGGAGAATCTCTTTGAGCTGTTCTAAACAAGTTCTCATCTGTTTACAGTCATTTTCTCTGAATTATCCATGGTTTCATGTAGTTTCCTATATTCTGCCTTCTGGTCCAAGTATAAGCTTTGCCCACTTTATCAAACAACTTCCTACACACTGTTATGAACTGATGCAGCTCGGGAACATTGTCTCTCAACTGTGTTATAGAGTGTAGTACTACATTTCAGTGAAGTGTAAGGCTTTCCAAAGCTACCGAACGTGTTTCTTTTTCTATTTCAATGGTATTCTGCCTTGTATAACACACATTTACCACTCTAGTCTCCTTTAAGTAAAGAATATAGGATTCATACAGTGTTTCATGTGATATTAACTCCAAATAAGGATTTCCCCGATCTTAGCTACCTTTTCTACACTAAGAACTGACTTGGAGAATCTCTTTCAGCTGTTCTAAACGAGTTCTCATCTGTTTACAGTCATTTTCTCTGAATTATCCATGTTTTCATGTAGTTTCCTATATTCTGCCTTCTGGTCCAAGTATAAGCTTTGCCCACTTTATCAAACAACTTCCTACACAGTGTTATGAACTGAGGCAGCTTGGGAACATTGTCTCTCAACTGTGTTATAGAGTGTAGTTCAACATTTCAGTGAAGTGTAAGGCTTTCCAAAGCTGCCGAACGTGTTTCTTTCTCTATTTCAATGGTATTCTGACTTGTATAACACACATATACCACTCTAGAGTCCTTTAAGTAAAGAATATAGGATTCATACAGTGTTTCATGTGATCTTAAATCAAATTAAGGATTTCCCTTATCTTAGCTACCTTTTCTATACTAACAACTGACTTGGAGAATCTCTTTCAGCTGTTCTAAACGAGTTCTCATCTGTTTACAGTCATTTTCTCTGAATTATCCATGTTTTCATGTACTTTCCTATATTCTGCCTTCTGGTCCAAGTATAAGCTTTGCCCACTTTATCAAACAACTTCCTGCACACTGTTATGAACTGAGGCAGCTTGGGAACATTGTCTCTTCAACTGTGTTATAGAGTGTAGTACTACATTTCAGTGAAGTGTAAGGCTTTCCAAAGCTGCCGAACGTGTTTCTTTCTCTATTTCAATGGTATTCTGACTTGTATAACACACATTTACCACTCTAGAGTCCTTTAGGGAAAGAATATAGGATTCATAAAGTGTTTCATGTGATCTTAACTCGAATTAAGGATTTCCCTTATCTTAGCTACCTTTTCTACACTATGAACTGACTTGGAGAATCTCTTTCAGCTGTTCTAAACCAGTTCTCATCTGTTTACAGTCATTTTCTCTGAATTATCCATATTTTCATGTAGTTTCCTATATTCTGCCTTCTGGTCCAAGTATAAGCATTGCCCACTTTATCAAACAACTTCCTACACACTGTTATGAACTGAGGCAGCTTGGGAACATTGTCTCTCAACTGTGTTATAGAGTGTAGTACTACATTTCAGTGAAGTGTAAGGCTTTCCTAAGCTTCCGAACGTGTTTCTTTCTCTATTTCAATGGTATTCTGACTTGTATAACACACATTTACCACTCTAGAGTCCTTTAAGTAAAGAATATAGGATTCATACAGTGTTTCATGTGATCTTAACTCGAATTAAGGATTTCCCGTATCTTAGCTAACTTTTCTACACTAAGAACTGACTTGGAGAATCTCTTTCAGCTCTTCTAAGCGAGTTCTCATCTGTTTACAGTCATTTTCTCTGAATTATCCATTGTTTCATGTAGTTTCCTATATTCTGCCTTCTGGTCCAAGTATAAGCTTTGCCCACTTTATCAAACAACTTCCTACACACTGTTATGAACTGAGGCAGCTTGGGAACATTGTCTCTCAACTGTGTTATAGAGTGTAGTACTACATTTCAGTGAAGTGTAAGGCTTTACAAAGCTGCCCAACGTGTTTCTTTCACTAATTCAATGGTATCCTGCCTTGTATAACACACTTTTACCACTCTAGTCTCCTTTAAGTAAAGAATATAGGATTCAAACACTGTTTCATGTCATATTAACTCGAATTAAGGATGTCCCGGATCTTAGCTACCTTTTCTACACTAAGAACTTACTTGGAGAATCTCTTTGAGCTGTTCTAAACAAGTTCTCATCTGTTTACAGTCATTTTCTCTGAATTATCCATGGTTTCATGTAGTTTCCTATATTCTGCCTTCTGGTCCAAGTATAAGCTTTGCCCACTTTATCAAACAACTTCCTACACACTGTTATGAACTGATGCAGCTCGGGAACATTGTCTCTCAACTGTGTTATAGAGTGTAGTACTATATTTCAGTGAAGTGTAAGGCTTTCCAAAGCTACCGAACGTGTTTCTTTTTCTATTTCAATGGTATTCTGCCTTGTATAACACACATTTACCACTCTAGTCTCCTTTAAGTAAAGAATATAGGATTCATACAGTGTTTCATGTGATATTAACTCCAAATAAGGATTTCCCCGATCTTAGCTACCTTTTCTACACTAAGAACTGACTTGGAGAATCTCTTTCAGCTGTTCTAAACGAGTTCTCATCTGTTTACAGTCATTTTCTCTGAATTATCCATGTTTTCATGTAGTTTCCTATATTCTGCCTTCTGGTCCAAGTATAAGCTTTGCCCACTTTATCAAACAACTTCCTACACAGTGTTATGAACTGAGGCAGCTTGGGAACATTGTCTCTCAACTGTGTTATAGAGTGTAGTTCAACATTTCAGTGAAGTGTAAGGCTTTCCAAAGCTGCCGAACGTGTTTCTTTCTCTATTTCAATGGTATTCTGACTTGTATAACACACATATACCACTCTAGAGTCCTTTAAGTAAAGAATATAGGATTCATACAGTGTTTCATGTGATCTTAAATCAAATTAAGGATTTCCCTTATCTTAGCTACCTTTTCTATACTAACAACTGACTTGGAGAATCTCTTTCAGCTGTTCTAAACGAGTTCTCATCTGTTTACAGTCATTTTCTCTGAATTATCCATGTTTTCATGTACTTTCCTATATTCTGCCTTCTGGTCCAAGTATAAGCTTTGCCCACTTTATCAAACAACTTCCTGCACACTGTTATGAACTGAGGCAGCTTGGGAACATTGTCTCTCAACTGTGTTATAGAGTGTAGTACTACATTTCAGTGAAGTGTAAGGCTTTCCAAAGCTGCCGAACGTGTTTCTTTCTCTATTTCAATGGTATTCTGACTTGTATAACACACATTTACCACTCTAGAGTTCTTTACGGAAAGAATATAGGATTCATACAGTGTTTCATGTGATCTTAACTCGAATTAAGGATATCCCTTATCTTAGCTACCTTTTCTACACTAAGAACTGACTTGGAGAATCTCTTTCAGCTGTTCTAAACGAGTTCTCATCTGTTTACAGTCATTTTCTCTGAATTATCCATGGTTTCATGTGGTTTCCTATATTCTGCCTTCTGGTCCAAGTATAAGCTTTGCCCACTTTATCAAACAACTTCCTACACACTGTTATGAACTGAGGCAGCTTGGGAACATTGTCTCTCAACTGTGTTATAGAGTGTAGTACTATATTTCAGTGAAGTGTAAGGCTTTCCAAAGCTACCGAACGTGTTTCTTTTTCTATTTCAATGGTATTCTGCCTTGTATAACACACATTTACCACTCTAGTCTCCTTTAAGTAAAGAATATAGGATTCATACAGTGTTTCATGTGATATTAACTCCCAATAAGGATTTCCCCGATCTTAGCTACCTTTTCTACACTAAGAACTGACTTGGAGAATCTCTTTGAGCTGTTCTAAACAAGTTCTCATCTGTTTACAGTCATTTTCTCTGAATTATCCATGTTTTCATGTAGTTTCCTATATTCTGCCTTCTGGTCCAAGTATAAGCTTCTGCCCACTTTATCAAACAACTTCCTGCACACTGTTATGAACTGAGGCAGCTTGGGAACATTGTCTCTCAACTGTGTTATAGAGTGTAGTACTACATTTCAGTGAAGCGTAAGGCTTTCCAAAGCTGTCGAACGTGTTTCTTTCTCTATTTCAATGGTATTCTGACTTGTATAACACACATTTACCACTCTAGAGTCCTTTAGGGAAAGAATATAGGATTCATACAGTGTTTCATGTGATCTTAACTCGAATTAAGGATTTCCCTTATCTTAGCTACCTTTTCTACACTAAGAACTGACTTGGAGAATCCCTTTCAGCTGTTCTAAACGAGTTCTCATCTGTTTACAGTCATTTTCTCTGAATTATCCATGGTTTCATGTAGTTTCCTATATTCTGCCTTCTGGTCCAAGTATAAGCTTTGCCCACTTTATCAAACAACTTCCTACACACTGTTATGAACTGAGGCAGCTTGGGAACATTGTCTCTCAACTGTGTTATAGAGTGTAGTACTATATTTCAGTGAAGTGTAAGGCTTTCCAAAGCTACCGAACGTGTTTCTTTTTCTATTTCAATGGTATTCTGCCTTGTATAACACACATTTACCACTCTAGTCTCCTTTAAGTAAAGAATATAGGATTCATACAGTGTTTCATGTGATATTAACTCCCAATAAGGATTTCCCCAATCTTAGCTACCTTTTCTACACTAAGAACTGACTTGGAGAATCTCTTTGAGCTGTTCTAAACAAGTTCTCATCTCTTTACAGTCATTTTCTCTGAATTATCCATGTTTTCATGTAGTTTCCTATATTCTGCCTTCTGGTCCAAGTATAAGCTTCTGCCCACTTTATCAAACAACTTCCTGCACACTGTTATGAACTGAGGCAGCTTGGGAACATTGTCTCTCAACTGTGTTACAGAGTGTAGTACTACATTTCAGTGAAGTGTAAGGCTTTCCAAAGCTGCCGAACGTGTTTCTTTCTCTATTTCAATGGTATTCTGACTTGTATAACACACATTTACCACTCTAGAGTCCTTTAGGGAAAGAATATAGGATTCATACAGTGTTTCATGTGATCTTAACTCGAATTAAGGATTTCCCTTATCTTAGCTACCTTTTCTACACTAAGAACTGACTTGGAGAATCTCTTTCAGCTGTTCTAAACGAGTTCTCATCTGTTTACAGTCATTTTCTCTGAATTATCCATGTTTTCATGTAGTTTCCTATATTCTGCCTTCTGGTCCAAGTGTAAGCTTTGCCCACTTTATCAAACAACTTTCTACGCACTGTTATGAACTGAGGCAGCTTGGGAACATTGTCTCTCAACTGTGTTATAGAGTGTAGTACTACATTTCAGTGAAGTGTAAGGCTTTCCAAAGCTGCCGAACGTGTTTCTTTCTCTATTTCAATGGTATTCTGACTTGTATAACACACATTTACCACTCTAGAGTCCTTTAGGGAAAGAATATAGGATTCATACAGTGTTTCATGTGATCTTAACTCGAATTAAGGATTTCCCTTATCTTAGCTACCTTTTCTACACTAAGAACTGACTTGGAGAATCTCTTTCAGCTGTTCTAAACGAGTTCTCATCTGTTTACAGTCATTTTCTCTGAATTATCCATGTTTTCATGTAGTTTCCTATATTCTTCCTTCTGGTCCAAGTATAAGCTTTGCCCACTTTATCAAACAACTTCCTACACACTGTTATGAACTGAGGCAGCTTGGGAACATTGTCTCTCAACTGTGTTATAGAGTGTAGTACTACATTTCAGTGAAGTGTAAGGCTTTCCAAAGCTGCCGAACGTGTTTCTTTCTCTATTTCAATGGTATTCTGACTTGTATAACACACATTTACCACTCTAGAGTCCTTTAGGGAAAGAATATAGGATTCATACAGTGTTTCATGTGATCTTAACTCGAATTAAGGATTTCCCTTATCTTAGCTACCTTTTCTACACTAAGAACTGACTTGGAGAATCTCTTTCAGCTGTTCTAAACGAGTTCTCATCTGTTTACAGTCATTTTCTCTGAATTATCCATGGTTTCATGTAGTTTCCTATATTCTGCCTTCTGGTCCAAGTATAAGCTTTGCCCACTTTATCAAACAACTTCCTACACACTGTTATGAACTGAGGCAGCTTGGGAACATTGTCTCTCAACTGTGTTATAGAGTGTAGTACTATATTTCAGTGAAGTGTAAGGCTTTCCAAAGCTACCGAACGTGTTTCTTTTTCTATTTCAATGGTATTCTGCCTTGTATAACACACATTTACCACTCTAGTCTCCTTTAAGTAAAGAATATAGGATTCATACAGTGTTTCATGTGATATTAACTCCCAATAAGGATTTCCCCAATCTTAGCTACCTTTTCTACACTAAGAACTGACTTGGAGAATCTCTTTGAGCTGTTCTAAACAAGTTCTCATCTGTTTACAGTCATTTTCTCTGAATTATCCATGTTTTCATGTAGTTTCCTATATTCTGCCTTCTGGTCCAAGTATAAGCTTTGCCCACTTTATCAAACAACTTCCTACGCACTGTTATGAACTGAGGCAGCTTGGGAACATTGTCTCTCAACTGTGTTATAGAGTGTAGTACTACATTTCAGTGAAGTGTAAGGCTTTCCAAAGCTGCCGAACGTGTTTCTTTCTCTATTTCAATGGTATTCTGACTTGTATAACACACATTTACCACTCTAGAGTCCTTTAGGGAAAGAATATAGGATTCATACAGTGTTTCATGTGATCTTAACTCGAATTAAGGATTTCCCTTATCTTAGCTACCTTTTCTACACTAAGAACTGACTTGGAGAATCTCTTTCAGCTGTTCTAAACGAGTTCTCATCTTTTTACAGTCATTTTCTCTGAATTATCCATGTTTTCATGTAGTTTCCTATATTCTGCCTTCTGGTTCAATTATAAGCTTTGCCCACTTTATCAAACAACTTCCTACACACTGTTATGAACTGAGGCAGCTTGGGAACATTGTCTCTCAACTGTGTTATAGAGTGTAGTACTACATTTCAGTGAAGTGTAAGGCTTTCCAAAGCTGCCGAACGTGTTTCTTTCTCTATTTCAATGGTATTCTGACTTGTATAACACACATTTACCACTCTAGAGTCCTTTAGGGAAAGAATATAGGATTCATACAGTGTTTCATGTGATCTTAACTCGAATTAAGGATTTCCCTTATCTTAGCTACCTTTTCTACACTAAGAACTGACTTGGAGAATCTCTTTCAGCTGTTCTAAACGAGTTCTCATCTGTTTACAGTCATTTTCTCTGAATTATCCATGTTTTCATGTAGTTTCCTATATTCTTCCTTCTGGTCCAAGTATAAGCTTTGCCAACTTTATCAAACAACTTCCTACACACTGTTATGAACTGAGGCAGCTTGGGAACATTGTCTCTCAACTGTGTTATAGAGTGTAGTACTACATTTCAGTGAAGTGTAAGGCTTTCCAAAGCTGCCGAACGTGTTTCTTTCTCTATTTCAATGGTATTCTGACTTGTATAACACACATTTACCACTCTAGAGTCCTTTAGGGAAAGAATATAGGATTCATACAGTGTTTCATGTGATCTTAACTCGAATTAAGGATTTCCCGTATCTTAGCTACCTTTTCTACACTAAGAACTGACTTGGAGAATCTCTTTCAGCTGTTCTAAACGAGTTCTCATCTGTTTACAGTCATTTTCTCTGAATTATCCATGGTTTCATGTAGTTTCCTATATTCTGCCTTCTGGTCCAAGTATAAGCTTTGCCCACTTTATCAAACAACTTCCTACACACTGTTATGAACTGAGGCAGCTTGGGAACATTGTCTCTCAACTGTGTTATAGAGTGTAGTACTACATTTCAGTGAAGTGTAAGGCTTTCCAAAGCTGCCGAACGTGTTTCTTTCTCTATTTCAATGGTATTCTGACTTGTATAACACACATTTACCACTCTAGAGTTCTTTACGGAAAGAATATAGGATTCATACAGTGTTTCATGTGATCTTAACTCGAATTAAGGATATCCCTTATCTTAGCTACCTTTTCTACACTAAGAACTGACTTGGAGAATCTCTTTCAGCTGTTCTAAACGAGTTCTCATCTGTTTACAGTCATTTTCTCTGAATTATCCATGGTTTCATGTGGTTTCCTATATTCTGCCTTCTGGTCCAAGTATAAGCTTTGCCCACTTTATCAAACAACTTCCTACACACTGTTATGAACTGAGGCAGCTTGGGAACATTGTCTCTCAACTGTGTTATAGAGTGTAGTACTATATTTCAGTGAAGTGTAAGGCTTTCCAAAGCTACCGAACGTGTTTCTTTTTCTATTTCAATGGTATTCTGCCTTGTATAACACACATTTACCACTCTAGTCTCCTTTAAGTAAAGAATATAGGATTCATACAGTGTTTCATGTGATATTAACTCCCAATAAGGATTTCCCCGATCTTAGCTACCTTTTCTACACTAAGAACTGACTTGGAGAATCTCTTTGAGCTGTTCTAAACAAGTTCTCATCTGTTTACAGTCATTTTCTCTGAATTATCCATGTTTTCATGTAGTTTCCTATATTCTGCCTTCTGGTCCAAGTATAAGCTTCTGCCCACTTTATCAAACAACTTCCTGCACACTGTTATGAACTGAGGCAGCTTGGGAACATTGTCTCTCAACTGTGTTATAGAGTGTAGTACTACATTTCAGTGAAGTGTAAGGCTTTCCAAAGCTGTCGAACGTGTTTCTTTCTCTATTTCAATGGTATTCTGACTTGTATAACACACATTTACCACTCTAGAGTCCTTTAGGGAAAGAATATAGGATTCATACAGTGTTTCATGTGATCTTAACTCGAATTAAGGATTTCCCTTATCTTAGCTACCTTTTCTACACTAAGAACTGACTTGGAGAATCCCTTTCAGCTGTTCTAAACGAGTTCTCATCTGTTTACAGTCATTTTCTCTGAATTATCCATGGTTTCATGTAGTTTCCTATATTCTGCCTTCTGGTCCAAGTATAAGCTTTGCCCACTTTATCAAACAACTTCCTACACACTGTTATGAACTGAGGCAGCTTGGGAACATTGTCTCTCAACTGTGTTATAGAGTGTAGTACTATATTTCAGTGAAGTGTAAGGCTTTCCAAAGCTACCGAACGTGTTTCTTTTTCTATTTCAATGGTATTCTGCCTTGTATAACACACATTTACCACTCTAGTCTCCTTTAAGTAAAGAATATAGGATTCATACAGTGTTTCATGTGATATTAACTCCCAATAAGGATTTCCCCAATCTTAGCTACCTTTTCTACACTAAGAACTGACTTGGAGAATCTCTTTGAGCTGTTCTAAACAAGTTCTCATCTCTTTACAGTCATTTTCTCTGAATTATCCATGTTTTCATGTAGTTTCCTATATTCTGCCTTCTGGTCCAAGTATAAGCTTCTGCCCACTTTATCAAACAACTTCCTGCACACTGTTATGAACTGAGGCAGCTTGGGAACATTGTCTCTCAACTGTGTTACAGAGTGTAGTACTACATTTCAGTGAAGTGTAAGGCTTTCCAAAGCTGCCGAACGTGTTTCTTTCTCTATTTCAATGGTATTCTGACTTGTATAACACACATTTACCACTCTAGAGTCCTTTAGGGAAAGAATATAGGATTCATACAGTGTTTCATGTGATCTTAACTCGAATTAAGGATTTCCCTTATCTTAGCTACCTTTTCTACACTAAGAACTGACTTGGAGAATCTCTTTCAGCTGTTCTAAACGAGTTCTCATCTGTTTACAGTCATTTTCTCTGAATTATCCATGTTTTCATGTAGTTTCCTATATTCTGCCTTCTGGTCCAAGTGTAAGCTTTGCCCACTTTATCAAACAACTTTCTACGCACTGTTATGAACTGAGGCAGCTTGGGAACATTGTCTCTCAACTGTGTTATAGAGTGTAGTACTACATTTCAGTGAAGTGTAAGGCTTTCCAAAGCTGCCGAACGTGTTTCTTTCTCTATTTCAATGGTATTCTGACTTGTATAACACACATTTACCACTCTAGAGTCCTTTAGGGAAAGAATATAGGATTCATACAGTGTTTCATGTGATCTTAACTCGAATTAAGGATTTCCCTTATCTTAGCTACCTTTTCTACACTAAGAACTGACTTGGAGAATCTCTTTCAGCTGTTCTAAACGAGTTCTCATCTGTTTACAGTCATTTTCTCTGAATTATCCATGTTTTCATGTAGTTTCCTATATTCTTCCTTCTGGTCCAAGTATAAGCTTTGCCCACTTTATCAAACAACTTCCTACACACTGTTATGAACTGAGGCAGCTTGGGAACATTGTCTCTCAACTGTGTTATAGAGTGTAGTACTACATTTCAGTGAAGTGTAAGGCTTTCCAAAGCTGCCGAACGTGTTTCTTTCTCTATTTCAATGGTATTCTGACTTGTATAACACACATTTACCACTCTAGAGTCCTTTAGGGAAAGAATATAGGATTCATACAGTGTTTCATGTGATCTTAACTCGAATTAAGGATTTCCCTTATCTTAGCTACCTTTTCTACACTAAGAACTGACTTGGAGAATCTCTTTCAGCTGTTCTAAACGAGTTCTCATCTGTTTACAGTCATTTTCTCTGAATTATCCATGGTTTCATGTAGTTTCCTATATTCTGCCTTCTGGTCCAAGTATAAGCTTTGCCCACTTTATCAAACAACTTCCTACACACTGTTATGAACTGAGGCAGCTTGGGAACATTGTCTCTCAACTGTGTTATAGAGTGTAGTACTATATTTCAGTGAAGTGTAAGGCTTTCCAAAGCTACCGAACGTGTTTCTTTTTCTATTTCAATGGTATTCTGCCTTGTATAACACACATTTACCACTCTAGTCTCCTTTAAGTAAAGAATATAGGATTCATACAGTGTTTCATGTGATATTAACTCCCAATAAGGATTTCCCCAATCTTAGCTACCTTTTCTACACTAAGAACTGACTTGGAGAATCTCTTTGAGCTGTTCTAAACAAGTTCTCATCTGTTTACAGTCATTTTCTCTGAATTATCCATGTTTTCATGTAGTTTCCTATATTCTGCCTTCTGGTCCAAGTATAAGCTTTGCCCACTTTATCAAACAACTTCCTACGCACTGTTATGAACTGAGGCAGCTTGGGAACATTGTCTCTCAACTGTGTTATAGAGTGTAGTACTACATTTCAGTGAAGTGTAAGGCTTTCCAAAGCTGCCGAACGTGTTTCTTTCTCTATTTCAATGGTATTCTGACTTGTATAACACACATTTACCACTCTAGAGTCCTTTAGGGAAAGAATATAGGATTCATACAGTGTTTCATGTGATCTTAACTCGAATTAAGGATTTCCCTTATCTTAGCTACCTTTTCTACACTAAGAACTGACTTGGAGAATCTCTTTCAGCTGTTCTAAACGAGTTCTCATCTTTTTACAGTCATTTTCTCTGAATTATCCATGTTTTCATGTAGTTTCCTATATTCTGCCTTCTGGTTCAATTATAAGCTTTGCCCACTTTATCAAACAACTTCCTACACACTGTTATGAACTGAGGCAGCTTGGGAACATTGTCTCTCAACTGTGTTATAGAGTGTAGTACTACATTTCAGTGAAGTGTAAGGCTTTCCAAAGCTGCCGAACGTGTTTCTTTCTCTATTTCAATGGTATTCTGACTTGTATAACACACATTTACCACTCTAGAGTCCTTTAGGGAAAGAATATAGGATTCATACAGTGTTTCATGTGATCTTAACTCGAATTAAGGATTTCCCTTATCTTAGCTACCTTTTCTACACTAAGAACTGACTTGGAGAATCTCTTTCAGCTGTTCTAAACGAGTTCTCATCTGTTTACAGTCATTTTCTCTGAATTATCCATGTTTTCATGTAGTTTCCTATATTCTTCCTTCTGGTCCAAGTATAAGCTTTGCCAACTTTATCAAACAACTTCCTACACACTGTTATGAACTGAGGCAGCTTGGGAACATTGTCTCTCAACTGTGTTATAGAGTGTAGTACTACATTTCAGTGAAGTGTAAGGCTTTCCAAAGCTGCCGAACGTGTTTCTTTCTCTATTTCAATGGTATTCTGACTTGTATAACACACATTTACCACTCTAGAGTCCTTTAGGGAAAGAATATAGGATTCATACAGTGTTTCATGTGATCTTAACTCGAATTAAGGATTTCCCGTATCTTAGCTACCTTTTCTACACTAAGAACTGACTTGGAGAATCTCTTTCAGCTGTTCTAAACGAGTTCTCATCTGTTTACAGTCATTTTCTCTGAATTATCCATGGTTTCATGTAGTTTCCTATATTCTGCCTTCTGGTCCAAGTATAAGCTTCTGCCCACTTTATCAAACAACTTCCTGCACACTGTTATGAACTGAGGCAGCTTGGGAACATTGTCTCTCAACTGTGTTATAGAGTGTAGTACTACATTTCAGTGAAGTGTAAGGCTTTCCAAAGCTGCCGAACGTGTTTCTTTCTCTATTTCAATGGTATTCTGACTTGTATAACACACATTTACCACTCTAGAGTCCTTTAGGGAAAGAATATAGGATTCATACAGTGTTTCATGTGATCTTAACTCGAATTAAGGATTTCCCTTATCTTAGCTACCTTTTCTACACTAAGAACTGACTTGGAGAATCTCTTTCAGCTGTTCTAAACGAGTTCTCATCTGTTTACAGTCATTTTCTCTGAATTATCCATGTTTTCATGTAGTTTCCTATATTCTTCCTTCTGGTCCAAGTATAAGCTTTGCCCACTTTATCAAACAACTTCCTACACACTGTTATGAACTGAGGCAGCTTGGGAACATTGTCTCTCAACTGTGTTATAGAGTGTAGTACTACATTTCAGTGAAGTGTAAGGCTTTCCAAAGCTGCCGAACGTGTTTCTTTCTCTATTTCAATGGTATTCTGACTTGTATAACACACATTTACCACTCTAGAGTCCTTTAGGGAAAGAATATAGGATTCATACAGTGTTTCATGTGATCTTAACTCGAATTAAGGATTTCCCTTATCTTAGCTACCTTTTCTACACTAAGAACTGACTTGGAGAATCTCTTTCAGCTGTTCTAAACGAGTTCTCATCTGTTTACAGTCATTTTCTCTGAATTATCCATGGTTTCATGTAGTTTCCTATATTCTGCCTTCTGGTCCAAGTATAAGCTTTGCCCACTTTATCAAACAACTTCCTACACACTGTTATGAACTGAGGCAGCTTGGGAACATTGTCTCTCAACTGTGTTATAGAGTGTAGTACTATATTTCAGTGAAGTGTAAGGCTTTCCAAAGCTACCGAACGTGTTTCTTTTTCTATTTCAATGGTATTCTGCCTTGTATAACACACATTTACCACTCTAGTCTCCTTTAAGTAAAGAATATAGGATTCATACAGTGTTTCATGTGATATTAACTCCCAATAAGGATTTCCCCAATCTTAGCTACCTTTTCTACACTAAGAACTGACTTGGAGAATCTCTTTGAGCTGTTCTAAACAAGTTCTCATCTGTTTACAGTCATTTTCTCTGAATTATCCATGTTTTCATGTAGTTTCCTATATTCTGCCTTCTGGTCCAAGTATAAGCTTCTGCCCACTTTATCAAACAACTTCCTGCACACTGTTATGAACTGAGGCAGCTTGGGAACATTGTCTCTCAACTGTGTTATAGAGTGTAGTACTACATTTCAGTGAAGTGTAAGGCTTTCCAAAGCTGCCGAACGTGTTTCTTTCTCTATTTCAATGGTATTCTGACTTGTATAACACACATTTACCACTCTAGAGTCCTTTAGGGAAAGAATATAGGATTCATACAGTGTTTCATGTGATCTTAACTCGAATTAAGGATTTCCCTTATCTTAGCTACCTTTTCTACACTAAGAACTGACTTGGAGAATCTCTTTCAGCTGTTCTAAACGAGTTCTCATCTGTTTACAGTCATTTTCTCTGAATTATCCATGGTTTCATGTAGTTTCCTATATTCTGCCTTCTGGTCCAAGTATAAGCTTTGCCCACTTTATCAAACAACTTCCTACACACTGTTATGAACTGAGGCAGCTTGGGAACATTGTCTCTCAACTGTGTTATAGAGTGTAGTACTATATTTCAGTGAAGTGTAAGGCTTTCCAAAGCTACCGAACGTGTTTCTTTTTCTATTTCAATGGTATTCTGCCTTGTATAACACACATTTACCACTCTAGTCTCCTTTAAGTAAAGAATATAGGATTCATACAGTGTTTCATGTGATATTAACTCCCAATAAGGATTTCCCCAATCTTAGCTACCTTTTCTACACTAAGAACTGACTTGGAGAATCTCTTTGAGCTGTTCTAAACAAGTTCTCATCTGTTTACAGTCATTTTCTCTGAATTATCCATGTTTTCATGTAGTTTCCTATATTCTGCCTTCTGGTCCAAGTATAAGCTTTGCCCACTTTATCAAACAACTTCCTACGCACTGTTATGAACTGAGGCAGCTTGGGAACATTGTCTCTCAACTGTGTTATAGAGTGTAGTACTACATTTCAGTGAAGTGTAAGGCTTTCCAAAGCTGCCGAACGTGTTTCTTTCTCTATTTCAATGGTATTCTGACTTGTATAACACACATTTACCACTCTAGAGTCCTTTAGGGAAAGAATATAGGATTCATACAGTGTTTCATGTGATCTTAACTCGAATTAAGGATTTCCCTTATCTTAGCTACCTTTTCTACACTAAGAACTGACTTGGAGAATCTCTTTCAGCTGTTCTAAACGAGTTCTCATCTTTTTACAGTCATTTTCTCTGAATTATCCATGTTTTCATGTAGTTTCCTATATTCTGCCTTCTGGTTCAATTATAAGCTTTGCCCACTTTATCAAACAACTTCCTACACACTGTTATGAACTGAGGCAGCTTGGGAACATTGTCTCTCAACTGTGTTATAGAGTGTAGTACTACATTTCAGTGAAGTGTAAGGCTTTCCAAAGCTGCCGAACGTGTTTCTTTCTCTATTTCAATGGTATTCTGACTTGTATAACACACATTTACCACTCTAGAGTCCTTTAGGGAAAGAATATAGGATTCATACAGTGTTTCATGTGATCTTAACTCGAATTAAGGATTTCCCTTATCTTAGCTACCTTTTCTACACTAAGAACTGACTTGGAGAATCTCTTTCAGCTGTTCTAAACGAGTTCTCATCTGTTTACAGTCATTTTCTCTGAATTATCCATGTTTTCATGTAGTTTCCTATATTCTTCCTTCTGGTCCAAGTATAAGCTTTGCCAACTTTATCAAACAACTTCCTACACACTGTTATGAACTGAGGCAGCTTGGGAACATTGTCTCTCAACTGTGTTATAGAGTGTAGTACTACATTTCAGTGAAGTGTAAGGCTTTCCAAAGCTGCCGAACGTGTTTCTTTCTCTATTTCAATGGTATTCTGACTTGTATAACACACATTTACCACTCTAGAGTCCTTTAGGGAAAGAATATAGGATTCATACAGTGTTTCATGTGATCTTAACTCGAATTAAGGATTTCCCGTATCTTAGCTACCTTTTCTACACTAAGAACTGACTTGGAGAATCTCTTTCAGCTGTTCTAAACGAGTTCTCATCTGTTTACAGTCATTTTCTCTGAATTATCCATGGTTTCATGTAGTTTCCTATATTCTGCCTTCTGGTCCAAGTATAAGCTTCTGCCCACTTTATCAAACAACTTCCTGCACACTGTTATGAACTGAGGCAGCTTGGGAACATTGTCTCTCAACTGTGTTATAGAGTGTAGTACTACATTTCAGTGAAGTGTAAGGCTTTCCAAAGCTGCCGAACGTGTTTCTTTCTCTATTTCAATGGTATTCTGACTTGTATAACACACATTTACCACTCTAGAGTCCTTTAGGGAAAGAATATAGGATTCATACAGTGTTTCATGTGATCTTAACTCGAATTAAGGATTTCCCTTATCTTAGCTACCTTTTCTACACTAAGAACTGACTTGGAGAATCTCTTTCAGCTGTTCTAAACGAGTTCTCATCTGTTTACAGTCATTTTCTCTGAATTATCCATGTTTTCATGTAGTTTCCTATATTCTTCCTTCTGGTCCAAGTATAAGCTTTGCCCACTTTATCAAACAACTTCCTACACACTGTTATGAACTGAGGCAGCTTGGGAACATTGTCTCTCAACTGTGTTATAGAGTGTAGTACTACATTTCAGTGAAGTGTAAGGCTTTCCAAAGCTGCCGAACGTGTTTCTTTCTCTATTTCAATGGTATTCTGACTTGTATAACACACATTTACCACTCTAGAGTCCTTTAGGGAAAGAATATAGGATTCATACAGTGTTTCATGTGATCTTAACTCGAATTAAGGATTTCCCTTATCTTAGCTACCTTTTCTACACTAAGAACTGACTTGGAGAATCTCTTTCAGCTGTTCTAAACGAGTTCTCATCTGTTTACAGTCATTTTCTCTGAATTATCCATGGTTTCATGTAGTTTCCTATATTCTGCCTTCTGGTCCAAGTATAAGCTTTGCCCACTTTATCAAACAACTTCCTACACACTGTTATGAACTGAGGCAGCTTGGGAACATTGTCTCTCAACTGTGTTATAGAGTGTAGTACTATATTTCAGTGAAGTGTAAGGCTTTCCAAAGCTACCGAACGTGTTTCTTTTTCTATTTCAATGGTATTCTGCCTTGTATAACACACATTTACCACTCTAGTCTCCTTTAAGTAAAGAATATAGGATTCATACAGTGTTTCATGTGATATTAACTCCCAATAAGGATTTCCCCAATCTTAGCTACCTTTTCTACACTAAGAACTGACTTGGAGAATCTCTTTGAGCTGTTCTAAACAAGTTCTCATCTGTTTACAGTCATTTTCTCTGAATTATCCATGTTTTCATGTAGTTTCCTATATTCTGCCTTCTGGTCCAAGTATAAGCTTCTGCCCACTTTATCAAACAACTTCCTGCACACTGTTATGAACTGAGGCAGCTTGGGAACATTGTCTCTCAACTGTGTTATAGAGTGTAGTACTACATTTCAGTGAAGTGTAAGGCTTTCCAAAGCTGCCGAACGTGTTTCTTTCTCTATTTCAATGGTATTCTGACTTGTATAACACACATTTACCACTCTAGAGTCCTTTAGGGAAAGAATATAGGATTCATACAGTGTTTAATGTGATCTTAACTCGAATTAAGGATTTCCCTTATCTTAGCTACCTTTTCTACACTAAGAACTGACTTGGAGAATCTCTTTCAGCTGTTCTAAACGAGTTCTCATCTGTTTACAGTCATTTTCTCTGAATTATCCATGTTTTCGTGTAGTTTCCTATATTCTGCCTTCTGGTCCAAGTATAAGCTTTGCCCACTTTATCAAACAACTTCCTACGCACTGTTATGAACTGAGGCAGCTTGGGAACATTGTCTCTCAACTGTGTTATAGAGTGTAGTACTACATTTCAGTGAAGTGTAAGGCTTTCCAAAGCTGCCGAACGTGTTTCTTTCTCTATTTCAATGGTATTCTGACTTGTATAACACACATTTACCACTCTAGAGTCCTTTAGGGAAAGAATATAGGATTCATACAGTGTTTCATGTGATCTTAACTCGAATTAAGGATTTCCCTTATCTTAGCTACCTTTTCTACACTAAGAACTGACTTGGAGAATCTCTTTCAGCTGTTCTAAACGAGTTCTCATCTGTTTACAGTCATTTTCTCTGAATTATCCATGTTTTCATGTAGTTTCCTATATTCTTCCTTCTGGTCCAAGTATAAGCTTTGCCCACTTTATCAAACAACTTCCTACACACTGTTATGAACTGAGGCAGCTTGGGAACATTGTCTCTCAACTGTGTTATAGAGTGTAGTACTACATTTCAGTGAAGTGTAAGGCTTTCCAAAGCTGCCGAACGTGTTTCTTTCTCTATTTCAATGGTATTCTGACTTGTATAACACACATTTACCACTCTAGAGTCCTTTACGGAAAGAATATAGGATTCATACAGTGTTTCATGTGATCTTAACTCGAATTAAGGATATCCCTTATCTTAGCTACCTTTTCTACACTAAGAACTGACTTGGAGAATCTCTTTCAGCTGTTCTAAACGAGTTCTCATCTGTTTACAGTCATTTTCTCTGAATTATCCATGGTTTCATGTGGTTTCCTATATTCTGCCTTCTGGTCCAAGTATAAGCTTTGCCCACTTTATCAAACAACTTCCTACACACTGTTATGAACTGAGGCAGCTTGGGAACATTGTCTCTCAACTGTGTTATAGAGTGTAGTACTATATTTCAGTGAAGTGTAAGGCTTTCCAAAGCTACCGAACGTGTTTCTTTTTCTATTTCAATGGTATTCTGCCTTGTATAACACACATTTACCACTCTAGTCTCCTTTAAGTAAAGAATATAGGATTCATACAGTGTTTCATGTGATATTAACTCCCAATAAGGATTTCCCCGATCTTAGCTACCTTTTCTACACTAAGAACTGACTTGGAGAATCTCTTTGAGCTGTTCTAAACAAGTTCTCATCTGTTTACAGTCATTTTCTCTGAATTATCCATGTTTTCATGTAGTTTCCTATATTCTGCCTTCTGGTCCAAGTATAAGCTTCTGCCCACTTTATCAAACAACTTCCTGCACACTGTTATGAACTGAGGCAGCTTGGGAACATTGTCTCTCAACTGTGTTATAGAGTGTAGTACTACATTTCAGTGAAGTGTAAGGCTTTCCAAAGCTGTCGAACGTGTTTCTTTCTCTATTTCAATGGTATTCTGACTTGTATAACACACATTTACCACTCTAGAGTCCTTTAGGGAAAGAATATAGGATTCATACAGTGTTTCATGTGATCTTAACTCGAATTAAGGATTTCCCTTATCTTAGCTACCTTTTCTACACTAAGAACTGACTTGGAGAATCTCTTTCAGCTGTTCTAAACGAGTTCTCATCTGTTTACAGTCATTTTCTCTGAATTATCCATGGTTTCATGTAGTTTCCTATATTCTGCCTTCTGGTCCAAGTATAAGCTTTGCCCACTTTATCAAACAACTTCCTACACACTGTTATGAACTGAGGCAGCTTGGGAACATTGTCTCTCAACTGTGTTATAGAGTGTAGTACTATATTTCAGTGAAGTGTAAGGCTTTCCAAAGCTACCGAACGTGTTTCTTTTTCTATTTCAATGGTATTCTGCCTTGTATAACACACATTTACCACTCTAGTCTCCTTTAAGTAAAGAATATAGGATTCATACAGTGTTTCATGTGATATTAACTCCCAATAAGGATTTCCCCAATCTTAGCTACCTTTTCTACACTAAGAACTGACTTGGAGAATCTCTTTGAGCTGTTCTAAACAAGTTCTCATCTGTTTACAGTCATTTTCTCTGAATTATCCATGTTTTCATGTAGTTTCCTATATTCTGCCTTCTGGTCCAAGTATAAGCTTCTGCCCACTTTATCAAACAACTTCCTGCACACTGTTATGAACTGAGGCAGCTTGGGAACATTGTCTCTCAACTGTGTTATAGAGTGTAGTACTACATTTCAGTGAAGTGTAAGGCTTTCCAAAGCTGCCGAACGTGTTTCTTTCTCTATTTCAATGGTATTCTGACTTGTATAACACACATTTACCACTCTAGAGTCCTTTAGGGAAAGAATATAGGATTCATACAGTGTTTCATGTGATCTTAACTCGAATTAAGGATTTCCCTTATCTTAGCTACCTTTTCTACACTAAGAACTGACTTGGAGAATCTCTTTCAGCTGTTCTAAACGAGTTCTCATCTGTTTACAGTCATTTTCTCTGAATTATCCATGTTTTCATGTAGTTTCCTATATTCTGCCTTCTGGTCCAAGTGTAAGCTTTGCCCACTTTATCAAACAACTTCCTACGCACTGTTATGAACTGAGGCAGCTTGGGAACATTGTCTCTCAACTGTGTTATAGAGTGTAGTACTACATTTCAGTGAAGTGTAAGGCTTTCCAAAGCTGCCGAACGTGTTTCTTTCTCTATTTCAATGGTATTCTGACTTGTATAACACACATTTACCACTCTAGAGTCCTTTAGGGAAAGAATATAGGATTCATACAGTGTTTCATGTGATCTTAACTCGAATTAAGGATATCCCTTATCTTAGCTACCTTTTCTACACTAAGAACTGACTTGGAGAATCTCTTTCAGCTGTTCTAAACGAGTTCTCATCTGTTTACAGTCATTTTCTCTGAATTATCCATGGTTTCATGTGGTTTCCTATATTCTGCCTTCTGGTCCAAGTATAAGCTTTGCCCACTTTATCAAACAACTTCCTACACACTGTTATGAACTGAGGCAGCTTGGGAACATTGTCTCTCAACTGTGTTATAGAGTGTAGTACTACATTTCAGTGAAGTGTAAGGCTTTCCAAAGCTGCCGAACGTGTTTCTTTCTCTATTTCAATGGTATTCTGACTTGTATAACACACATTTACCACTCTAGAGTCCTTTAGGGAAAGAATATAGGATTCATACAGTGTTTCATGTGATCTTAACTCGAATTAAGGATTTCCCTTATCTTAGCTACCTTTTCTACACTAAGAACTGACTTGGAGAATCTCTTTCAGCTGTTCTAAACGAGTTCTCATCTGTTTACAGTCATTTTCTCTGAATTATCCATGTTTTCATGTAGTTTCCTATATTCTGCCTTCTGGTCCAAGTGTAAGCTTTGCCCACTTTATCAAACAACTTCCTACGCACTGTTATGAACTGAGGCAGCTTGGGAACATTGTCTCTCAACTGTGTTATAGAGTGTAGTACTACATTTCAGTGAAGTGTAAGGCTTTCCAAAGCTGCCGAACGTGTTTCTTTCTCTATTTCAATGGTATTCTGACTTGTATAACACACATTTACCACTCTAGAGTCCTTTAGGGAAAGAATATAGGATTCATACAGTGTTTCATGTGATCTTAACTCGAATTAAGGATATCCCTTATCTTAGCTACCTTTTCTACACTAAGAACTGACTTGGAGAATCTCTTTCAGCTGTTCTAAACGAGTTCTCATCTGTTTACAGTCATTTTCTCTGAATTATCCATGGTTTCATGTGGTTTCCTATATTCTGCCTTCTGGTCCAAGTATAAGCTTTGCCCACTTTATCAAACAACTTCCTACACACTGTTATGAACTGAGGCAGCTTGGGAACATTGTCTCTCAACTGTGTTATAGAGTGTAGTACTATATTTCAGTGAAGTGTAAGGCTTTTCAAAGCTACCGAACGTGTTTCTTTTTCTATTTCAATGGTATTCTGCCTTGTATAAACACACATTTACCACTCTAGTTCCCTTTAAGTAAAGAATATAGGATTCATACAGTGTTTCATGTGATATTAACTCCCAATAAGGATTTCCCCGATCTTAGCTACCTTTTCTACACTAAGAACTGACTTGGAGAATCTCTTTGAGCTGTTCTAAACAAGTTCTCATCTGTTTACAGTCATTTTCTCTGAATTATCCATGTTTTCATGTAGTTTCCTATATTCTGCCTTCTGGTCCAAGTATAAGCTTCTGCCCACTTTATCAAACAACTTCCTGCACACTGTTATGAACTGAGGCAGCTTGGGAACATTGTCTCTCAACTGTGTTATAGAGTGTAGTACTACATTTCAGTGAAGTGTAAGGCTTTCCAAAGCTGTCGAACGTGTTTCTTTCTCTATTTCAATGGTATTCTGACTTGTATAACACACATTTACCACTCTAGAGTCCTTTAGGGAAAGAATATAGGATTCATACAGTGTTTCATGTGATCTTAACTCGAATTAAGGATTTCCCTTATCTTAGCTACCTTTTCTACACTAAGAACTGACTTGGAGAATCTCTTTCAGCTGTTCTAAACGAGTTCTCATCTGTTTACAGTCATTTTCTCTGAATTATCCATGGTTTCATGTAGTTTCCTATATTCTGCCTTCTGGTCCAAGTATAAGCTTCTGCCCACTTTATCAAACAACTTCCTGCACACTGTTATGAACTGAGGCAGCTTGGGAACATTGTCTCTCAACTGTGTTATAGATTGTAGTACTTCATTTCAGTGAAGTGTAAGGCTTTCCAAAGCTGCCGAACGTGTTTCTTTCTCTATTTCAATGGTATTCTGACTTGTATAACACACATTTACCACTCTAGAGTCCTTTAGGGAAAGAATATAGGATTCATACAGTGTTTCATGTGATCTTAACTCGAATTAAGGATTTCCCTTATCTTAGCTACCTTTTCTACACTAAGAACTGACTTGGAGAATCTCTTTCAGCTGTTCTAAACGAGTTCTCATCTGTTTACAGTCATTTTCTCTTAATTATCCATGTTTTCATGTAGTTTCCTATATTCTGCCTTCTGGTCCAAGTGTAAGCTTTGCCCACTTTATCAAACAACTTCCTACGCACTGTTATGAACTGAGGCAGCTTGGGAACATTGTCTCTCAACTGTGTTATAGAGTGTAGTACTACATTTCAGTGAAGTGTAAGGCTTTCCAAAGCTGCCGAACGTGTTTCTTTCTCTATTTCAATGGTATTCTGACTTGTATAACACACATTTACCACTCTAGAGTCCTTTAGGGAAAGAATATAGGATTCATACAGTGTTTCATGTGATCTTAACTCGAATTAAGGATTTCCCTTATCTTAGCTACCTTTTCTACACTAAGAACTGACTTGGAGAATCTCTTTCAGCTGTTCTAAACGAGTTCTCATCTTTTTACAGTCATTTTCTCTGAATTATCCATGTTTTCATGTAGTTTCCTATATTCTGCCTTCTGGTTCAATTATAAGCTTTGCCCACTTTATCAAACAACTTCCTACACACTGTTATGAACTGAGGCAGCTTGGGAACATTGTCTCTCAACTGTGTTATAGAGTGTAGTACTACATTTCAGTGAAGTGTAAGGCTTTCCAAAGCTGCCGAACGTGTTTCTTTCTCTATTTCAATGGTATTCTGACTTGTATAACACACATTTACCACTCTAGAGTCCTTTAGGGAAAGAATATAGGATTCATACAGTGTTTCATGTGATCTTAACTCGAATTAAGGATTTCCCTTATCTTAGCTACCTTTTCTACACTAAGAACTGACTTGGAGAATCTCTTTCAGCTGTTCTAAACGAGTTCTCATCTGTTTACAGTCATTTTCTCTGAATTATCCATGTTTTCATGTAGTTTCCTATATTCTGCCTTCTGGTCCAAGTATAAGCTTTGCCCACTTTATCAAACAACTTCCTACGCACTGTTATGAACTGAGGCAGCTTGGGAACATTGTCTCTCAACTGTGTTATAGAGTGTAGTACTACATTTCAGTGAAGTGTAAGGCTTTCCAAAGCTGCCGAACGTGTTTCTTTCTCTATTTCAATGGTATTCTGACTTGTATAACACACATTTACCACTCTAGAGTCCTTTAGGGAAAGAATATAGGATTCATACAGTGTTTCATGTGATCTTAACTCGAATTAAGGATTTCCCTTATCTTAGCTACCTTTTCTACACTAAGAACTGACTTGGAGAATCTCTTTCAGCTGTTCTAAACGAGTTCTCATCTTTTTACAGTCATTTTCTCTGAATTATCCATGTTTTCATGTAGTTTCCTATATTCTGCCTTCTGGTTCAATTATAAGCTTTGCCCACTTTATCAAACAACTTCCTACACACTGTTATGAACTGAGGCAGCTTGGGAACATTGTCTCTCAACTGTGTTATAGAGTGTAGTACTACATTTCAGTGAAGTGTAAGGCTTTCCAAAGCTGCCGAACGTGTTTCTTTCTCTATTTCAATGGTATTCTGACTTGTATAACACACATTTACCACTCTAGAGTCCTTTAGGGAAAGAATATAGGATTCATACAGTGTTTCATGTGATCTTAACTCGAATTAAGGATTTCCCTTATCTTAGCTACCTTTTCTACACTAAGAACTGACTTGGAGAATCTCTTTCAGCTGTTCTAAATGAGTTCTCATCTGTTTACAGTCATTTTCTCTGAATTATCCATGTTTTCATGTAGTTTCCTATATTCTTCCTTCTGGTCCAAGTATAAGCTTTGCCCACTTTATCAAACAACTTCCTACACACTGTTATGAACTGAGGCAGCTTGGGAACATTGTCTCTCAACTGTGTTATAGAGTGTAGTACTACATTTCAGTGAAGTGTAAGGCTTTCCAAAGCTGCCGAACGTGTTTCTTTCTCTATTTCAATGGTATTCTGACTTGTATAACACACATTTACCACTCTAGAGTCCTTTAGGGAAAGAATATAGGATTCATACAGTGTTTCATGTGATCTTAACTCGAATTAAGGATATCCCTTATCTTAGCTACCTTTTCTACACTAAGAACTGACTTGGAGAATCTCTTTCAGCTGTTCTAAACGAGTTCTCATCTGTTTACAGTCATTTTCTCTGAATTATCCATGGTTTCATGTAGTTTCCTATATTCTGCCTTCTGGTCCAAGTATAAGCTTCTGCCCACTTTATCAAACAACTTCCTGCACACTGTTATGAACTGAGGCAGCTTGGGAACATTGTCTCTCAACTGTGTTATAGAGTGTAGTACTACATTTCAGTGAAGTGTAAGGCTTTCCAAAGCTGCCGAACGTGTTTCTTTCTCTATTTCAATGGTATTCTGACTTGTATAACACACATTTACCACTCTAGAGTCCTTTAGGGAAAGAATATAGGATTCATACAGTGTTTCATGTGATCTTAACTCGAATTAAGGATTTCCCTTATCTTAGCTACCTTTTCTACACTAAGAACTGACTTGGAGAATCTCTTTCAGCTGTTCTAAACGAGTTCTCATCTGTTTACAGTCATTTTCTCTGAATTATCCATGGTTTCATGTAGTTTCCTATATTCTGCCTTCTGGTCCAAGTATAAGCTTTGCCCACTTTATCAAACAACTTCCTACACACTGTTATGAACTGAGGCAGCTTGGGAACATTGTCTCTCAACTGTGTTATAGAGTGTAGTACTATATTTCAGTGAAGTGTAAGGCTTTCCAAAGCTACCGAACGTGTTTCTTTTTCTATTTCAATGGTATTCTGCCTTGTATAACACACATTTACCACTCTAGTCTCCTTTAAGTAAAGAATATAGGATTCATACAGTGTTCCATGTGATATTAACTCCCAATAAGGATTTCCCCAATCTTAGCTACCTTTTCTACACTAAGAACTGACTTGGAGAATCTCTTTGAGCTGTTCTAAACAAGTTCTCATCTGTTTACAGTCATTTTCTCTGAATTATCCATGTTTTCATGTAGTTTCCTATATTCTGCCTTCTGGTCCAAGTATAAGCTTTGCCCACTTTATCAAACAACTTCCTACGCACTGTTATGAACTGAGGCAGCTTGGGAACATTGTCTCTCAACTGTGTTATAGAGTGTAGTACTACATTTCAGTGAAGTATAAGGCTTTCCAAAGCTGCCGAACGTGTTTCTTTCTCTATTTCAATGGTATTCTGACTTGTATAACACACATTTACCACTCTAGAGTCCTTTAGGGAAAGAATATAGGATTCATACAGTGTTTCATGTGATCTTAACTCGAATTAAGGATTTCCCTTATCTTAGCTACCTTTTCTACACTAAGAACTGACTTGGAGAATCTCTTTCAGCTGTTCTAAACGAGTTCTCATCTGTTTACAGTCATTTTCTCTGAATTATCCATGGTTTCATGTAGTTTCCTATATTCTGCCTTCTGGTCCAAGTATAAGCTTTGCCCACTTTATCAAACAACTTCCTACACACTGTTATGAACTGAGGCAGCTTGGGAACATTGTCTCTCAACTGTGTTATAGAGTGTAGTACTATATTTCAGTGAAGTGTAAGGCTTTCCAAAGCTACCGAACGTGTTTCTTTTTCTATTTCAATGGTATTCTGCCTTGTATAACACACATTTACCACTCTAGTCTCCTTTAAGTAAAGAATATAGGATTCATACAGTGTTTCATGTGATATTAACTCCCAATAAGGATTTCCCCAATCTTAGCTACCTTTTCTACACTAAGAACTGACTTGGAGAATCTCTTTGAGCTGTTCTAAACAAGTTCTCATCTGTTTACAGTCATTTTCTCTGAATTATCCATGTTTTCATGTAGTTTCCTATATTCTTCCTTCTGGTCCAAGTATAAGCTTTGTCCACTTTATCAAACAACTTCCTACACACTGTTATGAACTGAGGCAGCTTGGGAACATTGTCTCTCAACTGTGTTATAGAGTGTAGTACTACATTTCAGTGAAGTGTAAGGCTTTCCAAAGCTGCCGAACGTGTTTCTTTCTCTATTTCAATGGTATTCTGACTTGTATAACACACATTTACCACTCTAGAGTCCTTTAGGGAAAGAATATAGGATTCATACAGTGTTTCATGTGATCTTAACTCGAATTAAGGATATCCCTTATCTTAGCTACCTTTTCTACACTAAGAACTGACTTGGAGAATCTCTTTCAGCTGTTCTAAACGAGTTCTCATCTGTTTACAGTCATTTTCTCTGAATTATCCATGGTTTCATGTAGTTTCCTATATTCTGCCTTCTGGTCCAAGTATAAGCTTCTGCCCACTTTATCAAACAACTTCCTGCACACTGTTATGAACTGAGGCAGCTTGGGAACATTGTCTCTCAACTGTGTTATAGAGTGTAGTACTACATTTCAGTGAAGTGTAAGGCTTTCCAAAGCTGCCGAACGTGTTTCTTTCTCTATTTCAATGGTATTCTGACTTGTATAACACACATTTACCACTCTAGAGTCCTTTAGGGAAAGAATATAGGATTCATACAGTGTTTCATGTGATCTTAACTCGAATTAAGGATTTCCCTTATCTTAGCTACCTTTTCTACACTAAGAACTGACTTGGAGAATCTCTTTCAGCTGTTCTAAACGAGTTCTCATCTGTTTACAGTCATTTTCTCTGAATTATCCATGGTTTCATGTAGTTTCCTATATTCTGCCTTCTGGTCCAAGTATAAGCTTTGCCCACTTTATCAAACAACTTCCTACACACTGTTATGAACTGAGGCAGCTTGGGAACATTGTCTCTCAACTGTGTTATAGAGTGTAGTACTATATTTCAGTGAAGTGTAAGGCTTTCCAAAGCTACCGAACGTGTTTCTTTTTCTATTTCAATGGTATTCTGCCTTGTATAACACACATTTACCACTCTAGTCTCCTTTAAGTAAAGAATATAGGATTCATACAGTGTTTCATGTGATATTAACTCCCAATAAGGATTTCCCCAATCTTAGCTACCTTTTCTACACTAAGAACTGACTTGGAGAATCTCTTTGAGCTGTTCTAAACAAGTTCTCATCTGTTTACAGTCATTTTCTCTGAATTATCCATGTTTTCATGTAGTTTCCTATATTCTGCCTTCTGGTCCAAGTATAAGCTTTGCCCACTTTATCAAACAACTTCCTACGCACTGTTATGAACTGAGGCAGCTTGGGAACATTGTCTCTCAACTGTGTTATAGAGTGTAGTACTACATTTCAGTGAAGTGTAAGGCTTTCCAAAGCTGCCGAACGTGTTTCTTTCTCTATTTCAATGGTATTCTGACTTGTATAACACACATTTCCCACTCTAGAGTCCTTTAGGGAAAGAATATAGGATTCATACAGTGTTTCATGTGATCTTAACTCGAATTAAGGATTTCCCTTATCTTAGCTACCTTTTCTACACTAAGAACTGACTTGGAGAATCTCTTTCAGCTGTTCTAAACGAGTTCTCATCTTTTTACAGTCATTTTCTCTGAATTATCCATGTTTTCATGTAGTTTCCTATATTCTGCCTTCTGGTTCAATTATAAGCTTTGCCCACTTTATCAAACAACTTCCTACACACTGTTATGAACTGAGGCAGCTTGGGAACATTGTCTCTCAACTGTGTTATAGAGTGTAGTACTACATTTCAGTGAAGTGTAAGGCTTTCCAAAGCTGCCGAACGTGTTTCTTTCTCTATTTCAATGGTATTCTGACTTGTATAACACACATTTACCACTCTAGAGTCCTTTAGGGAAAGAATATAGGATTCATACAGTGTTTCATGTGATCTTAACTCGAATTAAGGATTTCCCTTATCTTAGCTACCTTTTCTACACTAAGAACTGACTTGGAGAATCTCTTTCAGCTGTTCTAAACGAGTTCTCATCTTTTTACAGTCATTTTCTCTGAATTATCCATGTTTTCATGTAGTTTCCTATATTCTGCCTTCTGGTTCAATTATAAGCTTTGCCCACTTTATCAAACAACTTCCTACACACTGTTATGAACTGAGGCAGCTTGGGAACATTGTCTCTCAACTGTGTTATAGAGTGTAGTACTACATTTCAGTGAAGTGTAAGGCTTTCCAAAGCTGCCGAACGTGTTTCTTTCTCTATTTCAATGGTATTCTGACTTGTATAACACACATTTACCACTCTAGAGTCCTTTAGGGAAAGAATATAGGATTCATACAGTGTTTCATGTGATCTTAACTCGAATTAAGGATTTCCCTTATCTTAGCTACCTTTTCTACACTAAGAACTGACTTGGAGAATCTCTTTCAGCTGTTCTAAACGAGTTCTCATCTGTTTACAGTCATTTTCTCTGAATTATCCATGGTTTCATGTAGTTTCCTATATTCTGCCTTCTGGTCCAAGTATAAGCTTCTGCCCACTTTATCAAACAACTTCCTGCACACTGTTATGAACTGAGGCAGCTTGGGAACATTGTCTCTCAACTGTGTTATAGAGTGTAGTACTACATTTCAGTGAAGTGTAAGGCTTTCCAAAGCTGCCGAACGTGTTTCTTTCTCTATTTCAATGGTATTCTGACTTGTATAACACACATTTACCACTCTAGAGTCCTTTAGGGAAAGAATATAGGATTCATACAGTGTTTCATGTGATCTTAACTCGAATTAAGGATTTCCCTTATCTTAGCTACCTTTTCTACACTAAGAACTGACTTGGAGAATCTCTTTCAGCTGTTCTAAACGAGTTCTCATCTGTTTACAGTCATTTTCTCTGAATTATCCATGGTTTCATGTAGTTTCCTATATTCTGCCTTCTGGTCCAAGTATAAGCTTTGCCCACTTTATCAAACAACTTCCTACACACTGTTATGAACTGAGGCAGCTTGGGAACATTGTCTCTCAACTGTGTTATAGAGTGTAGTACTATATTTCAGTGAAGTGTAAGGCTTTCCAAAGCTACCGAACGTGTTTCTTTTTCTATTTCAATGGTATTCTGCCTTGTATAACACACATTTACCACTCTAGTCTCCTTTAAGTAAAGAATATAGGATTCATACAGTGTTTCATGTGATATTAACTCCCAATAAGGATTTCCCCAATCTTAGCTACCTTTTCTACACTAAGAACTGACTTGGAGAATCTCTTTGAGCTGTTCTAAACAAGTTCTCATCTGTTTACAGTCATTTTCTCTGAATTATCCATGTTTTCATGTAGTTTCCTATATTCTGCCTTCTGGTCCAAGTATAAGCTTTGCCCACTTTATCAAACAACTTCCTACGCACTGTTATGAACTGAGGCAGCTTGGGAACATTGTCTCTCAACTGTGTTATAGAGTGTAGTACTACATTTCAGTGAAGTGTAAGGCTTTCCAAAGCTGCCGAACGTGTTTCTTTCTCTATTTCAATGGTATTCTGACTTGTATAACACACATTTACCACTCTAGAGTCCTTTAGGGAAAGAATATAGGATTCATACAGTGTTTCATGTGATCTTAACTCGAATTAAGGATTTCCCTTATCTTAGCTACCTTTTCTACACTAAGAACTGACTTGGAGAATCTCTTTCAGCTGTTCTAAACGAGTTCTCATCTTTTTACAGTCATTTTCTCTGAATTATCCATGTTTTCATGTAGTTTCCTATATTCTGCCTTCTGGTTCAATTATAAGCTTTGCCCACTTTATCAAACAACTTCCTACACACTGTTATGAACTGAGGCAGCTTGGGAACATTGTCTCTCAACTGTGTTATAGAGTGTAGTACTACATTTCAGTGAAGTGTAAGGCTTTCCAAAGCTGCCGAACGTGTTTCTTTCTCTATTTCAATGGTATTCTGACTTGTATAACACACATTTACCACTCTAGAGTCCTTTAGGGAAAGAATATAGGATTCATACAGTGTTTCATGTGATCTTAACTCGAATTAAGGATTTCCCTTATCTTAGCTACCTTTTCTACACTAAGAACTGACTTGGAGAATCTCTTTCAGCTGTTCTAAATGAGTTCTCATCTGTTTACAGTCATTTTCTCTGAATTATCCATGTTTTCATGTAGTTTCCTATATTCTTCCTTCTGGTCCAAGTATAAGCTTTGCCCACTTTATCAAACAACTTCCTACACACTGTTATGAACTGAGGCAGCTTGGGAACATTGTCTCTCAACTGTGTTATAGAGTGTAGTACTACATTTCAGTGAAGTGTAAGGCTTTCCAAAGCTGCCGAACGTGTTTCTTTCTCTATTTCAATGGTATTCTGACTTGTATAACACACATTTACCACTCTAGAGTCCTTTAGGGAAAGAATATAGGATTCATACAGTGTTTCATGTGATCTTAACTCGAATTAAGGATATCCCTTATCTTAGCTACCTTTTCTACACTAAGAACTGACTTGGAGAATCTCTTTCAGCTGTTCTAAACGAGTTCTCATCTGTTTACAGTCATTTTCTCTGAATTATCCATGGTTTCATGTAGTTTCCTATATTCTGCCTTCTGGTCCAAGTATAAGCTTCTGCCCACTTTATCAAACAACTTCCTGCACACTGTTATGAACTGAGGCAGCTTGGGAACATTGTCTCTCAACTGTGTTATAGAGTGTAGTACTACATTTCAGTGAAGTGTAAGGCTTTCCAAAGCTGCCGAACGTGTTTCTTTCTCTATTTCAATGGTATTCTGACTTGTATAACACACATTTACCACTCTAGAGTCCTTTAGGGAAAGAATATAGGATTCATACAGTGTTTCATGTGATCTTAACTCGAATTAAGGATTTCCCTTATCTTAGCTACCTTTTCTACACTAAGAACTGACTTGGAGAATCTCTTTCAGCTGTTCTAAACGAGTTCTCATCTGTTTACAGTCATTTTCTCTGAATTATCCATGTTTTCATGTAGTTTCCTATATTCTTCCTTCTGGTCCAAGTATAAGCTTTGCCCACTTTATCAAACAACTTCCTACACACTGTTATGAACTGAGGCAGCTTGGGAACATTGTCTCTCAACTGTGTTATAGAGTGTAGTACTACATTTCAGTGAAGTGTAAGGCTTTCCAAAGCTGCCGAACGTGTTTCTTTCTCTATTTCAATGGTATTCTGACTTGCATAACACACATTTACCACTCTAGAGTCCTTTAGGGAAAGAATATAGGATTCATACAGTGTTTCATGTGATCTTAACTCGAATTAAGGATTTCCCTTATCTTAGCTACCTTTTCTACACTAAGAACTGACTTGGAGAATCTCTTTCAGCTGTTCTAAACGAGTTCTCATCTGTTTACAGTCATTTTCTCTGAATTATCCATGGTTTCATGTAGTTTCCTATATTCTGCCTTCTGGTCCAAGTATAAGCTTTGCCCACTTTATCAAACAACTTCCTACACACTGTTATGAACTGAGGCAGCTTGGGAACATTGTCTCTCAACTGTGTTATAGAGTGTAGTACTATATTTCAGTGAAGTGTAAGGCTTTCCAAAGCTACCGAACGTGTTTCTTTTTCTATTTCAATGGTATTCTGCCTTGTATAACACACATTTACCACTCTAGTCTCCTTTAAGTAAAGAATATAGGATTCATACAGTGTTTCATGTGATATTAACTCCCAATAAGGATTTCCCCAATCTTAGCTACCTTTTCTACACTAAGAACTGCCTTGGAGAATCTCTTTGAGCTGTTCTAAACAAGTTCTCATCTGTTTACAGTCATTTTCTCTGAATTATCCATGTTTTCATGTAGTTTCCTATATTCTGCCTTCTGGTCCAAGTATAAGCTTCTGCCCACTTTATCAAACAACTTCCTGCACACTGTTATGAACTGAGGCAGCTTGGGAACATTGTCTCTCAACTGTGTTATAGAGTGTAGTACTACATTTCAGTGAAGTGTAAGGCTTTCCAAAGCTGCCGAACGTGTTTCTTTCTCTATTTCAATGGTATTCTGACTTGTATAACACACATTTACCACTCTAGAGTCCTTTAGGGAAAGAATATAGGATTCATACAGTGTTTAATGTGATCTTAACTCGAATTAAGGATTTCCCTTATCTTAGCTACCTTTTCTACACTAAGAACTGACTTGGAGAATCTCTTTCAGCTGTTCTAAACGAGTTCTCATCTGTTTACAGTCATTTTCTCTGAATTATCCATGTTTTCATGTAGTTTCCTATATTCTGCCTTCTGGTCCAAGTATAAGCTTTGCCCACTTTATCAAACAACTTCCTACGCACTGTTATGAACTGAGGCAGCTTGGGAACATTGTCTCTCAACTGTGTTATAGAGTGTAGTACTACATTTCAGTGAAGTGTAAGGCTTTCCAAAGCTGCCGAACGTGTTTCTTTCTCTATTTCAATGGTATTCTGACTTGTATAACACACATTTACCACTCTAGAGTCCTTTAGGGAAAGAATATAGGATTCATACAGTGTTTCATGTGATCTTAACTCGATTAAGGATTTCCCTTATCTTAGCTACCTTTTCTACACTAAGAACTGACTTGGAGAATCTCTTTCAGCTGTTCTAAACGAGTTCTCATCTTTTTACAGTCATTTTCTCTGAATTATCCATGTTTTCATGTAGTTTCCTATATTCTGCCTTCTGGTCCAAGTATAAGCTTTGCCCACTTTATCAAACAACTTCCTACACACTGTTATGAACTGAGGCAGCTTGGGAACATTGTCTCTCAACTGTGTTATAGAGTGTAGTACTACATTTCAGTGAAGTGTAAGGCTTTCCAAAGCTGCCGAACGTGTTTCTTTCTCTATTTCAATGGTATTCTGACTTGTATAACACACATTTACCACTCTAGAGTCCTTTAGGGAAAGAATATAGGATTCATACAGTGTTTCATGTGATCTTAACTCGAATTAAGGATATCCCTTATCTTAGCTACCTTTTCTACACTAAGAACTGACTTGGAGAATCTCTTTCAGCTGTTCTAAACGAGTTCTCATCTGTTTACAGTCATTTTCTCTGAATTATCCATGGTTTCATGTAGTTTCCTATATTCTGCCTTCTGGTCCAAGTATAAGCTTCTGCCCACTTTATCAAACAACTTCCTGCACACTGTTATGAACTGAGGCAGCTTGGGAACATTGTCTCTCAACTGTGTTATAGAGTGTAGTACTACATTTCAGTGAAGTGTAAGGCTTTCCAAAGCTGCCGAACGTGTTTCTTTTTCTATTTCAATGGTATTCTGCCTTGTATAACACACATTTACCACTCTAGTCTCCTTTAAGTAAAGAATATAGGATTCATACAGTGTTTCATGTGATATTAACTCCAAATAAGGATTTCCCCGATCTTAGCTACCTTTTCTACACTAAGAACTGACTTGGAGAATGTCTTTCAGCTGTTCTAAACGAATTCTCATCTGTTTACAGTCATTTTCTCTGAATTATCCATGTTTTCATGTAGTTTCCTATATTCTGCCTTCTGGTCCAAGTATAAGCTTTGCCCACTTTATCAAACAACTTCCTACACAGTGTGATGAACTGAGGCAGCTTGGGAACATTGTCTCTCAACTGTGTTATAGAGTGTAGTTCAACATTTCAGTGAAGTGTAAGGCTTTACAAAGCTGCGCAACGTGTTTCTTTCACTATTTCAATGGTATCCTGCCTTGTATAACACACTTTTACCACACTAGTCTCCTTTAAGTAAAGAATATAGGATTCAAACACTGTTTCATGTCATATTAACTCGAATTAAGGATGTCCCGGATCTTAGCTACCTTTTCTACACTAAGAACTTACTTGGAGAATCTCTTTGAGCTGTTCTAAACAAGTTCTCATCTGTTTACAGTCATTTTCTCTGAATTATCCATGGTTTCATGTAGTTTCCTATATTCTGCCTTCTGGTCCAAGTATAAGCTTTGCCCACTTTATCAAACAACTTCCTACACACTGTTATGAACTGATGCAGCTCGGGAACATTGTCTCTCAACTGTGTTATAGAGTGTAGTACTATATTTCAGTGAAGTGTAAGGCTTTCCAAAGCTACCGAACGTGTTTCTTTTTCTATTTCAATGGTATTCTGCCTTGTATAACACACATTTACCACTCTAGTCTCCTTTAAGTAAAGAATATAGGATTCATACAGTGTTTCATGTGATATTAACTCCAAATAAGGATTTCCCCGATCTTAGCTACCTTTTCTACACTAAAAACTGACTTGGAGAATCTCTTTCAGCTGTTCTAAACGAGTTCTCATCTGTTTACAGTCATTTTCTCTGAATTATCCATGTTTTCATGTAGTTTCCTATATTCTGCCTTCTGGTCCAAGTATAAGCTTTGCCCACTTTATCAAACAACTTCCTACACAGTGTTATGAACTGAGGCAGCTTGGGAACATTGTCTCTCAACTGTGTTATAGAGTGTAGTTCAACATTTCAGTGAAGTGTAAGGCTTTCCAAAGCTGCCGAACGTGTTTCTTTCTCTATTTCAATGGTATTCTGACTTGTATAACACACATATACCACTCTAGAGTCCTTTAAGTAAAGAATATAGGATTCATACAGTGTTTCATGTGATCGTAAATCAAATTAAGGATTTCCCTTATCTTAGCTACCTTTTCTATACTAACAACTGACTTGGAGAATCTCTTTCAGCTGTTCTAAACGAGTTCTCATCTGTTTACAGTCATTTTCTCTGAATTATCCATGTTCTCATGTACTTTCCTATATTCTGCCTTCTGGTCCAAGTATAAGCTTTGCCCACTTTATCAAACAACTTCCTGCACACTGTTATGAACTGAGGCAGCTTGGGAACATTGTCTCTCAACTGTGTTATAGAGTGTAGTACTACATTTCAGTGAAGTGTAAGGCTTTCCAAAGCTGCCGAACGTGTTTCTTTCTCTATTTCAATGGTATTCTGACTTGTATAACACACATTTACCACTCTAGAGTCCTTTAGGGAAAGAATATAGGATTCAAACACTGTTTCATGTCATATTAACTCGAATTAAGGATGTCCCGGATCTTAGCTACCTTTTCTACACTAAGAACTTACTTGGAGAATCTCTTTGAGCTGTTCTAAACAAGTTCTCATCTGTTTACAGTCATTTTCTCTGAATTATCCATGGTTTCATTTAGTTTCCTATATTCTGCCTTCTGGTCCAAGTATAAGCTTTGCCCACTTTATCAAACAACTTCCTACACACTGTTATGAACTGAGGCAGCTTGGGAACATTGTCTCTCAACTGTGTTATAGAGTGTAGTACTATATTTCAGTGAAGTGTAAGGCTTTCCAAAGCTACCGAATGTGTTTCTTTTTCTATTTCAATGGTATTCTGCCTTGTATAACACACATTTACCACTCTAGTCTCCTTTAAGTAAAGAATATAGGATTCATACAGTGTTTCATGTGATATTAACTCCAAATAAGGATTTCCCCGATCTTAGCTACCTTTTCTACACTAAGAACTGACTTGGAGAATCTCTTTCAGCTGTTCTAAACGAGTTCTCATCTGTTTACAGTCATTTTCTCTGAATTATCCATGTTTTCATGTAGTTTCCTATATTCTGCCTTCTGGTCCAAGTATAAGCTTCTGCCCACTTTATCAAACAACTTCCTGCACACTGTTATGAACTGAGGCAGCTTGGGAACATTGTCTCTCAACTGTGTTATAGAGTGTAGTACTACATTTCAGTGAAGTGTAAGGCTTTCCAAAGCTGCCGAACGTGTTTCTTTCTCTATTTCAATGGTATTCTGACTTGTATAACACACATTTACCACTCTAGAGTCCTTTAGGGAAAGAATATAGGATTCATACAGTGTTTAATGTGATCTTAACTCGAATTAAGGATTTCCCTTATCTTAGCTACCTTTTCTACACTAAGAACTGACTTGGAGAATCTCTTTCAGCTGTTCTAAAAGAGTTCTCATCTGTTTACAGTCATTTTCTCTGAATTATCCATGTTTTCATGTAGTTTCCTATATTCTGCCTTCTGGTCCAAGTATAAGCTTTGCCCACTTTATCAAACAACTTCCTACGCACTGTTATGAACTGAGGCAGCTTGGGAACATTGTCTCTCAACTGTGTTATAGAGTGTAGTACTACATTTCAGTGAAGTGTAAGGCTTTCCAAAGCTGCCGAACGTGTTTCTTTCTCTATTTCAATGGTATTCTGCCTTGTATAACACACATTTACCACTCTAGTCTCCTTTAAGTAAAGAATATAGGATTCATACAGTGTTTCATGTGATATTAACTCCAAATAAGGATTTCCCCGATCTTAGCTACCTTTTCTACACTAAGAACTGACTTGGAGAATCTCTTTCAGCTGTTCTAAACGAATTCTCATCTGTTTACAGTCATTTTCTCTGAATTATCCATGTTTTCATGTAGTTTCCTATATTCTGCCTTCTGGTCCAAGTATAAGCTTTGCCCACTTTATCAAACAACTTCCTGCACACTGTTATGAACTGAGGCAGCTTGGGAACATTGTCTCTCAACTGTGTTATAGAGTGTAGTACTACATTTCAGTGAAGTGTAAGGCTTTCCAAAGCTGCCGAACGTGTTTCTTTCTCTATTTCAATGGTATTCTGACTTGTATAACACACATTTACCACTCTAGAGTCCTTTAGGGAAAGAATATAAGATTCAAACACTGTTTCATGTCATATTAACTCGAATTAAGGATGTCCCGGATCTTAGCTACCTTTTCTACACTAAGAACTTACTTGGAGAATCTCTTTGAGCTGTTCTAAACAAGTTCTCATCTGTTTACAGTCATTTTCTCTGAATTATCCATGGTTTCATTTAGTTTCCTATATTCTGCCTTCTGGTCCAAGTATAAGCTTTGCCCACTTTATCAAACAACTTCCTACACACTGTTATGAACTGATGCAGCTCGGGAACATTGTCTCTCAACTGTGTTATAGAGTGTAGTACTATATTTCAGTGAAGTGTAAGGCTTTCCAAAGCTACCGAATGTGTTTCTTTTTCTATTTCAATGGTATTCTGCCTTGTATAACACACATTTACCACTCTAGTCTCCTTTAAGTAAAGAATATAGGATTCATACAGTGTTTCATGTGATATAAACTCCAAATAAGGATTTCCCCGATCTTAGCTACCTTTTCTACACTAAGAACTGACTTGGAGAATCTCTTTCAGCTGTTCTAAACGAGTTCTCATCTGTTTACAGTCATTTTCTCTGAATTATCCATGTTTTCATGTAGTTTCCTATATTCTGCCTTCTGGTCCAAGTATAAGCTTCTGCCCACTTTATCAAACAACTTCCTGCACACTGTTATGAACTGAGGCAGCTTGGGAACATTGTCTCTCAACTGTGTTATAGAGTGTAGTACTACATTTCAGTGAAGTGTAAGGCTTTCCAAAGCTGCCGAACGTGTTTCTTTCTCTATTTCAATGGTATTCTGACTTGTATAACACACATTTACCACTCTAGAGTCCTTTAGGGAAAGAATATAGGATTCATACAGTGTTTAATGTGATCTTAACTCGAATTAAGGATTTCCCTTATCTTAGCTACCTTTTCTACACTAAGAACTGACTTGGAGAATCTCTTTCAGCTGTTCTAAACGAGTTCTCATCTGTTTACAGTCATTTTCTCTGAATTATCCATGTTTTCATGTAGTTTCCTATATTCTGCCTTCTGGTCCAAGTATAAGCTTTGCCCACTTTATCAAACAACTTCCTACGCACTGTTATGAACTGAGGCAGCTTGGGAACATTGTCTCTCAACTGTGTTATAGAATGTAGTACTACATTTCAGTGAAGTGTAAGGCTTTCCAAAGCTGCCGAACGTGTTTCTTTCTCTATTTCAATGGTATTCTGCCTTGTATAACACACATTTACCACTCTAGTCTCCTTTAAGTAAAGAATATAGGATTCATACAGTGTTTCATGTGATATTAACTCCAAATAAGGATTTCCCCGATCTTAGCTACCTTTTCTACACTAAGAACTGACTTGGAGAATCTCTTTCAGCTGTTCTAAACGAATTCTCATCTGTTTACAGTCATTTTCTCTGAATTATCCATGTTTTCATGTAGTTTCCTATATTCTGCCTTCTGGTCCAAGTATAAGCTTTGCCCACTTTATCAAACAACTTCCTACACAGTGTGATGAACTGAGGCAGCTTGGGAACATTGTCTCTCAACTGTGTTATAGAGTGTAGTTCAACATTTCAGTGAAGTGTAAGGCTTTACAAAGCTGCGCAACGTGTTTCTTTCACTATTTCAATGGTATCCTGCCTTGTATAACACACTTTTACCACACTAGTCTCCTTTAAGTAAAGAATATAGGATTCAAACACTGTTTCATGTCATATTAACTCGAATTAAGGATGTCCCGGATCTTAGCTACCTTTTCTACACTAAGAACTTACTTGGAGAATCTCTTTGAGCTGTTCTAAACAAGTTCTCATCTGTTTACAGTCATTTTCTCTGAATTATCCATGGTTTCATGTAGTTTCCTATATTCTGCCTTCTGGTCCAAGTATAAGCTTTGCCCACTTTATCAAACAACTTCCTACACACTGTTATGAACTGATGCAGCTCGGGAACATTGTCTCTCAACTGTGTTATAGAGTGTAGTACTATATTTCAGTGAAGTGTAAGGCTTTCCAAAGCTACCGAACGTGTTTCTTTTTCTATTTCAATGGTATTCTGCCTTGTATAACACACATTTACCACTCTAGTCTCCTTTAAGTAAAGAATATAGGATTCATACAGTGTTTCATGTGATATTAACTCCAAATAAGGATTTCCCCGATCTTAGCTACCTTTTCTACACTAAAAACTGACTTGGAGAATCTCTTTCAGCTGTTCTAAATGAGTTCTCATCTGTTTACAGTCATTTTCTCTGAATTATCCATGTTTTCATGTAGTTTCCTATATTCTGCCTTCTGGTCCAAGTATAAGCTTTGCCCACTTTATCAAACAACTTCCTACACAGTGTTATGAACTGAGGCAGCTTGGGAACATTGTCTCTCAACTGTGTTATAGAGTGTAGTTCAACATTTCAGTGAAGTGTAAGGCTTTCCAAAGCTGCCGAACGTGTTTCTTTCTCTATTTCAATGGTATTCTGACTTGTATAACACACATATACCACTCTAGAGTCCTTTAAGTAAAGAATATAGGATTCATACAGTGTTTCATGTGATCGTAAATCAAATTAAGGATTTCCCTTATCTTAGCTACCTTTTCTATACTAACAACTGACTTGGAGAATCTCTTTCAGCTGTTCTAAACGAGTTCTCATCTGTTTACAGTCATTTTCTCTGAATTATCCATGTTCTCATGTACTTTCCTATATTCTGCCTTCTGGTCCAAGTATAAGCTTTGCCCACTTTATCAAACAACTTCCTGCACACTGTTATGAACTGAGGCAGCTTGGGAACATTGTCTCTCAACTGTGTTATAGAGTGTAGTACTACATTTCAGTGAAGTGTAAGGCTTTCCAAAGCTGCCGAACGTGTTTCTTTCTCTATTTCAATGGTATTCTGACTTGTATAACACACATTTACCACTCTAGAGTCCTTTAGGGAAAGAATATAGGATTCAAACACTGTTTCATGTCATATTAACTCGAATTAAGGATGTCCCGGATCTTAGCTACCTTTTCTACACTAAGAACTTACTTGGAGAATCTCTTTGAGCTGTTCTAAACAAGTTCTCATCTGTTTACAGTCATTTTCTCTGAATTATCCATGGTTTCATTTAGTTTCCTATATTCTGCCTTCTGGTCCAAGTATAAGCTTTGCCCACTTTATCAAACAACTTCCTACACACTGTTATGAACTGAGGCAGCTTGGGAACATTGTCTCTCAACTGTGTTATAGAGTGTAGTACTATATTTCAGTGAAGTGTAAGGCTTTCCAAAGCTACCGAATGTGTTTCTTTTTCTATTTCAATGGTATTCTGCCTTGTATAACACACATTTACCACTCTAGTCTCCTTTAAGTAAAGAATATAGGATTCATACAGTGTTTCATGTGATATTAACTCCAAATAAGGATTTCCCCGATCTTAGCTACCTTTTCTACACTAAGAACTGACTTGGAGAATCTCTTTCAGCTGTTCTAAACGAGTTCTCATCTGTTTACAGTCATTTTCTCTGAATTATCCATGTTTTCATGTAGTTTCCTATATTCTGCCTTCTGGTCCAAGTATAAGCTTCTGCCCACTTTATCAAACAACTTCCTGCACACTGTTATGAACTGAGGCAGCTTGGGAACATTGTCTCTCAACTGTGTTATAGAGTGTAGTACTACATTTCAGTGAAGTGTAAGGCTTTCCAAAGCTGCCGAACGTGTTTCTTTCTCTATTTCAATGGTATTCTGACTTGTATAACACACATTTACCACTCTAGAGTCCTTTAGGGAAAGAATATAGGATTCATACAGTGTTTAATGTGATCTTAACTCGAATTAAGGATTTCCCTTATCTTAGCTACCTTTTCTACACTAAGAACTGACTTGGAGAATCTCTTTCAGCTGTTCTAAACGAGTTCTCATCTGTTTACAGTCATTTTCTCTGAATTATCCATGTTTTCATGTAGTTTCCTATATTCTGCCTTCTGGTCCAAGTATAAGCTTTGCCCACTTTATCAAACAACTTCCTACGCACTGTTATGAACTGAGGCAGCTTGGGAACATTGTCTCTCAACTGTGTTATAGAGTGTAGTACTACATTTCAGTGAAGTGTAAGGCTTTCCAAAGCTGCCGAACGTGTTTCTTTCTCTATTTCAATGGTATTCTGCCTTGTATAACACACATTTACCACTCTAGTCTCCTTTAAGTAAAGAATATAGGATTCATACAGTGTTTCATGTGATATTAACTCCAAATAAGGATTTCCCCGATCTTAGCTACCTTTTCTACACTAAGAACTGACTTGGAGAATCTCTTTCAGCTGTTCTAAACGAATTCTCATCTGTTTACAGTCATTTTCTCTGAATTATCCATGTTTTCATGTAGTTTCCTATATTCTGCCTTCTGGTCCAAGTATAAGCTTTGCCCACTTTATCAAACAACTTCCTGCACACTGTTATGAACTGAGGCAGCTTGGGAACATTGTCTCTCAACTGTGTTATAGAGTGTAGTACTACATTTCAGTGAAGTGTAAGGCTTTCCAAAGCTGCCGAACGTGTTTCTTTCTCTATTTCAATGGTATTCTGACTTGTATAACACACATTTACCACTCTAGAGTCCTTTAGGGAAAGAATATAAGATTCAAACACTGTTTCATGTCATATTAACTCGAATTAAGGATGTCCCGGATCTTAGCTACCTTTTCTACACTAAGAACTTACTTGGAGAATCTCTTTGAGCTGTTCTAAACAAGTTCTCATCTGTTTACAGTCATTTTCTCTGAATTATCCATGGTTTCATTTAGTTTCCTATATTCTGCCTTCTGGTCCAAGTATAAGCTTTGCCCACTTTATCAAACAACTTCCTACACACTGTTATGAACTGATGCAGCTCGGGAACATTGTCTCTCAACTGTGTTATAGAGTGTAGTACTATATTTCAGTGAAGTGTAAGGCTTTCCAAAGCTACCGAATGTGTTTCTTTTTCTATTTCAATGGTATTCTGCCTTGTATAACACACATTTACCACTCTAGTCTCCTTTAAGTAAAGAATATAGGATTCATACAGTGTTTCATGTGATATAAACTCCAAATAAGGATTTCCCCGATCTTAGCTACCTTTTCTACACTAAGAACTGACTTGGAGAATCTCTTTCAGCTGTTCTAAACGAGTTCTCATCTGTTTACAGTCATTTTCTCTGAATTATCCATGTTTTCATGTAGTTTCCTATATTCTGCCTTCTGGTCCAAGTATAAGCTTCTGCCCACTTTATCAAACAACTTCCTGCACACTGTTATGAACTGAGGCAGCTTGGGAACATTGTCTCTCAACTGTGTTATAGAGTGTAGTACTACATTTCAGTGAAGTGTAAGGCTTTCCAAAGCTGCCGAACGTGTTTCTTTCTCTATTTCAATGGTATTCTGACTTGTATAACACACATTTACCACTCTAGAGTCCTTTAGGGAAAGAATATAGGATTCATACAGTGTTTAATGTGATCTTAACTCGAATTAAGGATTTCCCTTATCTTAGCTACCTTTTCTACACTAAGAACTGACTTGGAGAATCTCTTTCAGCTGTTCTAAACGAGTTCTCATCTGTTTACAGTCATTTTCTCTGAATTATCCATGTTTTCATGTAGTTTCCTATATTCTGCCTTCTGGTCCAAGTATAAGCTTTGCCCACTTTATCAAACAACTTCCTACGCACTGTTATGAACTGAGGCAGCTTGGGAACATTGTCTCTCAACTGTGTTATAGAGTGTAGTACTACATTTCAGTGAAGTGTAAGGCTTTCCAAAGCTGCCGAACGTGTTTCTTTCTCTATTTCAATGGTATTCTGCCTTGTATAACACACATTTACCACTCTAGTCTCCTTTAAGTAAAGAATATAGGATTCATACAGTGTTTCATGTGATATTAACTCCAAATAAGGATTTCCCCGATCTTAGCTACCTTTTCTACACTAAGAACTGACTTGGAGAATCTCTTTCAGCTGTTCTAAACGAATTCTCATCTGTTTACAGTCATTTTCTCTGAATTATCCATGTTTTCATGTAGTTTCCTATATTCTGCCTTCTGGTCCAAGTATAAGCTTTGCCCACTTTATCAAACAACTTCCTACACAGTGTGATGAACTGAGGCAGCTTGGGAACATTGTCTCTCAACTGTGTTATAGAGTGTAGTTCAACATTTCAGTGAAGTGTAAGGCTTTACAAAGCTGCGCAACGTGTTTCTTTCACTATTTCAATGGTATCCTGCCTTGTATAACACACTTTTACCACACTAGTCTCCTTTAAGTAAAGAATATAGGATTCAAACACTGTTTCATGTCATATTAACTCGAATTAAGGATGTCCCGGATCTTAGCTACCTTTTCTACACTAAGAACTTACTTGGAGAATCTCTTTGAGCTGTTCTAAACAAGTTCTCATCTGTTTACAGTCATTTTCTCTGAATTATCCATGTTTTCATGTACTTTCCTATATTCTGCCTTCTGGTCCAAGTATAAGCTTTGCCCACTTTATCAAACAACTTCCTGCACACTGTTATGAACTGAGGCAGCTTGGGAACATTGTCTCTCAACTGTGTTATAGAGTGTAGTACTACATTTCAGTGAAGTGTAAGGCTTTCCAAAGCTGCCGAACGTGTTTCTTTCTCTATTTCAATGGTATTCTGACTTGTATAACACACATTTACCACTCTAGAGTCCTTTAGGGAAAGAATATAGGATTCAAACACTGTTTCATGTCATATTAACTCGAATTAAGGATGTCCCGGATCTTAGCTACCTTTTCTACACTAAGAACTTACTTGGAGAATCTCTTTGAGCTGTTCTAAACAAGTTCTCATCTGTTTACAGTCATTTTCTCTGAATTATCCATGGTTTCATTTAGTTTCCTATATTCTGCCTTCTGGTCCAAGTATAAGCTTTGCCCACTTTATCAAACAACTTCCTACACACTGTTATGAACTGATGCAGCTCGGGAACATTGTCTCTCAACTGTGTTATAGAGTGTAGTACTATATTTCAGTGAAGTGTAAGGCTTTCCAAAGCTACCGAATGTGTTTCTTTTTCTATTTCAATGGTATTCTGCCTTGTATAACACACATTTACCACTCTAGTCTCCTTTAAGTAAAGAATATAGGATTCATACAGTGTTTCATGTGATATTAACTCCAAATAAGGATTTCCCCGATCTTAGCTACCTTTTCTACACTAAGAACTGACTTGGAGAATCTCTTTCAGCTGTTCTAAACGAGTTCTCATCTGTTTACAGTCATTTTCTCTGAATTATCCATGTTTTCATGTAGTTTCCTATATTCTGCCTTCTGGTCCAAGTATAAGCTTTGCCCACTTTATCAAACAACTTCCTACACAGTGTTATGAACTGAGGCAGCTTGGGAACATTGTCTCTCAACTGTGTTATACAGTGTAGTTCAACATTTCAGTGAAGTGTAAGGCTTTCCAAAGCTGCCGAACGTGTTTCTTTCTCTATTTCAATGGTATTCTGACTTGTATAACACACATATACCACTCTAGAGTCCTTTAAGTAAAGAATATAGGATTCATACAGTGTTTCATGTGATCTTAAATCAAATTAAGGATTTCCCTTATCTTAGCTACCTTTTCTATACTAACAACTGACTTGGAGAATCTCTTTCAGCTGTTCTAAACGAGTTCTCATCTGTTTACAGTCATTTTCTCTGAATTATCCATGTTTTCATGTACTTTCCTATATTCTGCCTTCTGGTCCAAGTATAAGCTTTGCCCACTTTATCAAACAACTTCCTGCACACTGTTATGAACTGAGGCAGCTTGGGAACATTGTCTCTCAACTGTGTTATAGAGTGTAGTACTACATTTCAGTGAAGTGTAAGGCTTTCCAAAGCTGCCGAACGTGTTTCTTTCTCTATTTCAATGGTATTCTGACTTGTATAACACACATTTACCACTCTAGAGTCCTTTAGGGAAAGAATATAGGATTCATACAGTGTTTCATGTGATCTTAACTCGAATTAAGGATTTCCCTTATCTTAGCTACCTTTTCTACACTATGAACTGACTTGGAGAATCTCTTTCAGCTGTTCTAAACCAGTTCTCATCTGTTTACAGTCATTTTCTCTGAATTATCCATGTTTTCATGTAGTTTCCTATATTCTGCCTTCTGGTCCAAGTATAAGCATTGCCCACTTTATCAAACAACTTCCTACACACTGTTATGAACTGAGGCAGCTTGGGAACATTGTCTCTCAACTGTGTTATAGAGTGTAGTACTACATTTCAGTGAAGTGTAAGGCTTTCCAAAGCTGCCGAACGTGTTTCTTTCTCTATTTCAATGGTATTCTGACTTGTATAACACACATTTACCACTCTAGAGTCCTTAAGGGAAAGAATATAGGATTCATACAGTGTTTCATGTGATCTTAACTCGAATTAAGGATTTCCCTTATCTTAGCTACCTTTTCTACACTATGAACTGACTTGGAGAATCTCTTTCAGCTGTTCTAAACCAGTTCTCATCTGTTTACCGTCATTTTCTCTGAATTATCCATGTTTTCATGTAGTTTCCTATATTCTGCCTTCTGGTCCAAGTATAAGCTTTGCCCACTTTATCAAACAACTTCCTACACAGTGTTATGAACTGAGGCAGCTTGGGAACATTGTCTCTCAACTGTGTTATAGAGTGTAGTTCAACATTTCAGTGAAGTGTAAGGCTTTACAAAGCTGCCCAACGTGTTTCTTTCACTATTTCAATGGTATCCTGCCTTGTATAACACACTTTTACCACTCTAGTCTCCTTTAAGTAAAGAATATAGGATTCAAACACTGTTTCATGTCATATTAACTCGAATTAAGGATGTCCCGGATGTTAGCTACCTTTTCTACACTAAGAACTTACTTGGAGAATCTCTTTGAGCTGTTCTAAACAAGTTCTCATCTGTTTACAGTCATTTTCTCTGAATTATCCATGGTTTCATGTAGTTTCCTATATTCTGCCTTCTGGTCCAAGTATAAGCTTTGCCCACTTTATCAAACAACTTCCTACACACTGTTATGAACTGAGGCAGCTTGGGAACATTGTCTCTCAACTGTGTTATAGAGTGTAGTACTATATTTCAGTGAAGTGTAAGGCTTTCCAAAGCTACCGAACGTGTTTCTTTTTCTATTTCAATGGTATTCTGCCTTGTATAACACACATTTACCACTCTAGTCTCCTTTAAGTAAAGAATATAGGATTCATACAGTGTTTCATGTGATATTAACTCCAAATAAGGATTTCCCCGATCTTAGCTACCTTTTCTACACTAAGAACTGACTTGGAGAATCTCTTTCAGCTGTTCTAAACGAGTTCTCATCTGTTTACAGTCATTTTCTCTGAATTATCCATGTTTTCATGTAGTTTCCTATATTCTGCCTTCTGGTCCAAGTATAAGCTTTGCCCACTTTATCAAACAACTTCCTACACAGTGTTATGAACTGAGGCAGCTTGGGAACATTGTCTCTCAACTGTGTTATAGAGTGTAGTTCAACATTTCAGTGAAGTGTAAGGCTTTCCAAAGCTGCCGAACATGTTTCTTTCTCTATTTCAATGGTATTCTGACTTGTATAACACACATATACCACTCTAGAGTCCTTTAAGTAAAGAATATAGGATTCATACAGTGTTTCATGTGATCTTAAATCAAATTAAGGATTTCCCTTATCTTAGCTACCTTTTCTATACTAACAACTGACTTGGAGAATCTCTTTCAGATGTTCTAAACGAGTTCTCATCTGTTTACAGTCATTTTCTCTGAATTATCCATGTTTTCATGTACTTTACTATATTCTGCCTTCTGGTCCAAGTATAAGCTTTGCCCACTTTATCAAACAACTTCCTGCACACTGTTATGAACTGAGGCAGCTTGGGAACATTGTCTCTCAACTGTGTTATAGAGTGTAGTACTACATTTCAGTGAAGTGTAAGGCTTTCCAAAGCTGCCGAACGTGTTTCTTTCTCTATTTCAATGGTATTCTGACTTGTATAACACACATTTACCACTCTAGAGTCCTTTAGGGAAAGAATATAGGATTCATACAGTGTTTCATGTGATCTTAACTCGAATTAAGGATTTCCCTTATCTTAGCTACCTTTTCTACACTATGAACTGACTTGGAGAATCTCTTTCAGCTGTTCTAAACCAGTTCTCATCTGTTTACAGTCATTTTCTCTGAATTATCCATGTTTTCATGTAGTTTCCTATATTCTGCCTTCTGGTCCAAGTATAAGCATTGCCCACTTTATCAAACAACTTCCTACACACTGTTATGAACTGAGGCAGCTTGGGAACATTGTCTCTCAACTGTGTTATAGAGTGTAGTACTACATTTCAGTGAAGTGTAAGGCTTTCCAAAGCTGCCGAACGTGTTTCTTTCTCTATTTCAATGGTATTCTGACTTGTATAGCACATTTACCACTCTAGAGACCTTTAGGGAAAGAATATAGGATTCATACAGTGTTTCATGTGATCTTAACTCGAATTAAGGATTTCCCTTATCTTAGCTACCTTTTCTACACTATGCACTGACTTGGAGAATCTCTTTCAGCTGTTCTAAACCAGTTCTCATCTGTTTACCGTCATTCTCTCTGAATTATCCATGTTTTCATGTAGTTTCCTATATTCTGCCTTCTGGTCCAAGTATAAGCTTTGCCCACTTTATCAAACAACTTCCTACAAACTGTTATGAACTGAGGCAGCTTGGGAACATTGTCTCTCAACTGTGTTATAGAGTGTAGTACTACATTTCAGTGAAGTGTAAGGCTTTACAAAGCTGCCCAACGTGTTTCTTTCACTATTTCAATGGTATCCTGCCTTGTATAACACACTTTTACCACTCTAGTCTCCTTTAAGTAAAGAATATAGGATTCAAACACTGTTTCATGTCATATTAACTCGAATTAAGGATGTCCCGGATCTTAGCTACCTTTTCTACACTAAGAACTTACTTGGAGAATCTCTTTGAGCTGTTCTAAACAAGTTCTCATCTGTTTACAGTCATTTTCTCTGAATTATCCATGGTTTCATGTAGTTTCCTATATTCTGCCTTCTGGTCCAAGTATAAGCTTTGCCCACTTTATCAAACAACTTCCTACACACTGTTATGAACTGATGCAGCTCGGGAACATTGTCTCTCAACTGTGTTATAGAGTGTAGTACTATATTTCAGTGAAGTGTAAGGCTTTCCAAAGCTACCGAACGTGTTTCTTTTTCTATTTCAATGGTATTCTGCCTTGTATAACACACATTTACCACTCTAGTCTCCTTTAAGTAAAGAATATAGGATTCATACAGTGTTTCATGTGATATTAACTCCAAATAAGGATTTCCCCGATCTTAGCTACCTTTTCTACACTAAGAACTGACTTGGAGAATCTCTTTCAGCTGTTCTAAACGAGTTCTCATCTGTTTACAGTCATTTTCTCTGAATTATCCATGTTTTCATGTAGTTTCCTATATTCTGCCTTCTGGTCCAAGTATAAGCTTTGCCCACTTTATCAAACAACTTCCTACACAGTGTTATGAACTGAGGCAGCTTGGGAACATTGTCTCTCAACTGTGTTATAGAGTGTAGTTCAACATTTCAGTGAAGTGTAAGGCTTTCCAAAGCTGCTGAACGTGTTTCTTTCTCTATTTCAATGGTATTCTGACTTGTATAACACACATATACCACTCTAGAGTCCTTTAAGTAAAGAATATAGGATTCATACAGTGTTTCATGTGATCTTAAATCAAATTAAGGATTTCCCTTATCTTAGCTACCTTTTCTATACTAACAACTGACTTGGAGAATCTCTTTCAGCTGTTCTAAACGAGTTCTCATCTGTTTACAGTCATTTTCTCTGAATTATCCATGTTTTCATGTACTTTCCTATATTCTGCCTTCTGGTCCAAGTATAAGCTTTGCCCACTTTATCAAACAACTTCCTGCACACTGTTATGAACTGAGGCAGCTTGGGAACATTGTCTCTCAACTGTGTTATAGAGTGTAGTACTACATTTCAGTGAAGTGTAAGGCTTTCCAAAGCTGCCGAACGTGTTTCTTTCTCTATTTCAATGGTATTCTGACTTGTATAACACACATTTACCACTCTAGAGTCCTTTAGGGAAAGAATATAGGATTCATACAGTGTTTCATGTGATCTTAACTCGAATTAAGGATTTCCCTTATCTTAGCTACCTTTTCTACACTATGAACTGACTTGGAGAATCTCTTTCAGCTGTTCTAAACCAGTTCTCATCTGTTTACAGTCATTTTCTCTGAATTATCCATGTTTTCATGTAGTTTCCTATATTCTGCCTTCTGGTCCAAGTATAAGCATTGCCCACTTTATCAAACAACTTCCTACACACTGTTATGAACTGAGGCAGCTTGGGAACATTGTCTCTCAACTGTGTTATAGAGTGTAGTACTACATTTCAGTGAAGTGTAAGGCTTTCCAAAGCTGCCGAACGTGTTTCTTTCTCTATTTCAATGGTATTCTGACTTGTATAACACACATTTACCACTCTAGAGTCCTTTAGGGAAAGAATATAGGATTCATACAGTGTTTCATGTGATCTTAACTCGAATTAAGGATTTCCCTTATCTTAGCTACCTTTTCTACACTATGAACTGACTTGGAGAATCTCTTTCAGCTGTTCTAAACCAGTTCTCATCTGTTTACCGTCATTTTCTCTGAATTATCCATGTTTTCATGTAGTTTCCTATATTCTGCCTTCTGGTCCAAGTATAAGCTTTGCCCACTTTATCAAACAACTTCCTACACACTGTTATGAACTGAGGCAGCTTGGGAACATTGTCTCTCAACTGTGTTATAGAGTGTAGTACTACATTTCAGTGAAGTGTAAGGCTTTACAAAGCTGCCCAACGTGTTTCTTTCACTATTTCAATGGTATCCTGCCTTGTATAACACACTTTTACCACTCTAGTCTCCTTTAAGTAAAGAATATAGGATTCAAACACTGTTTCATGTCATATTAACTCGAATTAAGGATGTCCCGGATCTTAGCTACCTTTTCTACACTAAGAACTTACTTGGAGAATCTCTTTGAGCTGTTCTAAACAAGTTCTCATCTGTTTACAGTCATTTTCTCTGAATTATCCATGGTTTCATGTAGTTTCCTATATTCTGCCTTCTGGTCCAAGTATAAGCTTTGCCCACTTTATCAAACAACTTCCTACACACTGCTATGAACTGATGCAGCTCGGGAACATTGTCTCTCAACTGTGTTATAGAGTGTAGTACTATATTTCAGTGAAGTGTAAGGCTTTCCAAAGCTACCGAACGTGTTTCTTTTTCTATTTCAATGGTATTCTGCCTTGTATAACACACATTTACCACTCTAGTCTCCTTTAAGTAAAGAATATAGGATTCATACAGTGTTCCATGTGATATTAACTCCAAATAAGGATTTCCCCGATCTTAGCTACCTTTTCTACACTAAGAACTTACTTGGAGAATCTCTTTCAGCTGTTCTAAACGAGTTCTCATCTGTTTACAGTCATTTTCTCTGAATTATCCATGTTTTCATGTAGTTTCCTATATTCTGCCTTCTGGTCCAAGTATAAGTTTTGCCCACTTTATCAAACAACTTCCTACACAGTGTTATGAACTGAGGCAGCTTGGGAACATTGTCTCTCAACTGTGTTATAGAGTGTAGTTCAACATTTCAGTGAAGTGTAAGGCTTTACAAAGCTGCCCAACGTGTTTCTTTCACTATTTCAATGGTATCCTGCCTTGTATAACACACTTTTACCACTCTAGTCTCCTTTAAGTAAAGAATATAGGATTCAAACACTGTTTCATGTCATATTAACTCGAATTAAGGATGTCCCGGATGTTAGCTACCTTTTCTACACTAAGAACTTACTTGGAGAATCTCTTTGAGCTGTTCTAAACAAGTTCTCATCTGTTTACAGTCATTTTCTCTGAATTATCCATGGTTTCATGTAGTTTCCTATATTCTGCCTTCTGGTCCAAGTATAAGCTTTGCCCACTTTATCAAACAACTTCCTACACACTGTTATGAACTGATGCAGCTCGGGAACATTGTCTCTCAACTGTGTTATAGAGTGTAGTACTATATTTCAGTGAAGTGTAAGGCTTTCCAAAGCTCCCGAACGTGTTTCTTTTTCTATTTCAATGGTATTCTGCCTTGTATAACACACATTTACCACTCTAGTCTCCTTTAAGTAAAGAATATAGGATTCATACAGTGTTTCATGTGATATTAACTCCAAATAAGGATTTCCCCGATCTTAGCTACCTCTTCTACACTAAGAACTGACTTGGAGAATCTCTTTCAGCTGTTCTAAACGAGTTCTCATCTGTTTACAGTCATTTTCTCTGAATTATCCATGTTTTCATGTAGTTTCCTATATTCTTCCTTCTGGTCCAAGTATAAGCTTTGCCCACTTTATCAAACAACTTCCTACACAGTGTTATGAACTGAGGCAGCTTGGGAACATTGTCTCTCAACTGTGTTATAGAGTGTAGTTCAACATTTCAGTGAAGTGTAAGGCTTTCCAAAGCTGCCGGACGTGTTTCTTTCTCTATTTCAATGGTATTCTGACTTGTATAACACACATATACCACTCTAGAGTCCTTTAAGTAAAGAATAAAGGATTCATACAGTGTTTCATGTGATCTTAAATCAAATTAAGGATTTCCCTTATCTTAGCTACCTTTTCTATACTAACAACTGACTTGGAGAATCTCTTTCAGCTGTTCTAAACGAGTTCTCATCTGTTTACAGTCATTTTCTCTGAATTATCCATGTTTTCATGTACTTTCCTATATTCTGCCTTCTGGTCCAAGTATAAGCTTTGCCCACTTTATCAAACAACTTCCTGCACACTGTTATGAACTGAGGCAGCTTGGGAACATTGTCTCTCAACTGTGTTATAGAGTGTAGTACTACATTTCAGTGAAGTGTAAGGCTTTCCAAAGATGCCGAACGTGTTTCTTTCTCTATTTCAATGGTATTCTGACTTGTATAACACACATTTACCACTCTAGAGTCCTTTAGGGAAAGAATATAGGATTCATACAGTGTTTCATGTGATCTTAACTCGAATTAAGGATTTCCCTTATCTTAGCTACCTTTTCTACACTATGAACTGACTTGGAGAATCTCTTTCAGCTGTTCTAAACCAGTTCTCATCTGTTTACAGTCATTTTCTCTGAATTATCCATGTTTTCATGTAGTTTCCTATATTCTGCCTTCTGGTCCAAGTATAAGCATTGCCCACTTTATCAAACAACTTCCTACACACTGTTATGAACTGAGGCAGCTTGGGAACATTGTCTCTCAACTGTGTTATAGAGTGTAGTACTACATTTCAGTGAAGTGTAAGGCTTTCCAAAGCTGCCGAACGTGTTTCTTTCTCTATTTCAATGGTATTCTGACTTGTATAACACACATTTACCACTCTAGAGTCCTTTAGGGAAAGAATATAGGATTCATACAGTGTTTCATGTGATCTTAACTCGAATTAAGGATTTCCCTTATCTTAGCTACCTTTTCTACACTATGAACTGACTTGGAGAATCTCTTTCAGCTGTTCTAAACCAGTTCTCATCTGTTTACCGTCATTTTCTCTGAATTATCCATGTTTTCATGTAGTTTCCTATATTCTGCCTTCTGGTCCAAGTATAAGCTTTGCCCACTTTATCAAACAACTTCCTACACACTGTTATGAACTGAGGCAGCTTGGGAACATTGTCTCTCAACTGTGTTATAGAGTGTAGTACTACATTTCAGTGAAGTGTAAGGCTTTACAAAGCTGCCCAACGTGTTTCTTTCACTATTTCAATGGTATCCTGCCTTGTATAACACACTTTTACCACTCTAGTCTCCTTTAAGTAAAGAATATAGGATTCAAACACTGTTTCATGTCATATTAACTCTAATTAAGGATGTCCCGGATCTTAGCTACCTTTTCTACACTAAGAACTTACTTGGAGAATCTCTTTGAGCTGTTCTAAACAAGTTCTCATCTGTTTACAGTCATTTTCTCTGAATTATCCATGGTTTCATGTAGTTTCCTATATTCTGCCTTCTGGTCCAAGTATAAGCTTTGCCCACTTTATCAAACAACTTCCTACACACTGTTATGAACTGATGCAGCTCGGGAACATTGTCTCTCAACTGTGTTATAGAGTGTAGTACTATATTTCAGTGAAGTGTAAGGCTTTCCAAAGCTACCGAACGTGTTTCTTTTTCTATTTCAATGGTATTCTGCCTTGTATAACACACATTTACCACTCTAGTCTCCTTTAAGTAAAGAATATAGGATTCATACAGTGTTTCATGTGATATTAACTCCAAATAAAGATTTCCCCGATCTTAGCTACCTTTTCTACACTAAGAACTGACTTGGAGAATCTCTTTCAGCTGTTCTAAACGAGTTCTCATCTGTTTACAGTCATTTTCTCTGAATTATCCATGTTTTCATGTAGTTTCCTATATTCTGCCTTCTGGTCCAAGTATAAGCTTTGCCCACTTTATCAAACAACTTCCTACACAGTGTTATGAACTGAGGCAGCTTGGGAACATTGTCTCTCAACTGTGTTATAGAGTGTAGTTCAACATTTCAGTGAAGTGTAAGGCTTTCCAAAGCTGCTGAACGTGTTTCTTTCTCTATTTCAATGGTATTCTGACTTGTATAACACACATATACCACTCTAGAGTCCTTTAAGTAAAGAATATAGGATTCATACAGTGTTTCATGTGATCTTAAATCAAATTAAGGATTTCCCTTATCTTAGCTACCTTTTCTATACTAACAACTGACTTGGAGAATCTCTTTCAGCTGTTCTAAATGAGTTCTCATCTGTTTACAGTCATTTTCTCTGAATTATCCATGTTTTCATGTACTTTCCTATATTCTGCCTTCTGGTCCAAGTATAAGCTTTGCCCACTTTATCAAACAACTTCCTGCACACTGTTATGAACTGAGGCAGCTTGGGAACATTGTCTCTCAACTGTGTTATAGAGTGTAGTACTACATTTCAGTGAAGTGTAAGGCTTTCCAAAGCTGCCGAACGTGTTTCTTTCTCTATTTCAATGGTATTCTGACTTGTATAACACACATTTACCACTCTAGAGTCCTTTAGGGAAAGAATATAGGATTCATACAGTGTTTCATGTGATCTTAACTCGAATTAAGGATTTCCCTTATCTTAGCTACCTTTTCTACACTATGAACTGACTTGGAGAATCTCTTTCAGCTGTTCTAAACCAGTTCTCATCTGTTTACAGTCATTTTCTCTGAATTATCCATGTTTTCATGTAGTTTCCTATATTCTGCCTTCTGGTCCAAGTATAAGCATTGCCCACTTTATCAAACAACTTCCTACACACTGTTATGAACTGAGGCAGCTTGGGAACATTGTCTCTCAACTGTGTTATAGAGTGTAGTACTACATTTCAGTGAAGTGTAAGGCTTTCCAAAGCTGCCGAACTTTTTTCTTTCTCTATTTCAATGGTATTCTGACTTGTATAACACACATTTACCACTCTAGAGACCTTTAGGGAAAGAATATAGGATTCATACAGTGTTTCATGTGATCTTAACTCGAATTAAGGATTTCCCTTATCTTAGCTACCTTTTCTACACTATGAACTGACTTGGAGAATCTCTTTCAGCTGTTCTAAACCAGTTCTCATCTGTTTACCGTCATTTTCTCTGAATTATCCATGTTTTCATGTAGTTTCCTATATTCTGCCTTCTGGTCCAAGTATAAGCTTTGCCCACTTTATCAAACAACTTCCTACACACTGTTATGAACTGAGGCAGCTTGGGAACATTGTCTCTCAACTGTGTTATAGAGTGTAGTACTACATTTCAGTGAAGTGTAAGGCTTTACAAAGCTGCCCAACGTGTTTCTTTCACTATTTCAATGGTATCCTGCCTTGTATAACACACTTTTACCACTCTAGTCTCCTTTAAGTAAAGAATATAGGATTCAAACACTGTTTCATGTCATATTAACTCGAATTAAGGATGTCCCGGATCTTAGCTACCTTTTCTACACTAAGAACTTACTTGGAGAATCTCTTTGAGCTGTTCTAAACAAGTTCTAATCTGTTTACAGTCATTTTCTCTGAATTATCCATGGTTTCATGTAGTTTCCTATATTCTGCCTTCTGGTCCAAGTATAAGCTTTGCCCACTTTATCAAACAACTTCCTACACACTGTTATGAACTGATGCAGCTCGGGAACATTGTCTCTCAACTGTGTTATAGAGTGTAGTACTATATTTCAGTGAAGTGTAAGGCTTTCCAAAGCTACCGAACGTGTTTCTTTTTCTATTTCAATGGTATTCTGCCTTGTATAACACACATTTACCACTCTAGTCTCCTTTAAGTAAAGAATATAGGATTCATACAGTGTTTCATGTGATATTAACTCCAAATAAGGATTTCCTCGATCTTAGCTACCTTTTCTACACTAAGAACTGACTTGGAGAATCTCTTTCAGCTGTTCTAAACGAGTTCTCATCTGTTTACAGTCATTTTCTCTGAATTATCCATGTTTTCATGTAGTTTCCTATATTCTGCCTTCTGGTCCAAGTATAAGCTTTGCCCACTTTATCAAACAACTTCCTACACAGTGTTATGAACTGAGGCAGCTTGGGAACATTGTCTCTCAACTGTGTTATAGAGTGTAGTACTACATTTCAGTGAAGTGTAAGGCTTTCCAAAGCTGCCGAACTTTTTTCTTTCTCTATTTCAATGGTATTCTGACTTGTATAACACACATTTACCACTCTAGAGTCCTTTAGGGAAAGAATATAGGATTCATACAGTGTTTCATGTGATCTTAACTCGAATTAAGGATTTCCCTTATCTTAGCTACCTTTTCTACACTATGAACTGACTTGGAGAATCTCTTTCAGCTGTTCTAAACCAGTTCTCATCTGTTTACCGTCATTTTCTCTGAATTATCCATGTTTTCATGTAGTTTCCTATATTCTGCCTTCTGGTCCAAGTATAAGCTTTGCCCACTTTATCAAACAACTTCCTACACACTGTTATGAACTGAGGCAGATTGGGAACATTGTCTCTCAACTGTGTTATAGAGTGTAGTACTACATTTCAGTGAAGTGTAAGGCTTTACAAAGCTGCCCAACGTGTTTCTTTCACTATTTCAATGGTATCCTGCCTTGTATAACACACTTTTACCACTCTAGTCTCCTTTAAGTAAAGAATATAGGATTCACACACTGTTTCATGTCATATTAACTCGAATTAAGGATGTCCCGGATCTTAGCTACCTTTTCTACACTAAGAACTTACTTGGAGAATCTCTTTGAGCTGTTCTAAACAAGTTCTCATCTGTTTACAGTCATTTTCTCTGAATTATCCATGTTTTCATGTAGTTTCCTATATTCTGCCTTCTGGTCCAAGTATAAGCATTGCCCACTTTATCAAACAACTTCCTACACACTGTTATGAACTGAGGCAGCTTGGGAACATTGTCTCTCAACTGTGTTATAGAGTGTAGTACTACATTTCAGTGAAGTGTAAGGCTTTCCAAAGATGCCGAACGTGTTTCTTTCTCTATTTCAATGGTATTCTGACTTGTATAACACACATTTACCACTCTAGAGTCCTTTAGGGAAAGAATATAGGATTCATACAGTGTTTCATGTGATCTTAACTCGAATTACGGATTTCCCTTATCTTAGCTACCTTTTCTACACTATGAACTGACTTGGAGAATCTCTTTCAGCTGTTCTAAACCAGTTCTCATCTGTTTACAGTCATTTTCTCTGAATTATCCATGTTTTCATGTAGTTTCCTATATTCTGCCTTCTGGTCCAAGTATAAGCATTGCCCACTTTATCAAACAACTTCCTACACACTGTTATGAACTGAGGCAGCTTGGGAACATTGTCTCTCAACTGTGTTATAGAGTGTAGTACTACATTTCAGTGAAGTGTAAGGCTTTCCAAAGCTGCCGAACGTGTTTCTTTCTCTATTTCAATGGTATTCTGACTTGTATAACACACATTTACCACTCTAGAGTCCTTTAGGGAAAGAATATAGGATTCATACAGTGTTTCATGTGATCTTAACTCGAATTAAGGATTTCCCTTATCTTAGCTACCTTTTCTACACTATGAACTGACTTGGAGAATCTCTTTCAGCTGTTCTAAACCAGTTCTCATCTGTTTACCGTCATTTTCTCTGAATTATCCATGTTTTCATGTAGTTTCCTATATTCTGCCTTCTGGTCCAAGTATAAGCTTTGCCCACTTTATCAAACAACTTCCTACACACTGTTATGAACTGAGGCAGCTTGGGAACATTGTCTCTCAACTGTGTTATAGAGTGTAGTACTACATTTCAGTGAAGTGTAAGGCTTTACAAAGCTGCCCAACGTGTTTCTTTCACTATTTCAATGGTATCCTGCCTTGTATAACACACTTTTACCACTCTAGTCTCCTTTAAGTAAAGAATATAGGATTCAAACACTGTTTCATGTCATATTAACTCTAATTAAGGATGTCCCGGATCTTAGCTACCTTTTCTACACTAAGAACTTACTTGGAGAATCTCTTTGAGCTGTTCTAAACAAGTTCTCATCTGTTTACAGTCATTTTCTCTGAATTATCCATGGTTTCATGTAGTTTCCTATATTCTGCCTTCTGGTCCAAGTATAAGCTTTGCCCACTTTATCAAACAACTTCCTACACACTGTTATGAACTGATGCAGCTCGGGAACATTGTCTCTCAACTGTGTTATAGAGTGTAGTACTATATTTCAGTGAAGTGTAAGGCTTTCCAAAGCTACCGAACGTGTTTCTTTTTCTATTTCAATGGTATTCTGCCTTGTATAACACACATTTACCACTCTAGTCTCCTTTAAGTAAAGAATATAGGATTCATACAGTGTTTCATGTGATATTAACTCCAAATAAAGATTTCCCCGATCTTAGCTACCTTTTCTACACTAAGAACTGACTTGGAGAATCTCTTTCAGCTGTTCTAAACGAGTTCTCATCTGTTTACAGTCATTTTCTCTGAATTATCCATGTTTTCATGTAGTTTCCTATATTCTGCCTTCTGGTCCAAGTATAAGCTTTGCCCACTTTATCAAACAACTTCCTACACAGTGTTATGAACTGAGGCAGCTTGGGAACATTGTCTCTCAACTGTGTTATAGAGTGTAGTTCAACATTTCAGTGAAGTGTAAGGCTTTCCAAAGCTGCTGAACGTGTTTCTTTCTCTATTTCAATGGTATTCTGACTTGTATAACACACATATACCACTCTAGAGTCCTTTAAGTAAAGAATATAGGATTCATACAGTGTTTCATGTGATCTTAAATCAAATTAAGGATTTCCCTTATCTTAGCTACCTTTTCTATACTAACAACTGACTTGGAGAATCTCTTTCAGCTGTTCTAAATGAGTTCTCATCTGTTTACAGTCATTTTCTCTGAATTATCCATGTTTTCATGTACTTTCCTATATTCTGCCTTCTGGTCCAAGTATAAGCTTTGCCCACTTTATCAAACAACTTCCTGCACACTGTTATGAACTGAGGCAGCTTGGGAACATTGTCTCTCAACTGTGTTATAGAGTGTAGTACTACATTTCAGTGAAGTGTAAGGCTTTCCAAAGCTGCCGAACGTGTTTCTTTCTCTATTTCAATGGTATTCTGACTTGTATAACACACATTTACCACTCTAGAGTCCTTTAGGGAAAGAATATAGGATTCATACAGTGTTTCATGTGATCTTAACTCGAATTAAGGATTTCCCTTATCTTAGCTACCTTTTCTACACTATGAACTGACTTGGAGAATCTCTTTCAGCTGTTCTAAACCAGTTCTCATCTGTTTACAGTCATTTTCTCTGAATTATCCATGTTTTCATGTAGTTTCCTATATTCTGCCTTCTGGTCCAAGTATAAGCATTGCCCACTTTATCAAACAACTTCCTACACACTGTTATGAACTGAGGCAGCTTGGGAACATTGTCTCTCAACTGTGTTATAGAGTGTAGTACTACATTTCAGTGAAGTGTAAGGCTTTCCAAAGCTGCCGAACTTTTTTCTTTCTCTATTTCAATGGTATTCTGACTTGTATAACACACATTTACCACTCTAGAGACCTTTAGGGAAAGAATATAGGATTCATACAGTGTTTCATGTGATCTTAACTCGAATTAAGGATTTCCCTTATCTTAGCTACCTTTTCTACACTATGAACTGACTTGGAGAATCTCTTTCAGCTGTTCTAAACCAGTTCTCATCTGTTTACCGTCATTTTCTCTGAATTATCCATGTTTTCATGTAGTTTCCTATATTCTGCCTTCTGGTCCAAGTATAAGCTTTGCCCACTTTATCAAACAACTTCCTACACACTGTTATGAACTGAGGCAGCTTGGGAACATTGTCTCTCAACTGTGTTATAGAGTGTAGTACTACATTTCAGTGAAGTGTAAGGCTTTACAAAGCTGCCCAACGTGTTTCTTTCACTATTTCAATGGTATCCTGCCTTGTATAACACACTTTTACCACTCTAGTCTCCTTTAAGTAAAGAATATAGGATTCAAACACTGTTTCATGTCATATTAACTCGAATTAAGGATGTCCCGGATCTTAGCTACCTTTTCTACACTAAGAACTTACTTGGAGAATCTCTTTGAGCTGTTCTAAACAAGTTCTCATCTGTTTACAGTCATTTTCTCTGAATTATCCATGGTTTCATGTAGTTTCCTATATTCTGCCTTCTGGTCCAAGTATAAGCTTTGCCCACTTTATCAAACAACTTCCTACACACTGTTATGAACTGATGCAGCTCGGGAACATTGTCTCTCAACTGTGTTATAGAGTGTAGTACTATATTTCAGTGAAGTGTAAGGCTTTCCAAAGCTACCGAACGTGTTTCTTTTTCTATTTCAATGGTATTCTGCCTTGTATAACACACATTTACCACTCTAGTCTCCTTTAAGTAAAGAATATAGGATTCATACAGTGTTTCATGTGATATTAACTCCAAATAAGGATTTCCCCGATCTTAGCTACCTTTTCTACACTAAGAACTGACTTGGAGAATCTCTTTCAGCTGTTCTAAACGAATTCTCATCTGTTTACAGTCATTTTCTCTGAATTATCCATGTTTTCATGTAGTTTCCTATATTCTGCCTTCTGGTCCAAGTATAAGCTTTGCCCACTTTATCAAACAACTTCCTACACAGTGTTATGAACTGAGGCAGCTTGGGAACATTGTCTCTCAACTGTGTTATAGAGTGTAGTTCAACATTTCAGTGAAGTGTAAGGCTTTACAAAGCTGCCCAACGTGTTTCTTTCACTATTTCAATGGTATCCTGCCTTGTATAACACACTTTTACCACACTAGTCTCCTTTAAGTAAAGAATATAGGATTCAAACACTGTTTCATGTCATATTAACTCGAATTAAGGATGTCCCGGATCTTAGCTACCTTTTCTACACTAAGAACTTACTTGGAGAATCTCTTTGAGCTGTTCTAAACAAGTTCTCATCTGTTTACAGTCATTTTCTCTGAATTATCCATGGTTTCATGTAGTTTCCTATATTCTGCCTTCTGGTCCAAGTATAAGCTTTGCCCACTTTATCAAACAACTTCCTACACACTGTTATGAACTGATGCAGCTCGGGAACATTGTCTCTCAACTGTGTTATAGAGTGTAGTACTATATTTCAGTGAAGTGTAAGGCTTTCCAAAGCTACCGAACGTGTTTCTTTTTCTATTTCAATGGTATTCTGCCTTGTATAACACACATTTACCACTCTAGTCTCCTTTAAGTAAAGAATATAGGATTCATACAGTGTTTCATGTGATATTAACTCCAAATAAGGATTTCCCCGATCTTAGCTACCTTTTCTACACTAAAAACTGACTTGGAGAATCTCTTTCAGCTGTTCTAAACGAGTTCTCATCTGTTTACAGTCATTTTCTCTGAATTATCCATGTTTTCATGTTGTTTCCTATATTCTGCCTTCTGGTCCAAGTATAAGCTTTGCCCACTTTATCAAACAACTTCCTACACAGTGTTATGAACTGAGGCAGCTTGGGAACATTGTCTCTCAACTGTGTTATAGAGTGTAGTTCAACATTTCAGTGAAGTGTAAGGCTTTCCAAAGCTGCCGAACGTGTTTCTTTCTCTATTTCAATGGTATTCTGACTTGTATAACACACATATACCACTCTAGAGTCCTTTAAGTAAAGAATATAGGATTCATACAGTGTTTCATGTGATCTTAAATCAAATTAAGGATTTCCCTTATCTTAGCTACCTTTTCTATACTAACAACTGACTTGGAGAATCTCTTTCAGCTGTTCTAAACCAGTTCTCATCTGTTTACAGTCATTTTCTCTGAATTATCCATGTTTTCATGTAGTTTCTTATATTCTGCCTTCTGGTCCAAGTATAAGCATTGCCCACTTTATCAAACAACTTCCTACACACTGTTATGAACTGAGGCAGCTTGGGAACATTGTCTCTCAACTGTGTTATAGAGTGTAGTACTACATTTCAGTGAAGTGTAAGGCTTTCCAATGCTGCCGAACTTTTTTCTTTCGCTATTTCAATGGTATTCTGACTTGTATAACACACATTTACCACTCTAGAGTCCTTTAGGGAAAGAATATAGGATTCATACAGTGTTTCATGTGATCTTAACTCGAATTAAGGATTTCCCTTATCTTAGCTACCTTTTCTACACTATGAACTGACTTGGAGAATCTCTTTCAGCTGTTCTAAACCAGTTCTCATCTGTTTACCGTCATTTTCTATGAATTATCCATGTTTTCATGTAGTTTCCTATATTCTGCCTTCTGGTCCAAGTATAAGCTTTGCCCACTTTATCAAACAACTTCCTACACACTGTTATGAACTGAGGCAGCTTGGGAACATTGTCTCTCAACTGTGTTATAGAGTGTAGTACTACATTTCAGTGAAGTGTAAGGCTTTACAAAGCTGCCCAACGTGTTTCTTTCACTATTTCAATGGTATCCTGCCTTGTATAACACACTTTTACCACTCTAGTCTCCATTAAGTAAAGAATATAGGATTCAAACACTGTTTCATGTCATATTAACTCGAATTAAGGATGTCCCGGATCTTAGCTACCTTTTCTACACTAAGAACTTACTTGGAGAATCTCTTTGAGCTGTTCTAATCAAGTTCTCATCTGTTTACAGTCATTTTCTCTGAATTATCCATGTTTTCATGTAGTTTCCTATATTCTGCCTTCTGGTCCAAGTATAAGCTTTGCCCACTTTATCAAACAACTTCCTACACAGTGTTATGAACTGAGGCAGCTTGGGAACATTGTCTCTCAACTGTGTTATAGAGTGTAGTTCAACATTTCAGTGAAGTGTAAGGCTTTCCAAAGCTGCCGAACGGGTTTCTTTCTCTATTTCAATGGTATTCTGACTTGTATAACACACATATACCACTCTAGAGTCCTTTAAGTAAAGAATATAGGATTCATACAGTGTTTCATGTGATATTAAATCAAATTAAGGATTTCCCTTATCTTAGCTACCTTTTCTATACTAACAACTGACTTGGAGAATCTCTTTCAGCTGTTCTAAACGAGTTCTCATCTGTTTACAGTCATTTTCTCTGAATTATCCATGTTTTCATGTACTTTCCTATATTCTGCCTTCTGGTCCAAGTATAAGCTTTGCCCACTTTATCAAACAACTTCCTGCACACTGTTATGAACTGAGGCAGCTTGGGAACATTGTCTCTCAACTGTGTTATAGAGTGTAGTACTACATTTCAGTGAAGTGTAAGGCTTTCCAAAGCTGCCGAACGTGTTTCTTTCTCTATTTCAATGGTATTCTGACTTGTATAACACACATTTACCACTCTAGAGTCCTTTAGGGAAAGAATATAGGATTCATACAGTGTTTCATGTGATCTTAACTCGAATTAAGGATTTCCCTTATCTTAGCTACCTTTTCTACACTATGAACTGACTTGGAGAATCTCTTTCAGCTGTTCTAAACCAGTTCTCATCTGTTTACAGTCATTTTCTCTGAATTATCCATGTTTTCATGTAGTTTCCTATATTCTGCCTTCTGGTCCAAGTATAAGCATTGCCCACTTTATCAAACAACTTCCTACACACTGTTATGAACTGAGGCAGCTTGGGAACATTGTCTCTCAACTGTGTTATAGAGTGTAGTACTACATTTCAGTGAAGTGTAAGGCTTTCCAAAGCTGCCGAACTTTTTTCTTTCTCTATTTCAATGGTATTCTGACTTGTATAACACACATTTACCACTCTAGAGTCCTTTAGGGAAAGAATATAGGATTCATACAGTGTTTCATGTGATCTTAACTCGAATTAAGGATTTCCCTTATCTTAGCTACCTTTTCTACACTATGAACTGACTTGGAGAATCTCTTTCAGCTGTTCTAAACCAGTTCTCATCTGTTTACCGTCATTTTCTCTGAATTATCCATGTTTTCATGTAGTTTCCTATATTCTGCCTTCTGGTCCAAGTATAAGCTTTGCCCACTTTATCAAACAACTTCCTACACAGTGTTATGAACTGAGGCAGCTTGGGAACATTGTCTCTCAACTGTGTTATAGAGTGTAGTTCAACATTTCAGTGAAGTGTAAGGCTTTACAAAGCTGCCCAACGTGTTTCTTTCACTATTTCAATGGTATCCTGCCTTGTATAACACACTTTTACCACTCTAGTCTCCTTTAAGTAAAGAATATAGGATTCAAACACTGTTTCATGTCATATTAACTCGAATTAAGGATGTCCCGGATGTTAGCTACCTTTTCTACACTAAGAACTTACTTGGAGAATCTCTTTGAGCTGTTCTAAACAAGTTCTCATCTGTTTACAGTCATTTTCTCTGAATTATCCATGGTTTCATGTAGTTTCCTATATTCTGCCTTCTGGTCCAAGTATAAGCTTTGCCCACTTTATCAAACAACTTCCTACACACTGTTATGAACTGATGCAGCTCGGGAACATTGTCTCTCAACTGTGTTATAGAGTGTAGTACTATATTTCAGTGAAGTGTAAGGCTTTCCAAAGCTCCCGAACGTGTTTCTTTTTCTATTTCAATGGTATTCTGCCTTGTATAACACACATTTACCACTCTAGTCTCCTTTAAGTAAAGAATATAGGATTCATACAGTGTTTCATGTGATATTAACTCCAAATAAGGATTTCCCCGATCTTAGCTACCTTTTCTACAGTAAGAACTGACTTGGAGAATCTCTTTCAGCTGTTCTAAACGAGTTCTCATCTGTTTACAGTCATTTTCTCTGAATTATCCATGTTTTCATGTAGTTTCCTATATTCTGCCTTCTGGTCCAAGTATAAGCTTTGCCCACTTTATCAAACAACTTCCTACACAGTGTTATGAACTGAGGCAGCTTGGGAACATTGTCTCTCAACTGTGTTATAGAGTGTAGTTCAACATTTCAGTGAAGTGTAAGGCTTTCCAAAGCTGCCGAACGTGTTTCTTTCTCTATTTCAATGGTATTCTGACTTGTATAACACACATATACCACTCTAGAGTCCTTTAAGTAAAGAATAAAGGATTCATACAGTGTTTCATGTGATCTTAAATCAAATTAAGGATTTCCCTTATCTTAGCTACCTTTTCTATACTAACAACTGACTTGGAGAATCTCTTTCAGCTGTTCTAAACGAGTTCTCATCTGTTTACAGTCATTTTCTCTGAATTATCCATGTTTTCATGTACTTTCCTATATTCTGCCTTCTGGTCCAAGTATAAGCTTTGCCCACTTTATCAAACAACTTCCTGCACACTGTTATGAACTGAGGCAGCTTGGGAACATTGTCTCTCAACTGTGTTATAGAGTGTAGTACTACATTTCAGTGAAGTGTAAGGCTTTACAAAGCTGCCCAACGTGTTTCTTTCACTATTTCAATGGTATCCTGCCTTGTATAACACACTTTTACCACTCTAGTCTCCTTTAAGTAAAGAATATAGGATTCAAACACTGTTTCATGTCATATTAACTCTAATTAAGGATGTCCCGGATCTTAGCTACCTTTTCTACACTAAGAACTTACTTGGAGAATCTCTTTGAGCTGTTCTAAACAAGTTCTCATCTGTTTACAGTCATTTTCTCTGAATTATCCATGGTTTCATGTAGTTTCCTATATTCTGCCTTCTGGTCCAAGTATAAGCTTTGCCCACTTTATCAAACAACTTCCTACACACTGTTATGAACTGATGCAGCTCGGGAACATTGTCTCTCAACTGTGTTATAGAGTGTAGTACTATATTTCAGTGAAGTGTAAGGCTTTCCAAAGCTACCGAACGTGTTTCTTTTTCTATTTCAATGGTATTCTGCCTTGTATAACACACATTTACCACTCTAGTCTCCTTTAAGTAAAGAATATAGGATTCATACAGTGTTTCATGTGATATTAACTCCAAATAAAGATTTCCCCGATCTTAGCTACCTTTTCTACACTAAGAACTGACTTGGAGAATCTCTTTCAGCTGTTCTAAACGAGTTCTCATCTGTTTACAGTCATTTTCTCTGAATTATCCATGTTTTCATGTAGTTTCCTATATTCTGCCTTCTGGTCCAAGTATAAGCTTTGCCCACTTTATCAAACAACTTCCTACACAGTGTTATGAACTGAGGCAGCTTGGGAACATTGTCTCTCAACTGTGTTATAGAGTGTAGTTCAACATTTCAGTGAAGTGTAAGGCTTTCCAAAGCTGCTGAACGTGTTTCTTTCTCTATTTCAATGGTATTCTGACTTGTATAACACACATATACCACTCTAGAGTCCTTTAAGTAAAGAATATAGGATTCATACAGTGTTTCATGTGATCTTAAATCAAATTAAGGATTTCCCTTATCTTAGCTACCTTTTCTATACTAACAACTGACTTGGAGAATCTCTTTCAGCTGTTCTAAATGAGTTCTCATCTGTTTACAGTCATTTTCTCTGAATTATCCATGTTTTCATGTACTTTCCTATATTCTGCCTTCTGGTCCAAGTATAAGCTTTGCCCACTTTATCAAACAACTTCCTGCACACTGTTATGAACTGAGGCAGCTTGGGAACATTGTCTCTCAACTGTGTTATAGAGTGTAGTACTACATTTCAGTGAAGTGTAAGGCTTTCCAAAGCTGCCGAACGTGTTTCTTTCTCTATTTCAATGGTATTCTGACTTGTATAACACACATTTACCACTCTAGAGTCCTTTAGGGAAAGAATATAGGATTCATACAGTGTTTCATGTGATCTTAACTCGAATTAAGGATTTCCCTTATCTTAGCTACCTTTTCTACACTATGAACTGACTTGGAGAATCTCTTTCAGCTGTTCTAAACCAGTTCTCATCTGTTTACAGTCATTTTCTCTGAATTATCCATGTTTTCATGTAGTTTCCTATATTCTGCCTTCTGGTCCAAGTATAAGCATTGCCCACTTTATCAAACAACTTCCTACACACTGTTATGAACTGAGGCAGCTTGGGAACATTGTCTCTCAACTGTGTTATAGAGTGTAGTACTACATTTCAGTGAAGTGTAAGGCTTTCCAAAGCTGCCGAACTTTTTTCTTTCTCTATTTCAATGGTATTCTGACTTGTATAACACACATTTACCACTCTAGAGACCTTTAGGGAAAGAATATAGGATTCATACAGTGTTTCATGTGATCTTAACTCGAATTAAGGATTTCCCTTATCTTAGCTACCTTTTCTACACTATGAACTGACTTGGAGAATCTCTTTCAGCTGTTCTAAACCAGTTCTCATCTGTTTACCGTCATTTTCTCTGAATTATCCATGTTTTCATGTAGTTTCCTATATTCTGCCTTCTGGTCCAAGTATAAGCTTTGCCCACTTTATCAAACAACTTCCTACACACTGTTATGAACTGAGGCAGCTTGGGAACATTGTCTCTCAACTGTGTTATAGAGTGTAGTACTACATTTCAGTGAAGTGTAAGGCTTTACAAAGCTGCCCAACGTGTTTCTTTCACTATTTCAATGGTATCCTGCCTTGTATAACACACTTTTACCACTCTAGTCTCCTTTAAGTAAAGAATATAGGATTCAAACACTGTTTCATGTCATATTAACTCGAATTAAGGATGTCCCGGATCTTAGCTACCTTTTCTACACTAAGAACTTACTTGGAGAATCTCTTTGAGCTGTTCTAAACAAGTTCTAATCTGTTTACAGTCATTTTCTCTGAATTATCCATGGTTTCATGTAGTTTCCTATATTCTGCCTTCTGGTCCAAGTATAAGCTTTGCCCACTTTATCGAACAACTTCCTACACACTGTTATGAACTGATGCAGCTCGGGAACATTGTCTCTCAACTGTGTTATAGAGTGTAGTACTATATTTCAGTGAAGTGTAAGGCTTTCCAAAGCTACCGAACGTGTTTCTTTTTCTATTTCAATGGTATTCTGCCTTGTATAACACACATTTACCACTCTAGTCTCCTTTAAGTAAAGAATATAGGATTCATACAGTGTTTCATGTGATATTAACTCCAAATAAGGATTTCCTCGATCTTAGCTACCTTTTCTACACTAAGAACTGACTTGGAGAATCTCTTTCAGCTGTTCTAAACGAGTTCTCATCTGTTTACAGTCATTTTCTCTGAATTATCCATGTTTTCATGTAGTTCCCTATATTCTGCCTTCTGGTCCAAGTATAAGCTTTGCCCACTTTATCAAACAACTTCCTACACAGTGTTATGAACTGAGGCAGCTTGGGAACATTGTCTCTCAAATGTGTTATAGAGTGTAGTACTACATTTCAGTGAAGTGTAAGGCTTTCCAAAGCTGCCGAACTTTTTTCTTTCTCTATTTCAATGGTATTCTGACTTGTATAACACACATTTACCACTCTAGAGTCCTTTAGGGAAAGAATATAGGATTCATACAGTGTTTCATGTGATCTTAACTCGAATTAAGGATTTCCCTTATCTTAGCTACCTTCTCTACACTATGAACTGACTTGGAGAATCTCTTTCAGCTGTTCTAAACCAGTTCTCATCTGTTTACCGTCATTTTCTCTGAATTATCCATGTTTTCATGTAGTTTCCTATATTCTGCCTTCTGGTCCAAGTATAAGCTTTGCCCACTTTATCAAACAACTTCCTACACACTGTTATGAACTGAGGCAGATTGGGAACATTGTCTCTCAACTGTGTTATAGAGTGTAGTACTACATTTCAGTGAAGTGTAAGGCTTTACAAAGCTGCCCAACGTGTTTCTTTCACTATTTCAATGGTATCCTGCCTTGTATAACACACTTTTACCACTCTAGTCTCCTTTAAGTAAAGAATATAGGATTCACACACTGTTTCATGTAATATTAACTCGAATTAAGGATGTCCCGGATCTTAGCTACCTTTTCTACACTAAGAACTTACTTGGAGAATCTCTTTGAGCTGTTCTAAACAAGTTCTCATCTGTTTACAGTCATTTTTTCTGAATTATCCATGGTTTCATGTAGTTTCCTATATTCTGCCTTCTGGTCCAAGTATAAGCTTTGCCCACTTTATCAAACAACTTCCTACACACTGTTATGAACTGATGCAGCTCGGGAACATTGTCTCTCAACTGTGTTATAGAGTGTAGTACTATATTTCAGTGAAGTGTAAGGCTTTCCAAAGCTACCGAACGTGTTTCTTTTTCTATTTCAATGGTATTCTGCCTTGTATAACACACATTTACCACTCTAGTCTCCTTTAAGTAAAGAATATAGGATTCATACAGTGTTTCATGTGATATTAACTCCAAATAAGGATTTCCCCGATCTTAGCTACCTTTTCTACACTAAGAACTGACTTGGAGAATCTCTTTCAGCTGTTCTAAACGAATTCTCATCTGTTTACAGTCATTTTCTCTGAATTATCCATGTTTTCATGTAGTTTCCTATATTCTGCCTTCTGGTCCAAGTATAAGCTTTGCCCACTTTATCAAACAACTTCCTACACAGTGTTATGAACTGAGGCAGCTTGGGAACATTGTCTCTCAACTGTGTTATAGAGTGTAGTTCAACATTTCAGTGAAGTGTAAGGCTTTACAAAGCTGCCCAACGTGTTTCTTTCACTATTTCAATGGTATCCTGCCTTGTATAACACACTTTTACCACACTAGTCTCCTTTAAGTAAAGAATATAGGATTCAAACACTATTTCATGTCATATTAACTCGAATTAAGGATGTCCCGGATCTTAGCTACCTTTTCTACACTAAGAACTTACTTGGAGAATCTCTTTGAGCTGTTCTAAACAAGTTCTCATCTGTTTACAGTCATTTTCTCTGAATTATCCATGGTTTCATGTAGTTTCCTATATTCTGCCTTCTGGTCCAAGTATAAGCTTTGCCCACTTTATCAAACAACTTCCTACACACTGTTATGAACTGATGCAGCTCGGGAACATTGTCTCTCAACTGTGTTATAGAGTGTAGTACTATATTTCAGTGAAGTGTAAGGCTTTCCAAAGCTACCGAACGTGTTTCTTTTTCTATTTCAATGGTATTCTGCCTTGTATAACACACATTTACCACTCTAGTCTCCTTTAAGTAAAGAATATAGGATTCATACAGTGTTTCATGTGATATTAACTCCAAATAAGGATTTCCCCGATCTTAGCTACCTTTTCTACACTAAAAACTGACTTGGAGAATCTCTTTCAGCTGTTCTAAACGAGTTCTCATCTGTTTACAGTCATTTTCTCTGAATTATCCATGTTTTCATGTTGTTTCCTATATTCTGCCTTCTGGTCCAAGTATAAGCTTTGCCCACTTTATCAAACAACTTCCTACACAGTGTTATGAACTGAGGCAGCTTGGGAACATTGTCTCTCAACTGTGTTATAGAGTGTAGTTCAACATTTCAGTGAAGTGTAAGGCTTTCCAAAGCTGCCGAACGTGTTTCTTTCTCTATTTCAATGGTATTCTGACTTGTATAACACACATATACCACTCTAGAGTCCTTTAAGTAAAGAATATAGGATTCATACAGTGTTTCATGTGATCTTAAATCAAATTAAGGATTTCCCTTATCTTAGCTACCTTTTCTATACTAACAACTGACTTGGAGAATCTCTTTCAGCTGTTCTAAACCAGTTCTCATCTGTTTACAGTCATTTTCTCTGAATTATCCATGTTTTCATGTAGTTTCTTATATTCTGCCTTCTGGTCCAAGTATAAGCATTGCCCACTTTATCAAACAACTTCCTACACACTGTTATGAACTGAGGCAGCTTGGGAACATTGTCTCTCAACTGTGTTATAGAGTGTAGTACTACATTTCAGTGAAGTGTAAGGCTTTCCAATGCTGCCGAACTTTTTTCTTTCGCTATTTCAATGGTATTCTGACTTGTATAACACACATTTACCACTCTAGAGTCCTTTAGGGAAAGAATATAGGATTCATACAGTGTTTCATGTGATCTTAACTCGAATTAAGGATTTCCCTTATCTTAGCTACCTTTTCTACACTATGAACTGACTTGGAGAATCTCTTTCAGCTGTTCTAAACCAGTTCTCATCTGTTTACCGTCATTTTCTCTGAATTATCCATGTTTTCATGTAGTTTCCTATATTCTGCCTTCTGGTCCAAGTATAAGCTTTGCCCACTTTATCAAACAACTTCCTACACACTGTTATGAACTGAGGCAGCTTGGGAACATTGTCTCTCAACTGTGTTATAGAGTGTAGTACTACATTTCAGTGAAGTGTAAGGCTTTACAAAGCTGCCCAACGTGTTTCTTTCACTATTTCAATGGTATCCTGCCTTGTATAACACACTTTTACCACTCTAGTCTCCTTTAAGTAAAGAATATAGGATTCAAACACTGTTTCATGTCATATTAACTCGAATTAAGGATGTCCCGGATCTTAGCTACCTTTTCTACACTAAGAACTTACTTGGAGAATCTCTTTGAGCTGTTCTAATCAAGTTCTCATCTGTTTACAGTCATTTTCTCTGAATTATCCATGTTTTCATGTAGTTTCCTATATTCTGCCTTCTGGTCCAAGTATAATCTTTGCCCACTTTATCAAACAACTTCCTACACAGTGTTATGAACTGAGGCAGCTTGGGAACATTGTCTCTCAACTGTGTTATAGAGTGTAGTTCAACATTTCAGTGAAGTGTAAGGCTTTCCAAAGCTGCCGAACGGGTTTCTTTCTCTATTTCAATGGTATTCTGACTTGTATAACACACATATACCACTCTAGAGTCCTTTAAGTAAAGAATATAGGATTCATACAGTGTTTCATGTGATATTAAATCAAATTAAGGATTTCCCTTATCTTAGCTACCTTTTCTATACTAACAACTGACTTGGAGAATCTCTTTCAGCTGTTCTAAACGAGTTCTCATCTGTTTACAGTCATTTTCTCTGAATTATCCATGTTTTCATGTACTTTCCTATATTCTGCCTTCTGGTCCAAGTATAAGCTTTGCCCACTTTATCAAACAACTTCCTGCACACTGTTATGAACTGAGGCAGCTTGGGAACATTGTCTCTCAACTGTGTTATAGAGTGTAGTACTACATTTCAGTGAAGTGTAAGGCTTTCCAAAGCTGCCGAACGTGTTTCTTTCTCTATTTCAATGGTATTCTGACTTGTATAACACACATTTACCACTCTAGAGTCCTTTAGGGAAAGAATATAGGATTCATACAGTGTTTCATGTGATCTTAACTCGAATTAAGGATTTCCCTTATCTTAGCTACCTTTTCTACACTATGAACTGACTTGGAGAATCTCTTTCAGCTGTTCTAAACGAATTCTCATCTGTTTACAGTCATTTTCTCTGAATTATCCATGTTTTCATGTAGTTTCCTATATTCTGCCTTCTGGTCCAAGTATAAGCTTTGCCCACTTTATCAAACAACTTCCTACACAGTGTTATGAACTGAGGCAGCTTGGGAACATTGTCTCTCAACTGTGTTATAGAGTGTAGTTCAACATTTCAGTGAAGTGTAAGGCTTTACAAAGCTGCCCAACGTGTTTCTTTCACTATTTCAATGGTATCCTGCCTTGTATAACACACTTTTACCACACTAGTCTCCTTTAAGTAAAGAATATAGGATTCAAACACTGTTTCATGTCATATTAACTCGAATTAAGGATGTCCCGGATCTTAGCTACCTTTTCTACACTAAGAACTTACTTGGAGAATCTCTTTGAGCTGTTCTAAACAAGTTCTCATCTGTTTACAGTCATTTTCTCTGAATTATCCATGGTTTCATGTAGTTTCCTATATTCTGCCTTCTGGTCCAAGTATAAGCTTTGCCCACTTTATCAAACAACTTCCTACACACTGTTATGAACTGATGCAGCTCGGGAACATTGTCTCTCAACTGTGTTATAGAGTGTAGTACTATATTTCAGTGAAGTGTAAGGCTTTCCAAAGCTACCGAACGTGTTTCTTTTTCTATTTCAATGGTATTCTGCCTTGTATAACACACATTTACCACTCTAGTCTCCTTTAAGTAAAGAATATAGGATTCATACAGTGTTTCATGTGATATTAACTCCAAATAAGGATTTCCCCGATCTTAGCTACCTTTTCTACACTAAAAACTGACTTGGAGAATCTCTTTCAGCTGTTCTAAACGAGTTCTCATCTGTTTACAGTCATTTTCTCTGAATTATCCATGTTTTCATGTTGTTTCCTATATTCTGCCTTCTGGTCCAAGTATAAGCTTTGCCCACTTTATCAAACAACTTCCTACACAGTGTTATGAACTGAGGCAGCTTGGGAACATTGTCTCTCAACTGTGTTATAGAGTGTAGTTCAACATTTCAGTGAAGTGTAAGGCTTTCCAAAGCTGCCGAACGTGTTTCTTTCTCTATTTCAATGGTATTCTGACTTGTATAACACACATATACCACTCTAGAGTCCTTTAAGTAAAGAATATAGGATTCATACAGTGTTTCATGTGATCTTAAATCAAATTAAGGATTTCCCTTATCTTAGCTACCTTTTCTATACTAACAACTGACTTGGAGAATCTCTTTCAGCTGTTCTAAACCAGTTCTCATCTGTTTACAGTCATTTTCTCTGAATTATCCATGTTTTCATGTAGTTTCTTATATTCTGCCTTCTGGTCCAAGTATAAGCATTGCCCACTTTATCAAACAACTTCCTACACACTGTTATGAACTGAGGCAGCTTGGGAACATTGTCTCTCAACTGTGTTATAGAGTGTAGTACTACATTTCAGTGAAGTGTAAGGCTTTCCAATGCTGCCGAACTTTTTTCTTTCGCTATTTCAATGGTATTCTGACTTGTATAACACACATTTACCACTCTAGAGTCCTTTAGGGAAAGAATATAGGATTCATACAGTGTTTCATGTGATCTTAACTCGAATTAAGGATTTCCCTTATCTTAGCTACCTTTTCTACACTATGAACTGACTTGGAGAATCTCTTTCAGCTGTTCTAAACCAGTTCTCATCTGTTTACCGTCATTTTCTCTGAATTATCCATGTTTTCATGTAGTTTCCTATATTCTGCCTTCTGGTCCAAGTATAAGCTTTGCCCACTTTATCAAACAACTTCCTACACACTGTTATGAACTGAGGCAGCTTGGGAACATTGTCTCTCAACTGTGTTATAGAGTGTAGTACTACATTTCAGTGAAGTGTAAGGCTTTACAAAGCTGCCCAACGTGTTTCTTTCACTATTTCAATGGTATCCTGCCTTGTATAACACACTTTTACCACTCTAGTCTCCTTTAAGTAAAGAATATAGGATTCAAACACTGTTTCATGTCATATTAACTCGAATTAAGGATGTCCCGGATCTTAGCTACCTTTTCTACACTAAGAACTTACTTGGAGAATCTCTTTGAGCTGTTCTAATCAAGTTCTCATCTGTTTACAGTCATTTTCTCTGAATTATCCATGTTTTCATGTAGTTTCCTATATTCTGCCTTCTGGTCCAAGTATAATCTTTGCCCACTTTATCAAACAACTTCCTACACAGTGTTATGAACTGAGGCAGCTTGGGAACATTGTCTCTCAACTGTGTTATAGAGTGTAGTTCAACATTTCAGTGAAGTGTAAGGCTTTCCAAAGCTGCCGAACGGGTTTCTTTCTCTATTTCAATGGTATTCTGACTTGTATAACACACATATACCACTCTAGAGTCCTTTAAGTAAAGAATATAGGATTCATACAGTGTTTCATGTGATATTAAATCAAATTAAGGATTTCCCTTATCTTAGCTACCTTTTCTATACTAACAACTGACTTGGAGAATCTCTTTCAGCTGTTCTAAACGAGTTCTCATCTGTTTACAGTCATTTTCTCTGAATTATCCATGTTTTCATGTACTTTCCTATATTCTGCCTTCTGGTCCAAGTATAAGCTTTGCCCACTTTATCAAACAACTTCCTGCACACTGTTATGAACTGAGGCAGCTTGGGAACATTGTCTCTCAACTGTGTTATAGAGTGTAGTACTACATTTCAGTGAAGTGTAAGGCTTTCCAAAGCTGCCGAACGTGTTTCTTTCTCTATTTCAATGGTATTCTGACTTGTATAACACACATTTACCACTCTAGAGTCCTTTAGGGAAAGAATATAGGATTCATACAGTGTTTCATGTGATCTTAACTCGAATTAAGGATTTCCCTTATCTTAGCTACCTTTTCTACACTATGAACTGACTTGGAGAATCTCTTTCAGCTGTTCTAAACCAGTTCTCATCTGTTTACAGTCATTTTCTCTGAATTATCCATGTTTTCATGTAGTTTCCTATATTCTGCCTTCTGGTCCAAGTATAAGCATTGCCCACTTTATCAAACAACTTCCTACACACTGTTATGAACTGAGGCAGCTTGGGAACATTGTCTCTCAACTGTGTTATAGAGTGTAGTACTACATTTCAGTGAAGTGTAAGGCTTTCCAAAGCTGCCGAACTTTTTTCTTTCTCTATTTCAATGGTATTCTGACTTGTATAACACACATTTACCACTCTAGAGTCCTTTAGGGAAAGAATATAGGATTCATACAGTGTTTCATGTGATCTTAACTCGAATTAAGGATTTCCCTTATCTTAGCTACCTTTTCTACACTATGAACTGACTTGGAGAATCTCTTTCAGCTGTTCTAAACCAGTTCTCATCTGTTTACCGTCATTTTCTCTGAATTATCCATGTTTTCATGTAGTTTCCTATATTCTGCCTTCTGGTCCAAGTATAAGCTTTGCCCACTTTATCAAACAACTTCCTACACAGTGTTATGAACTGAGGCAGCTTGGGAACATTGTCTCTCAACTGTGTTATAGAGTGTAGTTCAACATTTCAGTGAAGTGTAAGGCTTTACAAAGCTGCCCAACGTGTTTCTTTCACTATTTCAATGGTATCCTGCCTTGTATAACACACTTTTACCACTCTAGTCTCCTTTAAGTAAAGAATATAGGATTCAAACACTGTTTCATGTCATATTAACTCGAATTAAGGATGTCCCGGATGTTAGCTACCTTTTCTACACTAAGAACTTACTTGGAGAATCTCTTTGAGCTGTTCTAAACAAGTTCTCATCTGTTTACAGTCATTTTCTCTGAATTATCCATGGTTTCATGTAGTTTCCTATATTCTGCCTTCTGGTCCAAGTATAAGCTTTGCCCACTTTATCAAACAACTTCCTACACACTGTTATGAACTGATGCAGCTCGGGAACATTGTCTCTCAACTGTGTTATAGAGTGTAGTACTATATTTCAGTGAAGTGTAAGGCTTTCCAAAGCTCCCGAACGTGTTTCTTTTTCTATTTCAATGGTATTCTGCCTTGTATAACACACATTTACCACTCTAGTCTCCTTTAAGTAAAGAATATAGGATTCATACAGTGTTTCATGTGATATTAACTCCAAATAAGGATTTCCCCGATCTTAGCTACCTTTTCTACAGTAAGAACTGACTTGGAGAATCTCTTTCAGCTGTTCTAAACGAGTTCTCATCTGTTTACAGTCATTTTCTCTGAATTATCCATGTTTTCATGTAGTTTCCTATATTCTGCCTTCTGGTCCAAGTATAAGCTTTGCCCACTTTATCAAACAACTTCCTACACAGTGTTATGAACTGAGGCAGCTTGGGAACATTGTCTCTCAACTGTGTTATAGAGTGTAGTTCAACATTTCAGTGAAGTGTAAGGCTTTCCAAAGCTGCCGAACGTGTTTCTTTCTCTATTTCAATGGTATTCTGACTTGTATAACACACATATACCACTCTAGAGTCCTTTAAGTAAAGAATAAAGGATTCATACAGTGTTTCATGTGATCTTAAATCAAATTAAGGATTTCCCTTATCTTAGCTACCTTTTCTATACTAACAACTGACTTGGAGAATCTCTTTCAGCTGTTCTAAACGAGTTCTCATCTGTTTACAGTCATTTTCTCTGAATTATCCATGTTTTCATGTACTTTCCTATATTCTGCCTTCTGGTCCAAGTATAAGCTTTGCCCACTTTATCAAACAACTTCCTGCACACTGTTATGAACTGAGGCAGCTTGGGAACATTGTCTCTCAACTGTGTTATAGAGTGTAGTACTACATTTCAGTGAAGTGTAAGGCTTTCCAAAGATGCCGAACGTGTTTCTTTCTCTATTTCAATGGTATTCTGACTTGTATAACACACATTTACCACTCTAGAGTCCTTTAGGGAAAGAATATAGGATTCATACAGTGTTTCATGTGATCTTAACTCGAATTAAGGATTTCCCTTATCTTAGCTACCTTTTCTACACTATGAACTGACTTGGAGAATCTCTTTCAGCTGTTCTAAACCAGTTCTCATCTGTTTACAGTCATTTTCTCTGAATTATCCATGTTTTCATGTAGTTTCCTATATTCTGCCTTCTGGTCCAAGTATAAGCATTGCCCACTTTATCAAACAACTTCCTACACACTGTTATGAAATGAGGCAGCTTGGGAACATTGTCTCTCAACTGTGTTATAGAGTGTAGTACTACATTTCAGTGAAGTGTAAGGCTTTCCAAAGCTGCCGAACGTGTTTCTTTCTCTATTTCAATGGTATTCTGACTTGTATAACACACATTTACCACTCTAGAGTCCTTTAGGGAAAGAATATAGGATTCATACAGTGTTTCATGTGATCTTAACTCGAATTAAGGATTTCCCTTATCTTAGCTACCTTTTCTACACTATGAACTGACTTGGAGAATCTCTTTCAGCTGTTCTAAACCAGTTCTCATCTGTTTACCGTCATTTTCTCTGAATTATCCATGTTTTCATGTAGTTTCCTATATTCTGCCTTCTGGTCCAAGTATAAGCTTTGCCCACTTTATCAAACAACTTCCTACACACTGTTATGAACTGAGGCAGCTTGGGAACATTGTCTCTCAACTGTGTTATAGAGTGTAGTACTACATTTCAGTGAAGTGTAAGGCTTTACAAAGCTGCCCAACGTGTTTCTTTCACTATTTCAATGGTATCCTGCCTTGTATAACACACTTTTACCACTCTAGTCTCCTTTAAGTAAAGAATATAGGATTCAAACACTGTTTCATGTCATATTAACTCGAATTAAGGATGTCCCGGATCTTAGCTACCTTTTCTACACTAAGAACTTACTTGGAGAATCTCTTTGAGCTGTTCTAAACAAGTTCTCATCTGTTTACAGTCATTTTCTCTGAATTATCCATGGTTTCATGTAGTTTCCTATATTCTGCCTTCTGGTCCAAGTATAAGCTTTGCCCACTTTATCAAACAACTTCCTACACACTGTTATGAACTGATGCAGCTCGGGAACATTGTCTCTCAACTGTGTTATAGAGTGTAGTACTATATTTCAGTGAAGTGTAAGGCTTTCCAAAGCTACCGAACGTGTTTCTTTTTCTATTTCAATGGTATTCTGCCTTGTATAACACACATTTACCACTCTAGTCTCCTTTAAGTAAAGAATATAGGATTCATACAGTGTTTCATGTGATATTAACTCCAAATAAGGATTTCCCCGATCTTAGCTACCTTTTCTACACTAAGAACTGACTTGGAGAATCTCTTTCAGCTGTTCTAAACGAGTTCTCATCTGTTTACAGTCATTTTCTCTGAATTATCCATGTTTTCATGTAGTTTCCTATATTCTGTTTTCTGGTCCATGTATAAGCTTTGCCCACTTTATCAAACAACTTCCTACACAGTGTTATGAACTGAGGCAGCTTGGGAACATTGTCTCTCAACTGTGTTATAGAGTGTAGTTCAACATTTCAGTGAAGTGTAAGGCTTTCCAAAGCTGCTGAACGTGTTTCTTTCTCTATTTCAATGGTATTCTGACTTGTATAACACACATATACCACTCTAGAGTCCTTTAAGTAAAGAATATAGGATTCATACAGTGTTTCATGTGATCTTAAATCAAATTAAGGATTTCCCTTATCTTAGCTACCTTTTCTATACTAACAACTGACTTGGAGAATCTCTTTCAGCTGTTCTAAATGAGTTCTCATCTGTTTACAGTCATTTTCTCTGAATTATCCATGTTTTCATGTACTTTCCTATATTCTGCCTTCTGGTCCAAGTATAAGCTTTGCCCACTTTATCAAACAACTTCCTGCACACTGTTATGAACTGAGGCAGCTTGGGAACATTGTCTCTCAACTGTGTTATAGAGTGTAGTACTACATTTCAGTGAAGTGTAAGGCTTTCCAAAGCTGCCGAACGTGTTTCTTTCTCTATTTCAATGGTATTCTGACTTGTATAACACACATTTACCACTCTAGAGTCCTTTAGGGAAAGAATATAGGATTCATACAGTGTTTCATGTGATCTTAACTCGAATTAAGGATTTCCCTTATCTTAGCTACCTTTTCTACACTAAGAACTGACTTGGAGAATCTCTTTCAGCTGTTCTAAACCAGTTCTCATCTGTTTACAGTCATTTTCTCTGAATTATCCATGTTTTCATGTAGTTTCCTATATTCTTCCTTCTGGTCCAAGTATAAGCTTTGCCCACTTTATCAAACAACTTCCTACACACTGTTATGAACTGAGGCAGCTTGGGAACATTGTCTCTCAACTGTGTTATAGAGTGTAGTACTACATTTCAGTGAAGTGTAAGGCTTTCCAAAGCTGCCGAACGTGTTTCTTTCTCTATTTCAATGGTATTCTGACTTGTATAACACACATTTACCACTCTAGAGTCCTTTAGGGAAAGAATATAGGATTCATACAGTGTTTCATGTGATCTTAACTCGAATTAAGGATTTCCCTTATCTTAGCTACCTTTTCTACACTAAGAACTGACTTGGAGAATCTCTTTCAGCTGTTCTAAACGAGTTCTCATCAGTTTACAGTCATTTTCTCTGAATTATCCATGTTTTCATGTACTTTCCTATATTCTGCCTTCTGGTCCAAGTATAAGCTTTGCCCACTTTATCAAACAACTTCCTGCACACTGTTATGAACTGAGGCAGCTTGGGAACATTGTCTCTCAACTGTGTTATAGAGTGTAGTACTACATTTCAGTGAAGTGTAAGGCTTTACAAAGCTGCCCAACGTGTTTCTTTCACTATTTCAATGGTATCCTGCCTTGTATAACACACTTTTACCACTCTAGTCTCCTTTAAGTAAAGAATATAGGATTCAAACACTGTTTCATGTCATATTAACTCGAATTAAGGATGTCCCGGATCTTAGCTACCTTTTCTACACTAAGAACTTACTTGGAGAATCTCTTTGAGCTGTTCTAAACAAGTTCTCATCTGTTTACAGTCATTTTCTCTGAATTATCCATGGTTTCATGTAGTTTCCTATATTCTGCCTTCTGGTCCAAGTATAAGCTTTGCCCACTTTATCAAACAACTTCCTACACACTGTTATGAACTGATGCAGCTCGGGAACATTGTCTCTCAACTGTGTTATAGAGTGTAGTACTATATTTCAGTGAAGTGTAAGGCTTTCCAAAGCTACCGAACGTGTTTCTTTTTCTATTTCAATGGTATTCTGCCTTGTATAACACACATTTACCACTCTAGTCTCCTTTAAGTAAAGAATATAGGATTCATACAGTGTTTCATGTGATATTAACTCCAAATAAGGATTTCCCCGATCTTAGCTACCTTTTCTACACTAAGAACTGACTTGGAGAATCTCTTTCAGCTGTTCTAAACGAGTTCTCATCTGTTTACAGTCATTTTCTCTGAATTATCCATGTTTTCATGTAGTTTCCTATATTCTGCCTTCTGGTCCAAGTATAAGCTTTGCCCACTTTATCAAACAACTTCCTACACAGTGTTATGAACTGAGGCAGCTTGGGAACATTGTCTCTCAACTGTGTTATAGAGTGTAGTTCAACATTTCAGTGAAGTGTAAGGCTTTCCAAAGCTGCCGAACGTGTTTCTTTCTCTATTTCAATGGTATTCTGACTTGTATAACACACATATACCACTCTAGAGTCCTTTAAGTAAAGAATATAGGATTCATACAGTGTTTCATGTGATCTTAAATCAAATTAAGGATTTCCCTTATCTTAGCTACCTTTTCTATACTAACAACTGACTTGGAGAATCTCTTTCAGCTGTTCTAAACGAGTTCTCATCTGTTTACAGTCATTTTCTCTGAATTATCCATGTTTTCATGTACTTTCCTATATTCTGCCTTCTGGTCCAAGTATAAGCTTTGCCCACTTTATCAAACAACTTCCTGCACACTGTTATGAACTGAGGCAGCTTGGGAACATTGTCTCTCAACTGTGTTATAGAGTGTAGTACTACATTTCAGTGAAGTGTAAGGCTTTCCAAAGCTGCCGAACGTGTTTCTTTCTCTATTTCAATGGTATTCTGACTTGTATAACACACATTTACCACTCTAGAGTCCTTTAGGGAAAGAATATAGGATTCATACAGTGTTTCATGTGATCTTAACTCGAATTAAGGATTTCCCTTATCTTAGCTACCTTTTCTACACTATGAACTGACTTGGAGAATCTCTTTCAGCTGTTCTAAACCAGTTCTCATCTGTTTACAGTCATTTTCTCTGAATTATCCATGTTTTCATGTACTTTCCTATATTCTGCCTTCTGGTCCAAGTATAAGCTTTGCCCACTTTATCAAACAACTTCCTGCACACTGTTATGAACTGAGGCAGCTTGGGAACATTGTCTCTCAACTGTGTTATAGAGTGTAGTACTACATTTCAGTGAAGTGTAAGGCTTTACAAAGCTGCCCAACGTGTTTCTTTCACTATTTCAATGGTATCCTGCCTTGTATAACACACTTTTACCACTCTAGTCTCCTTTAAGTAAAGAATATAGGATTCAAACACTGTTTCATGTCATATTAACTCGAATTAAGGATGTCCCGGATCTTAGCTACCTTTTCTACACTAAGAACTTACTTGGAGAATCTCTTTGAGCTGTTCTAAACAAGTTCTCATCTGTTTACAGTCATTTTCTCTGAATTATCCATGGTTTCATGTAGTTTCCTATATTCTGCCTTCTGGTCCAAGTATAAGCTTTGCCCACTTTATCAAACAACTTCCTACACACTGTTATGAACTGATGCAGCTCGGGAACATTGTCTCTCAACTGTGTTATAGAGTGTAGTACTATATTTCAGTGAAGTGTAAGGCTTTCCAAAGCTACCGAACGTGTTTCTTTTTCTATTTCAATGGTATTCTGCCTTGTATAACACACATTTACCACTCTAGTCTCCTTTAAGTAAAGAATATAGGATTCATACAGTGTTTCATGTGATATTAACTCCAAATAAGGATTTCCCCGATCTTAGCTACCTTTTCTACACTAAGAACTGACTTGGAGAATCTCTTTCAGCTGTTCTAAACGAGTTCTCATCTGTTTACAGTCATTTTCTCTGAATTATCCATGTTTTCATGTAGTTTCCTATATTCTGCCTTCTGGTCCAAGTATAAGCTTTGCCCACTTTATCAAACAACTTCCTACACAGTGTTATGAACTGAGGCAGCTTGGGAACATTGTCTCTCAACTGTGTTATAGAGTGTAGTTCAACATTTCAGTGAAGTGTAAGGCTTTCCAAAGCTGCTGAACGTGTTTCTTTCTCTATTTCAATGGTATTCTGACTTGTATAACACACATATACCACTCTAGAGTCCTTTAAGTAAAGAATATAGGATTCATACAGTGTTTCATGTGATCTTAAATCAAATTAAGGATTTCCCTTATCTTAGCTACCTTTTCTATACTAACAACTGACTTGGAGAATCTCTTTCAGCTGTTCTAAACGAGTTCTCATCTGTTTACAGTCATTTTCTCTGAATTATCCATGTTTTCATGTACTTTCCTATATTCTGCCTTCTGGTCCAAGTATAAGCTTTGCCCACTTTATCAAACAACTTCCTGCACACTGTTATGAACTGAGGCAGCTTGGGAACATTGTCTCTCAACTGTGTTATAGAGTGTAGTACTACATTTCAGTGAAGTGTAAGGCTTTCCAAAGCTGCCGAACGTGTTTCTTTCTCTATTTCAATGGTATTCTGACTTGTATAACACACATTTACCACTCTAGAGTCCTTTAGGGAAAGAATATAGGATTCATACAGTGTTTCATGTGATCTTAACTCGAATTAAGGATTTCCCTTATCTTAGCTACCTTTTCTACACTATGAACTGACTTGGAGAATCTCTTTCAGCTGTTCTAAACCAGTTCTCATCTGTTTACAGTCATTTTCTCTGAATTATCCATGTTTTCATGTACTTTCCTATATTCTGCCTTCTGGTCCAAGTATAAGCTTTGCCCACTTTATCAAACAACTTCCTGCACACTGTTATGAACTGAGGCAGCTTGGGAACATTGTCTCTCAACTGTGTTATAGAGTGTAGTACTACATTTCAGTGAAGTGTAAGGCTTTACAAAGCTGCCCAACGTGTTTCTTTCACTATTTCAATGGTATCCTGCCTTGTATAACACACTTTTACCACTCTAGTCTCCTTTAAGTAAAGAATATAGGATTCAAACACTGTTTCATGTCATATTAACTCGAATTAAGGATGTCCCGGATCTTAGCTACCTTTTCTACACTAAGAACTTACTTGGAGAATCTCTTTGAGCTGTTCTAAACAAGTTCTCATCTGTTTACAGTCATTTTCTCTGAATTATCCATGGTTTCATGTAGTTTCCTATATTCTGCCTTCTGGTCCAAGTATAAGCTTTGCCCACTTTATCAAACAACTTCCTACACACTGTTATGAACTGATGCAGCTCGGGAACATTGTCTCTCAACTGTGTTATAGAGTGTAGTACTATATTTCAGTGAAGTGTAAGGCTTTCCAAAGCTACCGAACGTGTTTCTTTTTCTATTTCAATGGTATTCTGCCTTGTATAACACACATTTACCACTCTAGTCTCCTTTAAGTAAAGAATATAGGATTCATACAGTGTTTCATGTGATATTAACTCCAAATAAGGATTTCCCCGATCTTAGCTACCTTTTCTACACTAAGAACTGACTTGGAGAATCTCTTTCAGCTGTTCTAAACGAGTTCTCATCTGTTTACAGTCATTTTCTCTGAATTATCCATGTTTTCATGTAGTTTCCTATATTCTGCCTTCTGGTCCAAGTATAAGCTTTGCCCACTTTATCAAACAACTTCCTACACAGTGTTATGAACTGAGGCAGCTTGGGAACATTGTCTCTCAACTGTGTTATAGAGTGTAGTTCAACATTTCAGTGAAGTGTAAGGCTTTCCAAAGCTGCTGAACGTGTTTCTTTCTCTATTTCAATGGTATTCTGACTTGTATAACACACATATACCACTCTAGAGTCCTTTAAGTAAAGAATATAGGATTCATACAGTGTTTCATGTGATCTTAAATCAAATTAAGGATTTCCCTTATCTTAGCTACCTTTTCTATACTAACAACTGACTTGGAGAATCTCTTTCAGCTGTTCTAAATGAGTTCTCATCTGTTTACAGTCATTTTCTCTGAATTATCCATGTTTTCATGTACTTTCCTATATTCTGCCTTCTGGTCCAAGTATAAGCTTTGCCCACTTTATCAAACAACTTCCTGCACACTGTTATGAACTGAGGCAGCTTGGGAACATTGTCTCTCAACTGTGTTATAGAGTGTAGTACTACATTTCAGTGAAGTGTAAGGCTTTCCAAAGCTGCCGAACGTGTTTCTTTCTCTATTTCAATGGTATTCTGACTTGTATAACACACATTTACCACTCTAGAGTCCTTTAGGGAAAGAATATAGGATTCATACAGTGTTTCATGTGATCTTAACTCGAATTAAGGATTTCCCTTATCTTAGCTACCTTTTCTACACTATGAACTGACTTGGAGAATCTCTTTCAGCTGTTCTAAACCAGTTCTCATCTGTTTACTGTCATTTTCTCTGAATTATCCATGTTTTCATGTAGTTTCCTATATTCTGCCTTCTGGTCCAAGTATAAGCATTGCCCACTTTATCAAACAACTTCCTACACACTGTTATGAACTGAGGCAGCTTGGGAACATTGTCTCTCAACTGTGTTATAGAGTATAGTACTACATTTCAGTGAAGTGTAAGGCTTTCCAAAGCTGCCGAACTTTTTTCTTTCTCTATTTCAATGGTATTCTGACTTGTATAACACACATTTACCACTCTAGAGTCCTTTAGGGAAAGAATATAGGATTCATACAGTGTTTCATGTGATCTTAACTCGAATTAAGGATTTCCCTTATCTTAGCTACCTTTTCTACACTATGAACTGACTTGGAGAATCTCTTTCAGCTGTTCTAAACCAGTTCTCATCTGTTTACCGTCATTTTCTCTGAATTATCCATGTTTTCATGTAGTTTCCTATATTCTGCCTTCTGGTCCAAGTATAAGCTTTGCCCACTTTATCAAACAACTTCCTACACACTATTATGAACTGAGGCAGCTTGGGAACATTGTCTCTCAACTGTGTTATAGAGTGTAGTACTACATTTCAGTGAAGTGTAAGGCTTTACAAAGCTGCCCAACGTGTTTCTTTCACTATTTCAATGGTATCCTGCCTTGTATAACACACTTTTACCACTCTAGTCTCCTTTAAGTAAAGAATATAGGATTCAAACACTGTTTCATGTCATATTAACTCGAATTAAGGATGTCCCGGATCTTAGCTACCTTTTCTACACTAAGAACTTACTTGGAGAATCTCGTTGAGCTGTTCTAAACAAGTTCTCATCTGTTTACAGTCATTTTCTCTGAATTATCCATGGTTTCATGTAGTTTCCTATATTCTGCCTTCTGGTCCAAGTATAAGCTTTGCCCACTTTATCAAACAACTTCCTACACACTGTTATGAACTGATGCAGCTCGGGAACATTGTCTCTCAACTGTGTTATAGAGTGTAGTACTATATTTCAGTGAAGTGTAAGGCTTTCCAAAGCTACCGAACGTGTTTCTTTTTCTATTTCAATGGTATTCTGCCTTGTATAACACACATTTACCACTCTAGTCTCCTTTAAGTAAAGAATATAGGATTCATACAGTGTTTCATGTGATATTAACTCCAAATAAGGATTTCCCCGATCTTAGCTACCTTTTCTACACTAAGAACTGACTTGGAGAATCTCTTTCAGCTGTTCTAAACGAATTCTCATCTGTTTACAGTCATTTTCTCTGAATTATCCATGGTTTCATGTAGTTTCCTATATTCTGCCTTCTGGTCCAAGTATAAGCTTTGCCCACTTTATCAAACAACTTCCTACACACTGTTATGAACTGATGCAGCTCGGGAACATTGTCTCTCAACTGTGTTATAGAGTGTAGTACTATATTTCAGTGAAGTGTAAGGCTTTCCAAAGCTACCGAACGTGTTTCTTTTTCTATTTCAATGGTATTCTGCCTTGTATAACACACATTTACCACTCTAGTCTCCTTTAAGTAAAGAATATAGGATTCATACAGTGTTTCATGTGATATTAACTCCAAATAAGGATTTCCCCGATCTTAGCTACCTTTTCTACACTAAAAACTGACTTGGAGAATCTCTTTCAGCTGTTCTAAACGAGTTCTCATCTGTTTACAGTCATTTTCTCTGAATTATCCATGTTTTCATGTAGTTTCCTATATTCTGCCTTCTGGTCCAAGTATAAGCTTTGCCCACTTTATCAAACAACTTCCTACACAGTGTTATGAACTGAGGCAGCTTGGGAACATTGTCTCTCAACTGTGTTATAGAGTGTAGTTCAACATTTCAGTGAAGTGTAAGGCTTTCCAAAGCTGCCGAACGTGTTTCTTTCTCTATTTCAATGGTATTCTGACTTGTATAACACACATATACCACTCTAGAGTCCTTTAAGTAAAGAATATAGGATTCATACAGTGTTTCATGTGATCTTAAATCAAATTAAGGATTTCCCTTATCTTAGCTACCTTTTCTATACTAACAACTGACTTGGAGAATCTCTTTCAGCTGTTCTAAACGAGTTCTCATCTGTTTACAGTCATTTTCTCTGAATTATCCATGTTTTCATGTACTTTCCTATATTCTGCCTTCTGGTCCAAGTATAAGCTTTGCCCACTTTATCAAACAACTTCCTGCACACTGTTATGAACTGAGGCAGCTTGGGAACATTGTCTCTCAACTGTGTTATAGAGTGTAGTACTACATTTCAGTGAAGTGTAAGGCTTTCCAAAGCTGCCGAACGTGTTTCTTTCTCTATTTCAATGGTATTCTGACTTGTATAACACACATTTACCACTCTAGAGTCCTTTAGGGAAAGAATATAGGATTCATACAGTGTTTCATGTGATCTTAACTCGAATTAAGGATTTCCCTTATCTTAGCTACCTTTTCTACACTATGAACTGACTTGGAGAATCTCTTTCAGCTGTTCTAAACCAGTTCTCATCTGTTTACAGTCATTTTCTCTGAATTATCCATGTTTTCATGTAGTTTCTTATATTCTGCCTTCTGGTCCAAGTATAAGCATTGCCCACTTTATCAAACAACTTCCTACACACTGTTATGAACTGAGGCAGCTTGGGAACATTGTCTCTCAACTGTGTTATAGAATGTAGTACTACATTTCAGTGAAGTGTAAGGCTTTCCAAAGCTGCCGAACTTTTTTCTTTCGCTATTTCAATGGTATTCTGACTTGTATAACACACATTTACCACTCTAGAGTCCTTTAGGGAAAGAATATAGGATTCATACAGTGTTTCATGTGATCTTAACTCGAATTAAAGATTTCCCTTATCTTAGCTACCTTTTCTACACTATGAACTGACTTGGAGAATCTCTTTCAGCTGTTCTAAACCAGTTCTCATCTGTTTACCGTCATTTTCTCTGAATTATCCATGTTTTCATGTAGTTTCCTATATTCTGCCTTCTGGTCCTAGTATAAGCTTTGCCCACTTTATCAAACAACTTCCTGCACACTGTTATGAACTGAGGCAGCTTGGGAACATTGTCTCTCAACTGTGTTATAGAGTGTAGTACTACATTTCAGTGAAGTGTAAGGCTTTCCAAAGCTGCCGAACGTGTTTCTTTCTCTATTTCAATGGTATTCTGACTTGTATAACACACATTTACCACTCTAGAGTCCTTTAGGGAAAGAATATAGGATTCATACAGTGTTTCATGTGATCTTAACTCGAATTAAGGATTTCCCTTATCTTAGCTACCTTTTCTACACTATGAACTGACTTGGAGAATCTCTTTCAGCTGTTCTAAACCAGTTCTCATCTGTTTACAGTCATTTTCTCTGAATTATCCATGTTTTCATGTACTTTCCTATATTCTGCCTTCTGGTCCAAGTATAAGCTTTGCCCACTTTATCAAACAACTTCCTGCACACTGTTATGAACTGAGGCAGCTTGGGAACATTGTCTCTCAACTGTGTTATAGAGTGTAGTACTACATTTCAGTGAAGTGTAAGGCTTTCCAAAGCTGCTGAACGTGTTCCTTTCTCTATTTCAGTGGTATTCTGACTTGTATAACACACATTTACCACTCTAGAGTCCTTTAGGGAAAGAATATAGGATTCATACAGTGTTTCATGTGATCTTAACTCGAATTAAGGATTTCCCTTATCTTAGCTACCTTTTCTACACTAAGAACTTACTTGGAGAATCTCTTTGAGCTGTTCTAAACAAGTTCTCATCTGTTTACAGTCATTTTCTCTGTATTATCCATGGTTTCATGTAGTTTCCTATATTCTGCCTTCTGGTCCAAGTATAAGCTTTGCCCACTTTATCAAACAACTTCCTACACACTGTTATGAACTGATGCAGCTCGGGAACATTGTCTCTCAACTGTGTTATAGAGTGTAGTACTATATTTCAGTGAAGTGTAAGGCTTTCCAAAGCTACCGAACGTGTTTCTTTTTCTATTTCAATGGTATTCTGCCTTGTATAACACACATTTACCACTCTAGTCTCCTTTAAGTAAAGAATATAGGATTCATACAGTGTTTCATGTGATATTAACTCCAAATAAGGATTTCCCCGATCTTAGCTATCTTTTCTACACTAAGAACTGACATGGAGAATCTCTTTCAGCTGTTCTAAACGAGTTCTCATCTGTTTACAGTCATTTTCTCTGAATTATCCATGTTTTCATGTAGTTTCCTATATTCTGCCTTCTGGTCCAAGTATAAGCTTTGCCCACTTTATCAAACAACTTCCTACACAGTGTTATGAACTGAGGCAGCTTGGGAACATTGTCTCTCAACTGTGTTATAGAGTGTAGTTCAACATTTCAGTGAAGTGTAAGGCTTTACAAAGCTGCCCAACGTGTTTCTTTCACTATTTCAATGGTATCCTGCCTTGTATAACACACTTTTACCACTCTAGTCTCCTTTAAGTAAAGAATATAGGATTCAAACACTGTTTCATGTCATATTAACTCGAATTAAGGATGTCCCGGATGTTAGCTACCTTTTCTACATTAAGAACTTACTTGGAGAATCTCTTTGAGCTGTTCTAAACAAGTTCTCATCTGTTTACAGTCATTTTCTCTGAATTATCCATGGTTTCATGTAGTTTCCTATATTCTGCCTTCTGGTCCAAGTATAAGCTTTGCCCACTTTATCAAACAACTTCCTACACACTGTTATGAACTGATGCAGCTCGGGAACATTGTCTCTCAACTGTGTTATAGAGTGTAGTACTATATTTCAGTGAAGTGTAAGGCTTTCCAAAGCTACCGAACGTGTTTCTTTTTCTATTTCAATGGTATTCTGCCTTGTATAACACACATTTACCACTCTAGTCTCCTTTAAGTAAAGAATATAGGATTCATACAGTGTTTCATGTGATATTAACTCCAAATAAGGATTTCCCCGATCTTAGCTACCTTTTCTACACTAAGAACTGACTTGGAGAATCTCTTTCAGCTGTTCTAAACCAGTTCTCATCTGTTTACTGTCATTTTCTCTGAATTATCCATGTTTTCATGTAGTTTCCTATATTCTGCCTTCTGGTCCAAGTATAAGCATTGCCCACTTTATCAAACAACTTCCTACACACTGTTATGAACTGAGGCAGCTTGGGAACATTGTCTCTCAACTGTGTTATAGAGTATAGTACTACATTTCAGTGAAGTGTAAGGCTTTCCAAAGCTGCCGAACTTTTTTCTTTCTCTATTTCAATGGTATTCTGACTTGTATAACACACATTTACCACTCTAGAGTCCTTTAGGGAAAGAATATAGGATTCATACAGTGTTTCATGTGATCTTAACTCGAATTAAGGATTTCCCTTATCTTAGCTACCTTTTCTACACTATGAACTGACTTGGAGAATCTCTTTCAGCTGTTCTAAACCAGTTCTCATCTGTTTACCGTCATTTTCTCTGAATTATCCATGTTTTCATGTAGTTTCCTATATTCTGCCTTCTGGTCCAAGTATAAGCTTTGCCCACTTTATCAAACAACTTCCTACACACTATTATGAACTGAGGCAGCTTGGGAACATTGTCTCTCAAATGTGTTATAGAGTGTAGTACTACATTTCAGTGAAGTGTAAGGCTTTACAAAGCTGCCCAACGTGTTTCTTTCACTATTTCAATGGTATCCTGCCTTGTATAACACACTTTTACCACTCTAGTCTCCTTTAAGTAAAGAATATAGGATTCAAACACTGTTTCATGTCATATTAACTCGAATTAAGGATGTCCCGGATCTTAGCTACCTTTTCTACACTAAGAACTTACTTGGAGAATCTCGTTGAGCTGTTCTAAACAAGTTCTCATCTGTTTACAGTCATTTTCTCTGAATTATCCATGGTTTCATGTAGTTTCCTATATTCTGCCTTCTGGTCCAAGTATAAGCTTTGCCCACTTTATCAAACAACTTCCTACACACTGTTATGAACTGATGCAGCTCGGGAACATTGTCTCTCAACTGTGTTATAGAGTGTAGTACTATATTTCAGTGAAGTGTAAGGCTTTCCAAAGCTACCGAACGTGTTTCTTTTTCTATTTCAATGGTATTCTGCCTTGTATAACACACATTTACCACTCTAGTCTCCTTTAAGTAAAGAATATAGGATTCATACAGTGTTTCATGTGATATTAACTCCAAATAAGGATTTCCCCGATCTTAGCTACCTTTTCTACACTAAGAACTGACTTGGAGAATCTCTTTCAGCTGTTCTAAACGAATTCTCATCTGTTTACAGTCATTTTCTCTGAATTATCCATGTTTTCATGTAGTTTCCTATATTCTGCCTTCTGGTCCAAGTATAAGCTTTGCCCACTTTATCAAACAACTTCCTACACAGTGTGATGAACTGAGGCAGCTTGGGAACATTGTCTCTCAACTGTGTTATAGAGTGTAGTTCAACATTTCAGTGAAGTGTAAGGCTTTACAAAGCTGCCCAACGTGTTTCTTTCACTATTTCAATGGTATCCTGCCTTGTATAACACACTTTTACCACACTAGTCTCCTTTAAGTAAAGAATATAGGATTCAAACACTGTTTCATGTCATATTAACTCGAATTAAGGATGTCCCGGATCTTAGCTACCTTTTCTACACTAAGAACTTACTTGGAGAATCTCTTTGAGCTGTTCTAAACAAGTTCTCATCTGTTTACAGTCATTTTCTCTGAATTATCCATGGTTTCATGTAGTTTCCTATATTCTGCCTTCTGGTCCAAGTATAAGCTTTGCCCACTTTATCAAACAACTTCCTACACACTGTTATGAACTGATGCAGCTCGGGAACATTGTCTCTCAACTGTGTTATAGAGTGTAGTACTATATTTCAGTGAAGTGTAAGGCTTTCCAAAGCTACCGAACGTGTTTCTTTTTCTATTTCAATGGTATTCTGCCTTGTATAACACACATTTACCACTCTAGTCTCCTTTAAGTAAAGAATATAGGATTCATACAGTGTTTCATGTGATATTAACTCCAAATAAGGATTTCCCCGATCTTAGCTACCTTTTCTACACTAAAAACTGACTTGGAGAATCTCTTTCAGCTGTTCTAAACGAGTTCTCATCTGTTTACAGTCATTTTCTCTGAATTATCCATGTTTTCATGTAGTTTCCTATATTCTGCCTTCTGGTCCAAGTATAAGCTTTGCCCACTTTATCAAACAACTTCCTACACAGTGTTATGAACTGAGGCAGCTTGGGAACATTGTCTCTCAACTGTGTTATAGAGTGTAGTTCAACATTTCAGTGAAGTGTAAGGCTTTCCAAAGCTGCCGAACGTGTTTCTTTCTCTATTTCAATGGTATTCTGACTTGTATAACACACATATACCACTCTAGAGTCCTTTAAGTAAAGAATATAGGATTCATACAGTGTTTCATGTGATCTTAAATCAAATTAAGGATTTCCCTTATCTTAGCTACCTTTTCTATACTAACAACTGACTTGGAGAATCTCTTTCAGCTGTTCTAAACGAGTTCTCATCTGTTTACAGTCATTTTCTCTGAATTATCCATGTTTTCATGTACTTTCCTATATTCTGCCTTCTGGTCCAAGTATAAGCTTTGCCCACTTTATCAAACAACTTCCTGCACACTGTTATGAACTGAGGCAGCTTGGGAACATTGTCTCTCAACTGTGTTATAGAGTGTAGTACTACATTTCAGTGAAGTGTAAGGCTTTCCAAAGCTGCCGAACGTGTTTCTTTCTCTATTTCAATGGTATTCTGACTTGTATAACACACATTTACCACTCTAGAGTCCTTTAGGGAAAGAATATAGGATTCATACAGTGTTTCATGTGATCTTAACTCGAATTAAGGATTTCCCTTATCTTAGCTACCTTTTCTACACTATGAACTGACTTGGAGAATCTCTTTCAGCTGTTCTAAACCAGTTCTCATCTGTTTACAGTCATTTTCTCTGAATTATCCATGTTTTCATGTAGTTTCTTATATTCTGCCTTCTGGTCCAAGTATAAGCATTGCCCACTTTATCAAACAACTTCCTACACACTGTTATGAACTGAGGCAGCTTGGGAACATTGTCTCTCAACTGTGTTATAGAATGTAGTACTACATTTCAGTGAAGTGTAAGGCTTTCCAAAGCTGCCGAACTTTTTTCTTTCGCTATTTCAATGGTATTCTGACTTGTATAACACACATTTACCACTCTAGAGTCCTTTAGGGAAAGGATATAGGATTCATACAGTGTTTCATGTGATCTTAACTCGAATTAAAGATTTCCCTTATCTTAGCTACCTTTTCTACACTATGAACTGACTTGGAGAATCTCTTTCAGCTGTTCTAAACCAGTTCTCATCTGTTTACCGTCATTTTCTCTGAATTATCCATGTTTTCATGTAGTTTCCTATATTCTGCCTTCTGGTCCAAGTATAAGCTTTGCCCACTTTATCAAACAACTTCCTGCACACTGTTATGAACTGAGGCAGCTTGGGAACATTGTCTCTCAACTGTGTTATAGAGTGTAGTACTACATTTCAGTGAAGTGTAAGGCTTTCCAAAGCTGCCGAACGTGTTTCTTTCTCTATTTCAATGGTATTCTGACTTGTATAACACACATTTACCACTCTAGAGTCCTTTAGGGAAAGAATATAGGATTCATACAGTGTTTCATGTGATCTTAACTCGAATTAAGGATTTCCCTTATCTTAGCTACCTTTTCTACACTATGAACTGACTTGGAGAATCTCTTTCAGCTGTTCTAAACCAGTTCTCATCTGTTTACAGTCATTTTCTCTGAATTATCCATGTTTTCATGTACTTTCCTATATTCTGCCTTCTGGTCCAAGTATAAGCTTTGCCCACTTTATCAAACAACTTCCTGCACACTGTTATGAACTGAGGCAGCTTGGGAACATTGTCTCTCAACTGTGTTATAGAGTGTAGTACTACATTTCAGTGAAGTGTAAGGCTTTCCAAAGCTGCTGAACGTGTTCCTTTCTCTATTTCAGTGGTATTCTGACTTGTATAACACACATTTACCACTCTAGAGTCCTTTAGGGAAAGAATATAGGATTCATACAGTGTTTCATGTGATCTTAACTCGAATTAAGGATTTCCCTTATCTTAGCTACCTTTTCTACACTAAGAACTTACTTGGAGAATCTCTTTGAGCTGTTCTAAACAAGTTCTCATCTGTTTACAGTCATTTTCTCTGTATTATCCATGGTTTCATGTAGTTTCCTATATTCTGCCTTCTGGTCCAAGTATAAGCTTTGCCCACTTTATCAAACAACTTCCTACACACTGTTATGAACTGATGCAGCTCGGGAACATTGTCTCTCAACTGTGTTATAGAGTGTAGTACTATATTTCAGTGAAGTGTAAGGCTTTCCAAAGCTACCGAACGTGTTTCTTTTTCTATTTCAATGGTATTCTGCCTTGTATAACACACATTTACCACTCTAGTCTCCTTTAAGTAAAGAATATAGGATTCATACAGTGTTTCATGTGATATTAACTCCAAATAAGGATTTCCCCGATCTTAGCTACCTTTTCTACACTAAGAACTGACTTAGAGAATCTCTTTCAGCTGTTCTAAACGAGTTCTCATCTGTTTACAGTCATTTTCTCTGAATTATCCATGTTTTCATGTAGTTTCCTATATTCTGCCTTCTGGTCCAAGTATAAGCTTTGCCCACTTTATCAAACAACTTCCTACACAGTGTTATGAACTGAGGCAGCTTGGGAACATTGTCTCTCAACTGTGTTATAGAGTGTAGTTCAACATTTCAGTGAAGTGTAAGGCTTTACAAAGCTGCCCAACGTGTTTCTTTCACTATTTCAATGGTATCCTGCCTTGTATAACACACTTTTACCACTCTAGTCTCCTTTAAGTAAAGAATATAGGATTCAAACACTGTTTCATGTCATATTAACTCGAATTAAGGATGTCCCGGATGTTAGCTACCTTTTCTACATTAAGAACTTACTTGGAGAATCTCTTTGAGCTGTTCTAAACAAGTTCTCATCTGTTTACAGTCATTTTCTCTGAATTATCCATGGTTTCATGTAGTTTCCTATATTCTGCCTTCTGGTCCAAGTATAAGCTTTGCCCACTTTATCAAACAACTTCCTACACACTGTTATGAACTGATGCAGCTCGGGAACATTGTCTCTCAACTGTGTTATAGAGTGTAGTACTATATTTCAGTGAAGTGTAAGGCTTTCCAAAGCTACCGAACGTGTTTCTTTTTCTATTTCAATGGTATTCTGCCTTGTATAACACACATTTACCACTCTAGTCTCCTTTAAGTAAAGAATATAGGATTCATACAGTGTTTCATGTGATATTAACTCCAAATAAGGATTTCCCCGATCTTAGCTACCTTTTCTACACTAAGAACTGACTTGGAGAATCTCTTTCAGCTGTTCTAAACGAGTTCTCATCTGTTTACAGTCATTTTCTCTGAATTATCCATGTTTTCATGTAGTTTCCTATATTCTGCCTTCTGGTCCAAGTATAAGCTTTGCCCACTTTATCAAACAACTTCCTACACAGTGTTATGAACTGAGGCAGCTTGGGAACATTGTCTCTCAACTGTGTTATAGAGTGTAGTTCAACATTTCAGTGAAGTGTAAGGCTTTACAAAGCTGCCCAACGTGTTTCTTTCACTATTTCAATGGTATCCTGCCTTGTATAACACACTTTTACCACTCTAGTCTCCTTTAAGTAAAGAATATAGGATTCAAACACTGTTTCATGTCATATTAACTCGAATTAAGGATGTCCCGGATCTTAGCTACCTTTTCTACACTAAGAACTTACTTGGAGAATCTCTTTGAGCTGTTCTAAACAAGTTCTCATCTGTTTACAGTCATTTTCTCTGAATTATCCATGGTTTCATGTAGTTTCCTATATTCTGCCTTCTGGTCCAAGTATAAGCTTTGCCCACTTTATCAAACAACTTCCTACACACTGTTATGAACTGATGCAGCTCGGGAACATTGTCTCTCAACTGTGTTATAGAGTGTAGTACTATATTTCAGTGAAGTGTAAGGCTTTCCAAAGCTACCGAACGTGTTTCTTTTTCTATTTCAATGGTATTCTGCCTTGTATAACACACATTTACCACTCTAGTCTCCTTTAAGTAAAGAATATAGGATTCATACAGTGTTTCATGTGATATTAACTCCAAATAAGGATTTCCCCGATCTTAGCTACCTTTTCTACACTAAGAACTGACTTGGAGAATCTCTTTCAGCTGTTCTAAACGAGTTCTCATCTGTTTACAGTCATTTTCTCTGAATTATCCATGTTTTCATGTAGTTTCCTATATTCTGCCTTCTGGTCCAAGTATAAGCTTTGCCCACTTTATCAAACAACTTCCTACACAGTGTTATGAACTGAGGCAGCTTGGGAACATTGTCTCTCAACTGTGTTATAGAGTGTAGTTCAACATTTCAGTGAAGTGTAAGGCTTTCCAAAGCTGCCGAACGTGTTTCTTTCTCTATTTCAATGGTATTCTGACTTGTATAACACACATATACCACTCTAGAATCCTTTAAGTAAAGAATATAGGATTCATACAGTGTTTCATGTGATCTTAAATCAAATTAAGGATTTCCCTTATCTTAGCTACCTTTTCTATACTAACAACTGACTTGGAGAATCTCTTTCAGCTGTTCTAAACGAGTTCTCATCTGTTTACAGTCATTTTCTCTGAATTATCCATGTTTTCATGTACTTTCCTATATTCTGCCTTCTGGTCCAAGTATAAGCTTTGCCCACTTTATCAAACAACTTCCTGCACACTGTTATGAACTGAGGCAGCTTGGGAACATTGTCTCTCAACTGTGTTATAGAGTGTAGTACTACATTTCAGTGAAGTGTAAGGCTTTCCAAAGCTGCCGAACGTGTTTCTTTCTCTATTTCAATGGTATTCTGACTTGTATAACACACATTTACCACTCTAGAGTCCTTTAGGGAAAGAATATAGGATTCATACCGTGTTTCATGTGATCTTAACTCGAATTAAGGATTTCCCTTATCTTAGCTACCTTTTCTACACTATGAACTGACTTGGAGAATCTCTTTCAGCTGTTCTAAACCAGTTCTCATCTGTTTACAGTCATTTTCTCTGAATTATCCATGTTTTCATGTAGTTTCCTATATTCTGCCTTCTGGTCCAAGTATAAGCATTGCCCACTTTATCAAACAACTTCCTACACATTGTTATGAACTGAGGCAGCTTGGGAACATTGTCTCTCAACTGTGTTATAGAGTGTAGTACTACATTTCAGTGAAGTGTAAGGCTTTCCAAAGCTGCCGAACGTGTTTCTTTCTCTATTTCAATGGTATTCTGACTTGTATAACACACATTTACCACTCTAGAGTCCTTTAGGGAAAGAATATAGGATTCATACAGTGTTTCATGTGATCTTAACTCGAATTAAGGATTTCCCTTATCTTAGCTACCTTTTCTACACTATGAACTGACTTGGAGAATCTCTTTCAGCTGTTCTAAACCAGTTCTCATCTGTTTACCGTCATTTTCTCTGAATTATCCATGTTTTCATGTACTTTCCTATATTCTGCCTTCTGGTCCAAGTATAAGCTTTGCCCACTTTATCAAACAACTTCCTACACACTGTTATGAACTGAGGCAGCTTGGGAACATTGTATCTCAACTGTGTTATAGAGTGTAGTACTACATTTCAGTGAAGTGTAAGGCTTTACAAAGCTGCCCAACGTGTTTCTTTCACTATTTCAATGGTATCCTGCCTTGTATAACACACTTTTACCACTCTAGTCTCCTTTAAGTAAAGAATATAGGATTCAAACACTGGTTCATGTCATATTAACTCCAATTAAGGATGTCCCGGATCTTAGCTACCTTTTCTACACTAAGAACTTACTTGGAGAATCTCTTTGAGCTGTTCTAAACAAGTTCTCATCTGTTTACAGTCATTTTCTCTGAATTATCCATGGTTTCATGTAGTTTCCTATATTCTGCCTTCTGGTCCAAGTATAAGCTTTGCCCACTTTATCAAACAACTTCCTACACACTGTTATGAACTGATGCAGCTCGGGAACATTGTCTCTCAACTGTGTTATAGAGTGTAGTACTATATTTCAGTGAAGTGTAAGGCTTTCCAAAGCTACCGAACGTGTTTCTTTTTCTATTTCAATGGTATTCTGCCTTGTATAACACACATTTACCACTCTAGTCTCCTTTAAGTAAAGAATATAGGATTCATACAGTGTTTCATGTGATATTAACTCCAAATAAGGATTTCCCCGATCTTAGCTACCTTTTCTACACTAAGAACTGACTTGGAGAATCTCTTTCAGCTGTTCTAAACGAGTTCTCATCTGTTTACAGTCATTTTCTCTGAATTATCCATGTTTTCATGTAGTTTCCTATATTCTGCCTTCTGGTCCAAGTATAAGCTTTGCCCACTTTATCAAACAACTTCCTACACAGTGTTATGAACTGAGGCAGCTTGGGAACATTGTCTCTCAACTGTGTTATAGAGTGTAGTTCAACATTTCAGTGAAGTGTAAGGCTTTCCAAAGCTGCCGAACGTGTTTCTTTCTCTATTTCAATGGTATTCTGACTTGTATAACACACATATACCACTCTAGAGTCCTTTAAGTAAAGAATATAGGATTCATACAGTGTTTCATGTGATCTTAAATCAAATTAAGGATTTCCCTTATCTTAGCTACCTTTTCTATACTAACAACTGACTTGGAGAATCTCTTTCAGCTGTTCTAAACGAGTTCTCATCTGTTTACAGTCATTTTCTCTGAATTATCCATGTTTTCATGTACTTTCCTATATTCTGCCTTCTGGTCCAAGTATAAGCTTTGCCCACTTTATCAAACAACTTCCTGCACACTGTTATGAACTGAGGCAGCTTGGGAACATTGTCTCTCAACTGTGTTATAGAGTGTAGTACTACATTTCAGTGAAGTGTAAGGCTTTCCAAAGCTGCCGAACGTGTTTCTTTCTCTATTTCAATGGTATTCTGACTTGTATAACACACATTTACCACTCTAGAGTCCTTTAGGGAAAGAATATAGGATTCATACAGTGTTTCATGTGATCTTAACTCGAATTAAGGATTTCCCTTATCTTAGCTACCTTTTCTACACTATGAACTGACTTGGAGAATCTCTTTCAGCTGTTCTAAACCAGTTCTCATCTGTTTACAGTCATTTTCTCTGAATTATCCATGTTTTCATGTACTTTCCTATATTCTGCCTTCTGGTCCAAGTATAAGCTTTGCCCACTTTATCAAACAACTTCCTGCACACTGTTATGAACTGAGGCAGCTTGGGAACATTGTCTCTCAACTGTGTTATAGAGTGTAGTACTACATTTCAGTGAAGTGTAAGGCTTTCCAAAGCTGCCGAACGTGTTCCTTTCTCTATTTCAGTGGTATTCTGACTTGTATAACACACATTTACCACTCTAGAGTCCTTTAGGGAAAGAATATAGGATTCATACAGTGTTTCATGTGATCTTAACTCGAATTAAGGATTTCCCTTATCTTAGCTACCTTTTCTACACTAAGAACTTACTTGGAGAATCTCTTTGAGCTGTTCTAAACAAGTTCTCATCTGTTTACAGTCATTTTCTCTGTATTATCCATGGTTTCATGTAGTTTCCTATATTCTGCCTTCTGGTCCAAGTATAAGCTTTGCCCACTTTATCAAACAACTTCCTACACACTGTTATGAACTGATGCAGCTCGGGAACATTGTCTCTCAACTGTGTTATAGAGTGTAGTACTATATTTCAGTGAAGTGTAAGGCTTTCCAAAGCTACCGAACGTGTTTCTTTTTCTATTTCAATGGTATTCTGCCTTGTATAACACACATTTACCACTCTAGTCTCCTTTAAGTAAAGAATATAGGATTCATACAGTGTTTCATGTGATATTAACTCCAAATAAGGATTTCCCCGATCTTAGCTACCTTTTCTACACTAAGAACTGACTTGGAGAATCTCTTTCAGCTGTTCTAAACGAGTTCTCATCTATTTACAGTCATTTTCTCTGAATTATCCATGTTTTCATGTAGTTTCCTATATTCTGCCTTCTGGTAAAAGTATAAGCTTTGCCCACTTTATCAAACAACTTCCTACACAGTGTTATGAACTGAGGCAGCTTGGGAACATTGTCTCTCAACTGTGTTATAGAGTGTAGTTCAACATTTCAGTGAAGTGTAAGGCTTTACAAAGCTGCCCAACGTGTTTCTTTCACTATTTCAATGGTATCCTGCCTTGTATAACACACTTTTACCACTCTAGTCTCCTTTAAGTAAAGAATATAGGATTCAAACACTGTTTCATGTCATATTAACTCGAATTAAGGATGTCCCGGATGTTAGCTACCTTTTCTACATTAAGAACTTACTTGGAGAATCTCTTTGAGCTGTTCTAAACAAGTTCTCATCTGTTTACAGTCATTTTCTCTGAATTATCCATGGTTTCATGTAGTTTCCTATATTCTGCCTTCTGGTCCAAGTATAAGCTTTGCCCACTTTATCAAACAACTTCCTACACACTGTTATGAACTGATGCAGCTCGGGAACATTGTCTCTCAACTGTGTTATAGAGTGTAGTACTATATTTCAGTGAAGTGTAAGGCTTTCCAAAGCTACCGAACGTGTTTCTTTTTCTATTTCAATGGTATTCTGCCTTGTATAACACACATTTACCACTCTAGTCTCCTTTAAGTAAAGAATATAGGATTCATACAGTGTTTCATGTGATATTAACTCCAAATAAGGATTTCCCCGATCTTAGCTACCTTTTCTACACTAAGAACTGACTTGGAGAATCTCTTTCAGCTGTTCTAAACGAGTTCTCATCTGTTTACAGTCATTTTCTCTGAATTATCCATGTTTTCATGTAGTTTCCTATATTCTGCCTTCTGGTCCAAGTATAAGCTTTGCCCACTTTATCAAACAACTTCCTACACAGTGTTATGAACTGAGGCAGCTTGGGAACATTGTCTCTCAACTGTGTTATAGAGTGTAGTTCAACATTTCAGTGAAGTGTAAGGCTTTCCAAAGCTGCCCAACGTGTTTCTTTCACTATTTCAATGGTATCCTGCCTTGTATAACACACTTTTACCACTCTAGTCTCCTTTAAGTAAAGAATATAGGATTCAAACACTGGTTCATGTCATATTAACTCGAATTAAGGATGTCCCGGATCTTAGCTACCTTTTCTACACTAAGAACTTACTTGGAGAATCTCTTTGAGCTGTTCTAAACAAGTTCTCATCTGTTTACAGTCATTTTCTCTGAATTATCCATGGTTTCATGTAGTTTCCTATATTCTGCCTTCTGGTCCAAGTATAAGCTTTGCCCACTTTATCAAACAACTTCCTACACACTGTTATGAACTGATGCAGCTCGGGAACATTGTCTCTCAACTGTGTTATAGAGTGTAGTACTATATTTCAGTGAAGTGTAAGGCTTTCCAAAGCTACCGAACGTGTTTCTTTTTCTATTTCAATGGTATTCTGCCTTTTATAACACACATTTACCACTCTAGTCTCCTTTAAGTAAAGAATATAGGATTCATACAGTGTTTCATGTGATATTAACTCCAAATAAGGATTTCCCCGATCTTAGCTACCTTTTCTACACTAAGAACTGACTTGGAGAATCTCTTTCAGCTGTTCTAAACCAGTTCTCATCTGTTTACAGTCATTTTCTCTGAATTATCCATGTTTTCATGTAGTTTCCTATATTCTGCCTTCTGGTCCAAGTATAAGCATTGCCCACTTTATCAAACAACTTCCTACACATTGTTATGAACTGAGGCAGCTTGGGAACATTGTCTCTCAACTGTGTTATAGAGTGTAGTACTACATTTCAGTGAAGTGTAAGGCTTTCCAAAGCTGCCGAACGTGTTTCTTTCTCTATTTCAATGGTATTCTGACTTGTATAACACACATTTACCACTCTAGAGTCCTTTAGGGAAAGAATATAGGATTCATACAGTGTTTCATGTGATCTTAACTCGAATTAAGGATTTCCCTTATCTTAGCTACCTTTTCTACACTATGAACTGACTTGGAGAATCTCTTTCAGCTGTTCTAAACCAGTTCTCATCTGTTTACCGTCATTTTCTCTGAATTATCCATGTTTTCATGTACTTTCCTATATTCTGCCTTCTGGTCCAAGTATAAGCTTTGCCCACTTTATCAAACAACTTCCTACACACTGTTATGAACTGAGGCAGCTTGGGAACATTGTATCTCAACTGTGTTATAGAGTGTAGTACTACATTTCAGTGAAGTGTAAGGCTTTACAAAGCTGCCCAACGTGTTTCTTTCACTATTTCAATGGTATCCTGCCTTGTATAACACACTTTTACCACTCTAGTCTCCTTTAAGTAAAGAATATAGGATTCAAACACTGGTTCATGTCATATTAACTCCAATTAAGGATGTCCCGGATCTTAGCTACCTTTTCTACACTAAGAACTTACTTGGAGAATCTCTTTGAGCTGTTCTAAACAAGTTCTCATCTGTTTACAGTCATTTTCTCTGAATTATCCATGGTTTCATGTAGTTTCCTATATTCTGCCTTCTGGTCCAAGTATAAGCTTTGCCCACTTTATCAAACAACTTCCTACACACTGTTATGAACTGATGCAGCTCGGGAACATTGTCTCTCAACTGTGTTATAGAGTGTAGTACTATATTTCAGTGAAGTGTAAGGCTTTCCAAAGCTACCGAACGTGTTTCTTTTTCTATTTCAATGGTATTCTGCCTTGTATAACACACATTTACCACTCTAGTCTCCTTTAAGTAAAGAATATAGGATTCATACAGTGTTTCATGTGATATTAACTCCAAATAAGGATTTCCCCGATCTTAGCTACCTTTTCTACACTAAGAACTGACTTGGAGAATCTCTTTCAGCTGTTCTAAACGAGTTCTCATCTGTTTACAGTCATTTTCTCTGAATTATCCATGTTTTCATGTAGTTTCCTATATTCTGCCTTCTGGTCCAAGTATAAGCTTTGCCCACTTTATCAAACAACTTCCTACACAGTGTTATGAACTGAGGCAGCTTGGGAACATTGTCTCTCAACTGTGTTATAGAGTGTAGTTCAACATTTCAGTGAAGTGTAAGGCTTTCCAAAGCTGCCGAACGTGTTTCTTTCTCTATTTCAATGGTATTCTGACTTGTATAACACACATATACCACTCTAGAGTCCTTTAAGTAAAGAATATAGGATTCATACAGTGTTTCATGTGATCTTAAATCAAATTAAGGATTTCCCTTATCTTAGCTACCTTTTCTATACTAACAACTGACTTGGAGAATCTCTTTCAGCTGTTCTAAACGAGTTCTCATCTGTTTACAGTCATTTTCTCTGAATTATCCATGTTTTCATGTACTTTCCTATATTCTGCCTTCTGGTCCAAGTATAAGCTTTGCCCACTTTATCAAACAACTTCCTGCACACTGTTATGAACTGAGGCAGCTTGGGAACATTGTCTCTCAACTGTGTTATAGAGTGTAGTACTACATTTCAGTGAAGTGTAAGGCTTTCCAAAGCTGCCGAACGTGTTTCTTTCTCTATTTCAATGGTATTCTGACTTGTATAACACACATTTACCACTCTAGAGTCCTTTAGGGAAAGAATATAGGATTCATACAGTGTTTCATGTGATCTTAACTCGAATTAAGGATTTCCCTTATCTTAGCTACCTTTTCTACACTATGAACTGACTTGGAGAATCTCTTTCAGCTGTTCTAAACCAGTTCTCATCTGTTTACAGTCATTTTCTCTGAATTATCCATGTTTTCATGTACTTTCCTATATTCTGCCTTCTGGTCCAAGTATAAGCTTTGCCCACTTTATCAAACAACTTCCTGCACACTGTTATGAACTGAGGCAGCTTGGGAACATTGTCTCTCAACTGTGTTATAGAGTGTAGTACTACATTTCAGTGAAGTGTAAGGCTTTCCAAAGCTGCCGAACGTGTTCCTTTCTCTATTTCAGTGGTATTCTGACTTGTATAACACACATTTACCACTCTAGAGTCCTTTAGGGAAAGAATATAGGATTCATACAGTGTTTCATGTGATCTTAACTCGAATTAAGGATTTCCCTTATCTTAGCTACCTTTTCTACACTAAGAACTTACTTGGAGAATCTCTTTGAGCTGTTCTAAACAAGTTCTCATCTGTTTACAGTCATTTTCTCTGTATTATCCATGGTTTCATGTAGTTTCCTATATTCTGCCTTCTGGTCCAAGTATAAGCTTTGCCCACTTTATCAAACAACTTCCTACACACTGTTATGAACTGATGCAGCTCGGGAACATTGTCTCTCAACTGTGTTATAGAGTGTAGTACTATATTTCAGTGAAGTGTAAGGCTTTCCAAAGCTACCGAACGTGTTTCTTTTTCTATTTCAATGGTATTCTGCCTTGTATAACACACATTTACCACTCTAGTCTCCTTTAAGTAAAGAATATAGGATTCATACAGTGTTTCATGTGATATTAACTCCAAATAAGGATTTCCCCGATCTTAGCTACCTTTTCTACACTAAGAACTGACTTGGAGAATCTCTTTCAGCTGTTCTAAACGAGTTCTCATCTATTTACAGTCATTTTCTCTGAATTATCCATGTTTTCATGTAGTTTCCTATATTCTGCCTTCTGGTAAAAGTATAAGCTTTGCCCACTTTATCAAACAACTTCCTACACAGTGTTATGAACTGAGGCAGCTTGGGAACATTGTCTCTCAACTGTGTTATAGAGTGTAGTTCAACATTTCAGTGAAGTGTAAGGCTTTACAAAGCTGCCCAACGTGTTTCTTTCACTATTTCAATGGTATCCTGCCTTGTATAACACACTTTTACCACTCTAGTCTCCTTTAAGTAAAGAATATAGGATTCAAACACTGTTTCATGTCATATTAACTCGAATTAAGGATGTCCCGGATGTTAGCTACCTTTTCTACATTAAGAACTTACTTGGAGAATCTCTTTGAGCTGTTCTAAACAAGTTCTCATCTGTTTACAGTCATTTTCTCTGAATTATCCATGGTTTCATGTAGTTTCCTATATTCTGCCTTCTGGTCCAAGTATAAGCTTTGCCCACTTTATCAAACAACTTCCTACACACTGTTATGAACTGATGCAGCTCGGGAACATTGTCTCTCAACTGTGTTATAGAGTGTAGTACTATATTTCAGTGAAGTGTAAGGCTTTCCAAAGCTACCGAACGTGTTTCTTTTTCTATTTCAATGGTATTCTGCCTTGTATAACACACATTTACCACTCTAGTCTCCTTTAAGTAAAGAATATAGGATTCATACAGTGTTTCATGTGATATTAACTCCAAATAAGGATTTCCCCGATCTTAGCTACCTTTTCTACACTAAGAACTGACTTGGAGAATCTCTTTCAGCTGTTCTAAACGAGTTCTCATCTGTTTACAGTCATTTTCTCTGAATTATCCATGTTTTCATGTAGTTTCCTATATTCTGCCTTCTGGTCCAAGTATAAGCTTTGCCCACTTTATCAAACAACTTCCTACACAGTGTTATGAACTGAGGCAGCTTGGGAACATTGTCTCTCAACTGTGTTATAGAGTGTAGTTCAACATTTCAGTGAAGTGTAAGGCTTTCCAAAGCTGCCCAACGTGTTTCTTTCACTATTTCAATGGTATCCTGCCTTGTATAACACACTTTTACCACTCTAGTCTCCTTTAAGTAAAGAATATAGGATTCAAACACTGGTTCATGTCATATTAACTCGAATTAAGGATGTCCCGGATCTTAGCTACCTTTTCTACACTAAGAACTTACTTGGAGAATCTCTTTGAGCTGTTCTAAACAAGTTCTCATCTGTTTACAGTCATTTTCTCTGAATTATCCATGGTTTCATGTAGTTTCCTATATTCTGCCTTCTGGTCCAAGTATAAGCTTTGCCCACTTTATCAAACAACTTCCTACACACTGTTATGAACTGATGCAGCTCGGGAACATTGTCTCTCAACTGTGTTATAGAGTGTAGTACTATATTTCAGTGAAGTGTAAGGCTTTCCAAAGCTACCGAACGTGTTTCTTTTTCTATTTCAATGGTATTCTGCCTTTTATAACACACATTTACCACTCTAGTCTCCTTTAAGTAAAGAATATAGGATTCATACAGTGTTTCATGTGATATTAACTCCAAATAAGGATTTCCCCGATCTTAGCTACCTTTTCTACACTAAGAACTGACTTGGAGAATCTCTTTCAGCTGTTCTAAACGAGTTCTCATCTGTTTACAGTCATTTTCTCTGAATTATCCATGTTTTCATGTAGTTTCCTATATTCTGCCTTCTGGTCCAAGTATAAGCTTTGCCCACTTTATCAAACAACTTCCTACACAGTGTTATGAACTGAGGCAGCTTGGGAACATTGTCTCTCAACTGTGTTATAGAGTGTAGTTCAACATTTCAGTGAAGTGTAAGGCTTTCCAAAGCTGCCGAACGTGTTTCTTTCTCTATTTCAATGGTATTCTGACTTGTATAACACACATATACCACTCTAGAGTCCTTTAAGTAAAGAATATAGGATTCATACAGTGTTTCATGTGATCTTAAATCAAATTAAGGATTTCCCTTATCTTAGCTACCTTTTCTATACTAACAACTGACTTGGAGAATCTCTTTCAGCTGTTCTAAACGAGTTCTCATCTGTTTACAGTCATTTTCTCTGAATTATCCATGTTTTCATGTACTTTCCTATATTCTGCCTTCTGGTCCAAGTATAAGCTTTGCCCACTTTATCAAACAACTTCCTGCACACTGTTATGAACTGAGGCAGCTTGGGAACATTGTCTCTCAACTGTGTTATAGAGTGTAGTACTACATTTCAGTGAAGTGTAAGGCTTTCCAAAGCTGCCGAACGTGTTTCTTTCTCTATTTCAATGGTATTCTGACTTGTATAACACACATTTACCACTCTAGAGTCCTTTAGGGAAAGAATATAGGATTCATACAGTGTTTCATGTGATCTTAACTCGAATTAAGGATTTCCCTTATCTTAGCTACCTTTTCTACACTATGAACTGACTTGGAGAATCTCTTTCAGCTGTTCTAAACCAGTTCTCATCTGTTTACAGTCATTTTCTCTGAATTATCCATGTTTTCATGTAGTTTCTTATATTCTGCCTTCTGGTCCAAGTATAAGCATTGCCCACTTTATCAAACAACTTCCTACACACTGTTATGAACTGAGGCAGCTTGGGAACATTGTCTCTCAACTGTGTTATAGAATGTAGTACTACATTTCAGTGAAGTGTAAGGCTTTCCAAAGCTGCCGAACTTTTTTCTTTCGCTATTTCAATGGTATTCTGACTTGTATAACACACATTTACCACTCTAGAGTCCTTTAGGGAAAGAATATAGGATTCATACAGTGTTTCATGTGATCTTAACTCGAATTAAAGATTTCCCTTATCTTAGCTACCTTTTCTACACTATGAACTGACTTGGAGAATCTCTTTCAGCTGTTCTAAACCAGTTTTAATCTGTTTACCGTCATTTTCTCTGAATTATCCATGTTTTCATGTAGTTTCCTATATTCTGCCTTCTGGTCCAAGTATAAGCTTTGCCCACTTTATCAAACAACTTCCTGCACACTGTTATGAACTGAGGCAGCTTGGGAACATTGTCTCTCAACTGTGTTATAGAGTGTAGTACTACATTTCAGTGAAGTGTAAGGCTTTCCAAAGCTGCCGAACGTGTTTCTTTCTCTATTTCAATGGTATTCTGACTTGTATAACACACATTTACCACTCTAGAGTCCTTTAGGGAAAGAATATAGGATTCATACAGTGTTTCATGTGATCTTAACTAGAATTAAGGATTTCCCTTATCTTAGCTACCTTTTCTACATTAAGAACTTACTTGGAGAATCTCTTTGAGCTGTTCTAAACAAGTTCTCATCTGTTTACAGTCATTTTCTCTGAATTATCCATGGTTTCATGTAGTTTCCTATATTCTGCCTTCTGGTCCAAGTATAAGCTTTGCCCACTTTATCAAACAACTTCCTACACACTGTTATGAACTGATGCAGCTCGGGAACATTGTCTCTCAACTGTGTTATAGAGTGTAGTACTATATTTCAGTGAAGTGTAAGGCTTTCCAAAGCTACCGAACGTGTTTCTTTTTCTATTTCAATGGTATTCTGCCTTGTATAACACACATTTACCACTCTAGTCTCCTTTAAGTAAAGAATATAGGATTCATACAGTGTTTCATGTGATATTAACTCCAAATAAGGATTTCCCCGATCTTAGCTACCTTTTCTACACTAAGAACTGACTTGGAGAATCTCTTTCAGCTGTTCTAAACGAGTTCTCATCTGTTTACAGTCATTTTCTCTGAATTATCCATGTTTTCATGTAGTTTCCTATATTCTGCCTTCTGGTCCAAGTATAAGCTTTGCCCACTTTATCAAACAACTTCCTACACAGTGTTATGAACTGAGGCAGCTTGGGAACATTGTCTCTCAACTGTGTTATAGAGTGTAGTTCAACATTTCAGTGAAGTGTAAGGCTTTACAAAGCTGCCCAACGTGTTTCTTTCACTATTTCAATGGTATCCTGCCTTGTATAACACACTTTTACCACTCTAGTCTCCTTTAAGTAAAGAATATAGGATTCAAACACCGTTTCATGTCATATTACCTCGAATTAAGGATGTCCCGGATCTTAGCTACCTTTTCTACACTAAGAACTTACTTGGAGAATCTCTTTGAGCTGTTCTAAACAAGTTCTCATCTGTTTACAGTCATTTTCTCTGAATTATCCATGGTTTCATGTAGTTTCCTATATTCTGCCTTCTGGTCCAAGTATAAGCTTTGCCCACTTTATCAAACAACTTCCTACACACTGTTATGAACTGATGCAGCTCGGGAACATTGTCTCTCAACTGTGTTATAGAGTGTAGTACTATATTTCAGTGAAGTGTAAGGCTTTCCAAAGCTACCGAACGTGTTTCTTTTTCTATTTCAATGGTATTCTGCCTTGTATAACACACATTTACCACTCTAGTCTCCTTTAAGTAAAGAATATAGGATTCATACAGTGTTTCATGTGATATTAACTCCAAATAAGGATTTCCCCGATCTTAGCTACCTTTTCTACACTAAGAACTGACTTGGAGAATCTCTTTCAGCTGTTCTAAACGAGTTCTCATCTGTTTACAGTCATTTTCTCTGAATTATCCATGTTTTCATGTAGTTTCCTATATTCTGCCTTCTGGTCCAAGTATAAGCTTTGCCCACTTTATCAAACAACTTCCTACACAGTGTTATGAACTGAGGCAGCTTGGGAACATTGTCTCTCAACTGTGTTATAGAGTGTAGTTCAACATTTCAGTGAAGTGTAAGGCTTTCCAAAGCTGCCGAACGTGTTTCTTTCTCTATTTCAATGGTGTTCTGACTTGTATAACACACATATACCACTCTAGAGTCCTTTAAGTAAAGAATATAGGATTCATACAGTGTTTCATGTGATCTTAAATCAAATTAAGGATTTCCCTTATCTTAGCTACCTTTTCTATACTAACAACTGACTTGGAGAATCTCTTTCAGCTGTTCTAAACGAGTTCTCATCTGTTTACAGTCATTTTCTCTGAATTATCCATGTTTTCATGTACTTTCCTATATTCTGCCTTCTGGTCCAAGTATAAGCTTTGCCCACTTTATCAAACAACTTCCTGCACACTGTTATGAACTGAGGCAGCTTGGGAACATTGTCTCTCAACTGTGTTATAGAGTGTAGTACTACATTTCAGTGAAGTGTAAGGCTTTCCAAAGCTGCCGAACGTGTTTCTTTCTCTATTTCAATGGTATTCTGACTTGTATAACACACATTTACCACTCTAGAGTCCTTTAGGGAAAGAATATAGGATTCATACAGTGTTTCATGTGATCTTAACTCGAATTAAGGATTTCCCTTATCTTAGCTACCTTTTCTACACTATGAACTGACTTGGAGAATCTCTTTCAGCTGTTCTAAACCAGTTCTCATCTGTTTACAGTCATTTTCTCTGAATTATCCATGTTTTCATGTAGTTTCCTATATTCTGCCTTCTGGTCCAAGTATAAGCATTGCCCACTTTATCAAACAACTTCCTACACATTGTTATGAACTGAGGCAGCTTGGGAACATTGTCTCTCAACTGTGTTATAGAGTGTAGTACTACATTTCAGTGAAGTGTAAGGCTTTCCAAAGCTGCCGAACGTGTTTCTTTCTCTATTTCAATGGTATTCTGACTTGTATAACACACATTTACCACTCTAGAGTCCTTTAGGGAAAGAATATAGGATTCATACAGTGTTTCATGTCATATTAACTCGAATTAAGGATGTCCCGGATATTAGCTACCTTTTCTACACTAAGAACTTACTTGGAGAATCTCTTTGAGCTGTTCTAAACAAGTTCTCATCTGTTTACAGTCATTTTCTCTGAATTATCCATGGTTTCATGTAGTTTCCTATATTCTGCCTTCTGGTCCAAGTATAAGCTTTGCCCACTTTATCAAACAACTTCCTACACACTGTTATGAACTGATGCAGCTCGGGAACATTGTCTCTCAACTGTGTTATAGAGTGTAGTACTATATTTCAGTGAAGTGTAAGGCTTTCCAAAGCTACCGAACGTGTTTCTTTTTCTATTTCAATGGTATTCTGCCTTGTATAACACACATTTACCACTCTAGTCTCCTTTAAGTAAAGAATATAGGATTCATACAGTGTTTCATGTGATATTAACTCCAAATAAGGATTTCCCCGATCTTAGCTACCTTTTCTACACTAAGAACTGACTTGGAGAATCTCTTTCAGCTGTTCTAAACGAGTTCTCATCTGTTTACAGTCATTTTCTCTGAATTATCCATGTTTTCATGTAGTTTCCTATATTCTGCCTTCTGGTCCAAGTATAAGCTTTGCCCACTTTATCAAACAACTTCCTACACAGTGTTATGAACTGAGGCAGCTTGGGAACATTGTCTCTCAACTGTGTTATAGAGTGTAGTTCAACATTTCAGTGAAGTGTAAGGCTTTCCAAAGCTGCCGAACGTGTTTCTTTCTCTATTTCAATGGTATTCTGACTTGTATAACACACATATACCACTCTAGAGTCCTTTAAGTAAAGAATATAGGATTCATACAGTGTTTCATGTGATCTTAAATCAAATTAAGGATTTCCCTTATCTTAGCTACCTTTTCTATACTAACAACTGACTTGGAGAATCTCTTTCAGCTGTTCTAAACGAGTTCTCATCTGTTTACAGTCATTTTCTCTGAATTATCCATGTTTTCATGTACTTTCCTATATTCTGCCTTCTGGTCCAAGTATAAGCTTTGCCCACTTTATCAAACAACTTCCTGCACACTGTTATGAACTGAGGCAGCTTGGGAACATTGTCTCTCAACTGTGTTATAGAGTGTAGTACTACATTTCAGTGAAGTGTAAGGCTTTCCAAAGCTGCCGAACGTGTTTCTTTCTCTATTTCAATGGTATTCTGACTTGTATAACACACATTTACCACTCTAGAGTCCTTTAGGGAAAGAATATAGGATTCATACAGTGTTTCATGTGATCTTAACTCGAATTAAGGATTTCCCTTATCTTAGCTACCTTTTCTACACTATGAACTGACTTGGAGAATCTCTTTCAGCTGTTCTAAACCAGTTCTCATCTGTTTACAGTCATTTTCTCTGAATTATCCATGTTTTCATGTACTTTCCTATATTCTGCCTTCTGGTCCAAGTATAAGCTTTGCCCACTTTATCAAACAACTTCCTGCACACTGTTATGAACTGAGGCAGCTTGGGAACATTGTCTCTCAACTGTGTTATAGAGTGTAGTACTACATTTCAGTGAAGTGTAAGGCTTTCCAAAGCTGCCGAACGTGTTCCTTTCTCTATTTCAGTGGTATTCTGACTTGTATAACACACATTTACCACTCTAGAGTCCTTTAGGGAAAGAATATAGGATTCATACAGTGTTTCATGTGATCTTAACTCGAATTAAGGATTTCCCTTATCTTAGCTATCTTTTCTACACTAAGAACTTACTTGGAGAATCTCTTTGAGCTGTTCTAAACAAGTTCTCATCTGTTTACAGTCATTTTCTCTGTATTATCCATGGTTTCATGTAGTTTCCTATATTCTGCCTTCTGGTCCAAGTATAAGCTTTGCCCACTTTATCAAACAACTTCCTACACACTGTTATGAACTGATGCAGCTCGGGAACATTGTCTCTCAACTGTGTTATAGAGTGTAGTACTATATTTCAGTGAAGTGTAAGGCTTTCCAAAGCTACCGAACGTGTTTCTTTTTCTATTTCAATGGTATTCTGCCTTGTATAACACACATTTACCACTCTAGTCTCCTTTAAGTAAAGAATATAGGATTCATACAGTGTTTCATGTGATATTAACTCCAAATAAGGATTTCCCCGATCTTAGCTACCTTTTCTACACTAAGAACTGACTTGGAGAATCTCTTTCAGCTGTTCTAAACGAGTTCTCATCTGTTTACAGTCATTTTCTCTGAATTATCCATGTTTTCATGTAGTTTCCTATATTCTGCCTTCTGGTCCAAGTATAAGCTTTGCCCACTTTATCAAACAACTTCCTACACAGTGTTATGAACTGAGGCAGCTTGGGAACATTGTCTCTCAACTGTGTTATAGAGTGTAGTTCAACATTTCAGTGAAGTGTAAGGCTTTACAAAGCTGCCCAACGTGTTTCTTTCACTATTTCAATGGTATCCTGCCTTGTATAACACACTTTTACCACTCTAGTCTCCTTTAAGTAAAGAATATAGGATTCAAACACTGTTTCATGTCATATTAACTTGAATTAAGGATGTCCCGGATGTTAGCTACCTTTTCTACATTAAGAACTTACTTGGAGAATCTCTTTGAGCTGTTCTAAACAAGTTCTCATCTGTTTACAGTCATTTTCTCTGAATTATCCATGGTTTCATGTAGTTTCCTATATTCTGCCTTCTGGTCCAAGTATAAGCTTTGCCCACTTTATCAAACAACTTCCTACACACTGTTATGAACTGATGCAGCTCGGGAACATTGTCTCTCAACTGTGTTATAGAGTGTAGTACTATATTTCAGTGAAGTGTAAGGCTTTCCAAAGCTACCGAACGTGTTTCTTTTTCTATTTCAATGGTATTCTGCCTTGTATAACACACATTTACCACTCTAGTCTCCTTTAAGTAAAGAATATAGGATTCATACAGTGTTTCATGTGATATTAACTCCAAATAAGGATTTCCCCGATCTTAGCTACCTTTTCTACACTAAGAACTGACTTGGAGAATCTCTTTCAGCTGTTCTAAACGAGTTCTCATCTGTTTACAGTCATTTTCTCTGAATTATCCATGTTTTCATGTAGTTTCCTATATTCTGCCTTCTGGTCCAAGTATAAGCTTTGCCCACTTTATCAAACAACTTCCTACACAGTGTTATGAACTGAGGCAGCTTGGGAACATTGTCTCTCAACTGTGTTATAGAGTGTAGTTCAACATTTCAGTGAAGTGTAAGGCTTTACAAAGCTGCCCAACGTGTTTCTTTCACTATTTCAATGGTATCCTGCCTTGTATAACACACTTTTACCACTCTAGTCTCCTTTAAGTAAAGAATATAGGATTCAAACACTGTTTCATGTCATATTAACTCGAATTAAGGATGTCCCGGATCTTAGCTACCTTTTCTACACTAAGAACTTACTTGGAGAATCTCTTTGAGCTGTTCTAAACAAGTTCTCATCTGTTTACAGTCATTTTCTCTGAATTATCCATGGTTTCATGTAGTTTCCTATATTCTGCCTTCTGGTCCAAGTATAAGCTTTGCCCACTTTATCAAACAACTTCCTACACACTGTTATGAACTGATGCAGCTCGGGAACATTGTCTCTCAACTGTGTTATAGAGTGTAGTACTATATTTCAGTGAAGTGTAAGGCTTTCCAAAGCTACCGAACGTGTTTCTTTTTCTATTTCAATGGTATTCTGCCTTTTATAACACACATTTACCACTCTAGTCTCCTTTAAGTAAAGAATATAGGATTCATACAGTGTTTCATGTGATATTAACTCCAAATAAGGATTTTCCCGATCTTAGCTACCTTTTCTACACTAAGAACTGACTTGGAGAATCTCTTTCAGCTGTTCTAAACGAGTTCTCATCTGTTTACAGTCATTTTCTCTGAATTATCCATGTTTTCATGTAGTTTCCTATATTCTGCCTTCTGGTCCAAGTATAAGCTTTGCCCACTTTATCAAACAACTTCCTACACAGTGTTATGAACTGAGGCAGCTTGGGAACATTGTCTCTCAACTGTGTTATAGAGTGTAGTTCAACATTTCAGTGAAGTGTAAGGCTTTCCAAAGCTGCCGAACGTGTTTCTTTCTCTATTTCAATGGTATTCTGACTTTTATAACACACATATACCACTCTAGAGTCCTTTAAGTAAAGAATATAGGATTCATACAGTGTTTCATGTGATCTTAAATCAAATTAAGGATTTCCCTTATCTTAGCTACCTTTTCTATACTAACAACTGACTTGGAGAATCTCTTTCAGCTGTTCTAAACGAGTTCTCATCTGTTTACAGTCATTTTCTCTGAATTATCCATGTTTTCATGTACTTTCCTATATTCTGCCTTCTGGTCCAAGTATAAGCTTTGCCCACTTTATCAAACAACTTCCTGCACACTGTTATGAACTGAGGCAGCTTGGGAACATTGTCTCTCAACTGTGTTATAGAGTGTAGTACTACATTTCAGTGAAGTGTAAGGCTTTCCAAAGCTGCCGAACGTGTTTCTTTCTCTATTTCAATGGTATTCTGACTTGTATAACACACATTTACCACTCTAGAGTCCTTTAGGGAAAGAATATAGGATTCATACAGTGTTTCATGTGATCTTAACTCGAATTAAGGATTTCCCTTATCTTAGCTACCTTTTCTACACTATGAACTGACTTGGAGAATCTCTTTCAGCTGTTCTAAACCAGTTCTCATCTGTTTACAGTCATTTTCTCTGAATTATCCATGTTTTCATGTAGTTTCCTATATTCTGCCTTCTGGTCCAAGTATAAGCATTGCCCACTTTATCAAACAACTTCCTACACAGTGTTATGAACTGAGGCAGCTTGGGAACATTGTCTCTCAACTGTGTTATAGAGTGTAGTACTACATTTCAGTGAAGTGTAAGGCTTTCCAAAGCTGCCGAACGTGTTTCTTTCTCTATTTCAATGGTATTCTGACTTGTATAACACACATTTACCACTCTAGAGTCCTTTAGGGAAAGAATATAGGATTCATACAGTGTTTCATGTGATCTTAACTCGAATTAAGGATTTCCCTTATCTTAGCTACCTTTTCTACACTATGAACTGACTTGGAGAATCTCTTTCAGCTGTTCTAAACCAGTTCTCATCTGTTTACAGTCATTTTCTCTGAATTATCCATGTTTTCATGTAGTTTCCTATATTCTGCCTTCTGGTCCAAGTATAAGCATTGCCCACTTTATCAAACAACTTCCTACACATTGTTATGAACTGAGGCAGCTTGGGAACATTGTCTCTCAACTGTGTTATAGAGTGTAGTACTACATTTCAGTGAAGTGTAAGGCTTTCCAAATCTGCCGAACGTGTTTCTTTCTCTATTTCAATGGTATTCTGACTTGTATAACACACATTTACCACTCTAGAGTCCTTTAGGGAAAGAATATAGGATTCATACAGTGTTTCATGTGATCTTAACTCGAATTAAGGATTTCCCTTATCTTAGCTACCTTTTCTACACTATGAACTGACTTGGAGAATCTCTTTCAGCTGTTCTAAACCAGTTCTCATCTGTTTACCGTCATTTTCTCTGGATTATCCATGTTTTCATGTAGTTTCCTATATTCTGCCTTCTGGTCCAAGTATAAGCTTTGCCCACTTTATCAAACAACTTCCTACACACTGTTATGAACTGAGGCAGCTTGGGAACATTGTCTCTCAACTGTGTTATAGAGTGTAGTACTACATTTCAGTGAAGTGTAAGGCTTTACAAAGCTGCCCAACGTGTTTCTTTCACTATTTCAATGGTATCCTGCCTTGTATAACACACTTTTACCACTCTAGTCTCCTTTAAGTAAAGAATATAGGATTCAAACACTGTTTCATGTCATATTAACTCGAATTAAGGATGTCCCGGATCTTAGCTACCTTTTCTACACTAAGAACTTACTTGGAGAATCTCTTTGAGCTGTTCTAAACAAGTTCTCATCTGTTTACAGTCATTTTCTCTGAATTATCCATGGTTTCATGTAGTTTCCTATATTCTGCCTTCTGGTCCAAGTATAAGCTTTGCCCACTTTATCAAACAACTTCCTACACACTGTTATGAACTGATGCAGCTCGGGAACATTGTCTCTCAACTGTGTTATAGAGTGTAGTACTATATTTCAGTGAAGTGTAAGGCTTTCCAAAGCTACCGAACGTGTTTCTTTTTCTATTTCAATGGTATTCTGCCTTGTATAACACACATTTACCACTCTAGTCTCCTTTAAGTAAAGAATATAGGATTCATACAGTGTTTCATGTGATATTAACTCCAAATAAGGATTTCCCCGATCTTAGCTACCTTTTCTACACTAAGAATTGACTTGGAGAATCTCTTTCAGCTGTTCTAAACGAGTTCTCATCTGTTTACAGTCATTTTCTCTGAATTATCCATGTTTTCATGTTGTTTCCTATATTCTGCCTTCTGGTCCAAGTATAAGCTTTGCCCACTTTATCAAACAACTTCCTACACACTGTTATGAACTGAGGCAGCTTGGGAACATTGTCTCTCAACTGTGTTATAGAGTGTAGTACTACATTTCAGTGAAGTGTAAGGCTTTCCAAAGCTGCCGAACGTGTTTCTTTCTCTATTTCAATGGTATTCTGACTTGTATAACACACATTTACCACTCTAGAGTCCTTTAGGGAAAGAATATAGGATTCATACAGTGTTTCATGTGATCTTAACTCGAATTAAGGATTTCCCTTATCTTAGCTACCTTTACTACACTATGAACTGACTTGGAGAATCTCTTTCAGCTGTTCTAAACGAGTTCTCATCTGTTTACAGTCATTTTCTCTGAATTATCCATGTTTTCATGTAGTTTCCTATATTCTGCCTTCTGGTCCAAGTATAAGCTTTTCCCACTTTATCAAACAACTTCCTACACAGTGTTATGAACTGAGGCAGCTTGGGAACATTGTCTCTCAACTGTGTTATAGAGTGTAGTTCAACATTTCAGTGAAGTGTAAGGCTTTACAAAGCTGCCCAACGTGTTTCTTTCACTATTTCAATGGTATCCTGCCTTGTATAACACACTTTTACCACTCTAGTCTCCTTTAAGTAAAGAATATAGGATTCAAACACTGTTTCAGGTCATATTAACTCGAATTAAGGATGTCCCGGATGTTAGCTACCTTTTCTACACTAAGAACTTACTTGGAGAATCTCTTTGAGCTGTTCTAAACAAGTTCTCATCTGTTTACAGTCATTTTCTCTGAATTATCCATGGTTTCATGTAGTTTCCTATATTCTGCCTTCTGGTCCAAGTATAAGCTTTGCCCACTTTATCAAACAACTTCCTACACACTGTTATGAACTGATGCAGCTCGGGAACATTGTCTCTCAACTGTGTTATAGAGTGTAGTACTATATTTCAGTGAAGTGTAAGGCTTTCCAAAGCTACCGAACGTGTTTCTTTTTCTATTTCAATGGTATTCTGCCTTGTATAACACACATTTACCACTCTAGTCTCCTTTAAGTAAAGAATATAGGATTCATACAGTGTTTCATGTGATATTAACTCCAAATAAGGATTTCCCCGATCTTAGCTACCTTTTCTACACTAAGAACTGACTTGGAGAATCTCTTTCAGCTGTTCTAAACGAGTTCTCATCTGTTTACAGTCATTTTCTCTGAATTATCCATGTTTTCATGTAGTTTCCTATATTCTGCCTTCTGGTCCAAGTATAAGCTTTGCCCACTTTATCAAACAACTTCCTACACAGTGTTATGAACTGAGGCAGCTTGGGAACATTGTCTCTCAACTGTGTTATAGAGTGTAGTTCAACATTTCAGTGAAGTGTAAGGCTTTCCAAAGCTGCCGAACGTGTTTCTTTCTCTATTTCAATGGTGTTCTGACTTGTATAACACACATATACCACTCTAGAGTCCTTTAAGTAAAGAATATAGGATTCATACAGTGTTTCATGTGATCTTAAATCAAATTAAGGATTTCCCTTATCTTAGCTACCTTTTCTATACTAACAACTGACTTGGAGAATCTCTTTCAGCTGTTCTAAACGAGTTCTCATCTGTTTATAGTCATTTTCTCTGAATTATCCATGTTTTCATGTACTTTCCTATATTCTGCCTTCTGGTCCAAGTATAAGCTTTGCCCACTTTATCAAACAACTTCCTGCACACTGTTATGAACTGAGGCAGCTTGGGAACATTGTCTCTCAACTGTGTTATAGAGTGTAGTACTACATTTCAGTGAAGTGTAAGGCTTTCCAAAGCTGCCGAACGTGTTTCTTTCTCTATTTCAATGGTATTCTGACTTGTATAACACACATTTACCACTCTAGAGTCCTTTAGGGAAAGAATATAGGATTCATACAGTGTTTCATGTGATCTTAACTCGAATTAAGGATTTCCCTTATCTTAGCTACCTTTTCTACACTATGAACTGACTTGGAGAATCTCTTTCAGCTGTTCTAAACCAGTTCTCATCTGTTTACAGTCATTTTCTCTGAATTATCCATGTTTTCATGTAGTTTCCTATATTCTGCCTTCTGGTCCAAGTATAAGCATTGCCCACTTTATCAAACAACTTCCTACACACTGTTATGAACTGAGGCAGCTTGGGAACATTGTCTCTCAACTGTGTTATAGAGTGTAGTACTACATTTCAGTGAAGTGTAAGGCTTTCCAAAGCTGCCGAACGTGTTTCTTTCTCTATTTCAATGGTATTCTGACTTGTATAACACACATTTACCACTCTAGAGTCCTTTAGGGAAAGAATATAGGATTCATACAGTGTTTCATGTGATCTTAACTCGATTAAGGATTTCCCTTATCTTAGCTACCTTTTCTACACTATGAACTGACTTGGAGAATCTCTTTCAGCTGTTCTAAACCAGTTCTCATCTGTTTACAGTCATTTTCTCTGAATTATCCATGTTTTCATGTAGTTTCCTATATTCTGCCTTCTGGTCCAAGTATAAGCATTGCCCACTTTATCAAACAACTTCCTACACATTGTTATGAACTGAGGCAGCTTGGGAACATTGTCTCTCAACTGTGTTATAGAGTGTAGTACTACATTTCAGTGAAGTGTAAGGCTTTCCAAAGCTGCCGAACGTGTTTCTTTCTCTATTTCAATGGTATTCTGACTTGTATAACACACATTTACCACTCTAGAGTCCTTTAGGGAAAGAATATAGGATTCATACAGTGTTTCATGTGATCTTAACTCGAATTAAGGATTTCCCTTATCTTAGCTACCTTTTCTACACTATGAACTGACTTGGAGAATCTCTTTCAGCTGTTCTAAACCAGTTCTCATCTGTTTACAGTCATTTTCTCTGAATTATCCATGTTTTCATGTAGTTTCCTATATTCTGCCTTCTGGTCCAAGTATAAGCTTTGCCCACTTTATCAAACAACTTCCTGCACACTGTTATGAACTGAGGCAGCTTGGGAACATTGTCTCTCAACTGTGTTATAGAGTGTAGTACTACATTTCAGTGAAGTGTAAGGCTTTCCAAAGCTGCCGAACGTGTTTCTTTCTCTATTTCAATGGTATTCTGACTTGTATAACACACATTTACCACTCTAGAGTCCTTTAGGGAAAGAATATAGGATTCATACAGTGTTTCATGTGATCTTAACTCGAATTAAGGATTTCCCTTATCTTAGCTACCTTTACTACACTATGAACTGACTTGGAGAATCTCTTTCAGCTGTTCTAAACGAGTTCTCATCTGTTTACAGTCATTTTCTCTGAATTATCCATGTTTTCATGTAGTTTCCTATATTCTGCCTTCTGGTCCAAGTATAAGCTTTGCCCACTTTATCAAACAACTTCCTACACAGTGTTATGAACTGAGGCAGCTTGGGAACATTGTCTCTCAACTGTGTTATAGAGTGTAGTTCAACATTTCAGTGAAGTGTAAGGCTTTACAAAGCTGCCCAACGTGTTTCTTTCACTATTTCAATGGTATCCTGCCTTGTATAACACACTTTTACCACTCTAGTCTCCTTTAAGTAAAGAATATAGGATTCAAACACTGTTTCATGTCATATTAACTCGAATTAAGGATGTCCCGGATGTTAGCTACCTTTTCTACACTAAGAACTGACTTGGAGAATCTCTTTCAGCTGTTCTAAACGAGTTCTCATCTGTTTACAGTCATTTTCTCTGAATTATCCATGTTTTCATGTAGTTTCCTATATTCTGCCTTCTGGTCCAAGTATAAGCTTTGCCCACTTTATCAAACAACTTCCTACACAGTGTTATGAACTGAGGCAGCTTGGGAACATTGTCTCTCAACTGTGTTATAGAGTGTAGTTCAACATTTCAGTGAAGTGTAAGGCTTTCCAAAGCTGCCGAACGTGTTTCTTTCTCTATTTCAATGGTATTCTGACTTGTATAACACACATATACCACTCTAGAGTCCTTTAAGTAAAGAATATAGGATTCATACAGTGTTTCATGTGATCTTAAATCAAATTAAGGATTTCCCTTATCTTAGCTACCTTTTCTATACTAACAACTGACTTGGAGAATCTCTTTCAGCTGTTCTAAACGAGTTCTCATCTGTTTATAGTCATTTTCTCTGAATTATCCATGTTTTCATGTACTTTCCTATATTCTGCCTTCTGGTCCAAGTATAAGCTTTGCCCACTTTATCAAACAACTTCCTGCACACTGTTATGAACTGAGGCAGCTTGGGAACATTGTCTCTCAACTGTGTTATAGAGTGTAGTACTACATTTCAGTGAAGTGTAAGGCTTTCCAAAGCTGCCGAACGTGTTTCTTTCTCTATTTCAATGGTATTCTGACTTGTATAACACACATTTACCACTCTAGAGTCCTTTAGGGAAAGAATATAGGATTCATACAGTGTTTCATGTGATCTTAACTCGAATTAAGGATTTCCCTTATCTTAGCTACCTTTTCTACACTATGAACTGACTTGGAGAATCTCTTTCAGCTGTTCTAAACCAGTTCTCATCTGTTTACAGTCATTTTCTCTGAATTATCCATGGTTTCATGTAGTTTCCTATATTCTGCCTTCTGGTCCAAGTATAAGCATTGCCCACTTTATCAAACAACTTCCTACACACTGTTATGAACTGAGGCAGCTTGGGAACATTGTCTCTCAACTGTGTTATAGAGTGTAGTACTACATTTCAGTGAAGTGTAAGGCTTTCCAAAGCTGCCGAACGTGTTTCTTTCTCTATTTCAATGGTATTCTGACTTGTATAACACACATTTACCACTCTAGAGTCCTTTAGGGAAAGAATATAGGATTCATACAGTGTTTCATGTGATCTTAACTCGAATTAAGGATTTCCCTTATCTTAGCTACCTTTTCTACACTATGAACTGACTTGGAGAATCTCTTTCAGCTGTTCTAAACCAGTTCTCATCTGTTTACAGTCATTTTCTCTGAATTATCCATGTTTTCATGTAATTTCCTATATTCTGCCTTCTGGTCCAAGTATAAGCATTGCCCACTTTATCAAACAACTTCCTACACATTGTTATGAACTGAGGCAGCTTGGGAACATTGTCTCTCAACTGTGTTATAGAGTGTAGTACTACATTTCAGTGAAGTGTAAGGCTTTCCAAAGCTGCCGAACGTGTTTCTTTCTCTATTTCAATGGTATTCTGACTTGTATAACACACATTTACCACTCTAGAGTCCTTTAGGGAAAGAATATAGGATTCATACAGTGTTTCATGTGATCTTAACTCGAATTAAGGATTTCCCTTATCTTAGCTACCTTTTCTACACTATGAACTGACTTGGAGAATCTCTTTCAGCTGTTCTAAACCAGTTCTCATCTGTTTACAGTCATTTTCTCTGAATTATCCATGTTTTCATGTAGTTTCCTATATTCTGCCTTCTGGTCCAAGTATAAGCTTTGCCCACTTTATCAAACAACTTCCTGCACACTGTTATGAACTGAGGCAGCTTGGGAACATTGTCTCTCAACTGTGTTATAGAGTGTAGTACTACATTTCAGTGAAGTGTAAGGCTTTCCGAAGCTGCCGAACGTGTTTCTTTCTCTATTTCAATGGTATTCTGACTTGTATAACACACATTTACCACTCTAGAGTCCTTTAGGGAAAGAATATAGGATTCATACAGTGTTTCATGTGATCTTAACTCGAATTAAGGATTTCCCTTATCTTAGCTACCTTTTCTACACTATGAACTGACTTGGAGAATCTCTTTCAGCTGTTCTAAACCAGTTCTCATCTGTTTACAGTCATTTTCTCTGAATTATCCATGTTTTCATGTAGTTTCCTATATTCTGCCTTCTGGTCCAAGTATAAGCTTTGCCCACTTTATCAAACAACTTCCTGCACACTGTTATGAACCGAGGCAGCTTGGGAACATTGTCTCTCAACTGTGTTATAGAGTGTAGTACTACATTTCAGTGAAGTGTAAGGCTTTCCAAAGCTGCCGAACGTGTTTCTTTCTCTATTTCAATGGTATTCTGACTTGTATAACACACATTTACCACTCTAGAGTCCTTTAGGGAAAGAATATAGGATTCATACAGTGTTTCATGTGATCTTAACTCGAATTAAGGATTTCCCTTATCTTAGCTACCTTTACTACACTATGAACTGACTTGGAGAATCTCTTTCAGCTGTTCTAAACCAGTTCTCATCTGTTTACAGTCATTTTCTCTGAATTATCCATGTTTTCATGTAGTTTCCTATATTCTGCCTTCTGGTCCAAGTATAAGCTTTGCCCACTTTATCAAACAACTTCCTGCACACTGTTATGAACTGAGGCAGCTTGGGAACATTGTCTCTCAACTGTGTTATAGAGTGTAGTTCAACATTTCAGTGAAGTGTAAGGCTTTACAAAGCTGCCCAACGTGTTTCTTTCACTATTTCAATGGTATCCTGCCTTGTATAACACACTTTTACCACTCTAGTCTCCTTTAAGTAAAGAATATAGGATTCAAACACTGTTTCATGTCATATTAACTCGAATTAAGGATGTCCCGGATGTTAGCTACCTTTTCTACACTAAGAACTGACTTGGAGAATCTCTTTCAGCTGTTCTAAACGAGTTCTCATCTGTTTACAGTCATTTTCTCTGAATTATCCATGTTTTCATGTAGTTTCCTATATTCTGCCTTCTGGTCCAAGTATAAGCTTTGCCCACTTTATCAAACAACTTCCTACACAGTGTTATGAACTGAGGCAGCTTGGGAACATTGTCTCTCAACTGTGTTATAGAGTGTAGTACTACATTTCAGTGAAGTGTAAGGCTTTCCAAAGCTGCCGAACGTGTTTCTTTCTCTATTTCAATGGTATTCTGACTTGTATAACACACATTTACCACTCTAGAGTCCTTTAGGGAAAGAATATAGGATTCATACAGTGTTTCATGTGATCTTAACTCGAATTAAGGATTTCCCTTATCTTAGCTACCTTTTCTACACTAAGAACTTACTTGGAGAATCTCTTTGAGCTGTTCTAAACAAGTTCTCATCTGTTTACAGTCATTTTCTCTGAATTATCCATGGTTTCATGTAGTTTCCTATATTCTGCCTTCTGGTCCAAGTATAAGCTTTGCCCACTTTATCAAACAACTTCCTACACACTGTTATGAACTGATGCAGCTCGGGAACATTGTCTCTCAACTGTGTTATAGAGTGTAGTACTATATTTCAGTGAAGTGTAAGGCTTTCCAAAGCTACCGAACGTGTTTCTTTTTCTATTTCAATGGTATTCTGCCTTGTATAACACACATTTACCACTCTAGTCTCCTTTAAGTAAAGAATATAGGATTCATACAGTGTTTCATGTGATATTAACTCCAAATAAGGATTTCCCCGATCTTAGCTACCTTTTCTACACTAAGAACTGACTTGGAGAATCTCTTTCAGCTGTTCTAAACGAGTTCTCATCTGTTTACAGTCATTTTCTCTGAATTATCCATGTTTTCATGTAGTTTCCTATATTCTGCCTTCTGGTCCAAGTATAAGCTTTGCCCACTTTATCAAACAACTTCCTACACAGTGTTATGAACTGAGGCAGCTTGGGAACATTGTCTCTCAACTGTGTTATAGAGTGTAGTTCAACATTTCAGTGAAGTGTAAGGCTTTCCAAAGCTGCCGAACGTGTTTCTTTCTCTATTTCAATGGTGTTCTGACTTGTATAACACACATATACCACTCTAGAGTCCTTTAAGTAAAGAATATAGGATTCATACAGTGTTTCATGTGATCTTAAATCAAATTAAGGATTTCCCTTATCTTAGCTACCTTTTCTATACTAACAACTGACTTGGAGAATCTCTTTCAGCTGTTCTAAACGAGTTCTCATCTGTTTATAGTCATTTTCTCTGAATTATCCATGTTTTCATGTACTTTCCTATATTCTGCCTTCTGGTCCAAGTATAAGCTTTGCCCACTTTATCAAACAACTTCCTGCACACTGTTATGAACTGAGGCAGCTTGGGAACATTGTCTCTCAACTGTGTTATAGAGTGTAGTACTACATTTCAGTGAAGTGTAAGGCTTTCCAAAGCTGCCGAACGTGTTTCTTTCTCTATTTCAATGGTATTCTGACTTGTATAACACACATTTACCACTCTAGAGTCCTTTAGGGAAAGAATATAGGATTCATACAGTGTTTCATGTGATCTTAACTCGAATTAAGGATTTCCCTTATCTTAGCTACCTTTTCTACACTATGAACTGACTTGGAGAATCTCTTTCAGCTGTTCTAAACCAGTTCTCATCTGTTTACAGTCATTTTCTCTGAATTATCCATGTTTTCATGTAGTTTCCTATATTCTGCCTTCTGGTCCAAGTATAAGCATTGCCCACTTTATCAAACAACTTCCTACACACTGTTATGAACTGAGGCAGCTTGGGAACATTGTCTCTCAACTGTGTTATAGAGTGTAGTACTACATTTCAGTGAAGTGTAAGGCTTTCCAAAGCTGCCGAACGTGTTTCTTTCTCTATTTCAATGGTATTCTGACTTGTATAACACACATTTACCACTCTAGAGTCCTTTAGGGAAAGAATATAGGATTCATACAGTGTTTCATGTGATCTTAACTCGAATTAAGGATTTCCCTTATCTTAGCTACCTTTTCTACACTATGAACTGACTTGGAGAATCTCTTTCAGCTGTTCTAAACCAGTTCTCATCTGTTTACAGTCATTTTCTCTGAATTATCCATGTTTTCATGTAGTTTCCTATATTCTGCCTTCTGGTCCAAGTATAAGCATTGCCCACTTTATCAAACAACTTCCTACACATTGTTATGAACTGAGGCAGCTTGGGAACATTGTCTCTCAACTGTGTTATAGATTGTAGTACTACATTTCAGTGAAGTGTAAGGCTTTCCAAAGCTGCCGAACGTGTTTCTTTCTCTATTTCAATGGTATTCTGACTTGTATAACACACATTTACCACTCTAGAGTCCTTTAGGGAAAGAATATAGGATTCATACAGTGTTTCATGTGATCTTAACTCGAATTAAGGATTTCCCTTATCTTAGCTACCTTTTCTACACTATGAACTGACTTGGAGAATCTCTTTCAGCTGTTCTAAACCAGTTCTCATCTGTTTACAGTCATTTTCTCTGAATTATCCATGTTTTCATGTAGTTTCCTATATTCTGCCTTCTGGTCCAAGTATAAGCTTTGCCCACTTTATCAAACAACTTCCTGCACACTGTTATGAACTGAGGCAGCTTGGGAACATTGTCTCTCAACTGTGTTATAGAGTGTAGTACTACATTTCAGTGAAGTGTAAGGCTTTCCAAAGCTGCCGAACGTGTTTCTTTCTCTATTTCAATGGTATTCTGACTTGTATAACACACATTTACCACTCTAGAGTCCTTTAGGGAAAGAATATAGGATTCATACAGTGTTTCATGTGATCTTAACTCGAATTAAGGATTTCCCTTATCTTAGCTACCTTTACTACACTATGAACTGACTTGGAGAATCTCTTTCAGCTGTTCTAAACGAGTTCTCATCTGTTTACAGTCATTTTCTCTGAATTATCCATGTTTTCATGTAGTTTCCTATATTCTGCCTTCTGGTCCAAGTATAAGCTTTGCCCACTTTATCAAACAACTTCCTACACAGTGTTATGAACTGAGGCAGCTTGGGAACATTGTCTCTCAACTGTGTTATAGAGTGTAGTTCAACATTTCAGTGAAGTGTAAGGCTTTACAAAGCTGCCCAACGTGTTTCTTTCACTATTTCAATGGTATCCTGCCTTGTATAACACACTTTTACCACTCTAGTCTCCTTTAAGTAAAGAATATAGGATTCAAACAGTGTTTCATGTCATATTAACTCGAATTAAGGATGTCCCGGATGTTAGCTACCTTTTCTACACTAAGAACTGACTTGGAGAATCTCTTTCAGCTGTTCTAAACGAGTTCTCATCTGTTTACAGTCATTTTCTCTGAATTATCCATGTTTTCATGTAGTTTCCTATATTCTGCCTTCTGGTCCAAGTATAAGCTTTGCCCACTTTATCAAACAACTTCCTACACAGTGTTATGAACTGAGGCAGCTTGGGAACATTGTCTCTCAACTGTGTTATAGAGTGTAGTTCAACATTTCAGTGAAGTGTAAGGCTTTCCAAAGCTGCCGAACGTGTTTCTTTCTCTATTTCAATGGTATTCTGACTTGTATAACACACATATACCACTCTAGAGTCCTTTAAGTAAAGAATATAGGATTCATACAGTGTTTCATGTGATCTTAAATCAAATTAAGGATTTCCCTTATCTTAGCTACCTTTTCTATACTAACAACTGACTTGGAGAATCTCTTTCAGCTGTTCTAAACGAGTTCTCATCTGTTTATAGTCATTTTCTCTGAATTATCCATGTTTTCATGTACTTTCCTATATTCTGCCTTCTGGTCCAAGTATAAGCTTTGCCCACTTTATCAAACAACTTCCTGCACACTGTTATGAACTGAGGCAGCTTGGGAACATTGTCTCTCAACTGTGTTATAGAGTGTAGTACTACATTTCAGTGAAGTGTAAGGCTTTCCAAAGCTGCCGAACGTGTTTCTTTCTCTATTTCAATGGTATTCTGACTTGTATAACACACATTTACCACTCTAGAGTCCTTTAGGGAAAGAATATAGGATTCATACAGTCTTTCATGTGATCTTAACTCGAATTAAGGATTTCCCTTATCTTAGCTACCTTTTCTACACTATGAACTGACTTGGAGAATCTCTTTCAGCTGTTCTAAACCAGTTCTAATCTGTTTACAGTCATTTTCTCTGAATTATCCATGGTTTCATGTAGTTTCCTATATTCTGCCTTCTGGTCCAAGTATAAGCATTGCCCACTTTATCAAACAACTTCCTACACACTGTTATGAACTGAGGCAGCTTGGGAACATTGTCTCTCAACTGTGTTATAGAGTGTAGTACTACATTTCAGTGAAGTGTAAGGCTTTCCAAAGCTGCCGAACGTGTTTCTTTCTCTATTTCAATGGTATTCTGACTTGTATAACACACATTTACCACTCTAGAGTCCTTTAGGGAAAGAATATAGGATTCATACAGTGTTTCATGTGATCTTAACTCGAATTAAGGATTTCCCTTATCTTAGCTACCTTTTCTACACTATGAACTGACTTGGAGAATCTCTTTCAGCTGTTCTAAACCAGTTCTCATCTGTTTACAGTCATTTTCTCTGAATTATCCATGTTTTCATGTAATTTCCTATATTCTGCCTTCTGGTCCAAGTATAAGCATTGCCCACTTTATCAAACAACTTCCTACACATTGTTATGAACTGAGGCAGCTTGGGAACATTGTCTCTCAACTGTGTTATAGAGTGTAGTACTACATTTCAGTGAAGTGTAAGGCTTTCCAAAGCTGCCGAACGTGTTTCTTTCTCTATTTCAATGGTATTCTGACTTGTATAACACACATTTACCACTCTAGAGTCCTTTAGGGAAAGAATATAGGATTCATACAGTGTTTCATGTGATCTTAACTCGAATTAAGGATTTCCCTTATCTTAGCTACCTTTTCTACACTATGAACTGACTTGGAGAATCTCTTTCAGCTGTTCTAAACCAGTCCTCATCTGTTTACAGTCATTTTCTCTGAATTATCCATGTTTTCATGTAGTTTCCTATATTCTGCCTTCTGGTCCAAGTATAAGCTTTGCCCACTTTATCAAACAACTTCCTGCACACTGTTATGAACTGAGGCAGCTTGGGAACATTGTCTCTCAACTGTGTTATAGAGTGTAGTACTACATTTCAGTGAAGTGTAAGGCTTTCCGAAGCTGCCGAACGTGTTTCTTTCTCTATTTCAATGGTATTCTGACTTGTATAACACACATTTACCACTCTAGAGTCCTTTAGGGAAAGAATATAGGATTCATACAGTGTTTCATGTGATCTTAACTCGAATTAAGGATTTCCCTTATCTTAGCTACCTTTTCTACACTATGAACTGACTTGGAGAATCTCTTTCAGCTGTTCTAAACCAGTTCTCATCTGTTTACAGTCATTTTCTCTGAATTATCCATGTTTTCATGTAGTTTCCTATATTCTGCCTTCTGGTCCAAGTATAAGCTTTGCCCACTTTATCAAACAACTTCCTGCACACTGTTATGAACTGAGGCAGCTTGGGAACATTGTCTCTCAACTGTGTTATAGAGTGTAGTACTACATTTCAGTGAAGTGTAAGGCTTTCCAAAGCTGCCGAACGTGTTTCTTTCTCTATTTCAATGGTATTCTGACTTGTATAACACACATTTACCACTCTAGAGTCCTTTAGGGAAAGAATATAGGATTCATACAGTGTTTCATGTGATCTTAACTCGAATTAAGGATTTCCCTTATCTTAGCTACCTTTACTACACTATGAACTGACTTGGAGAATCTCTTTCAGCTGTTCTAAACGAGTTCTCATCTGTTTACAGTCATTTTCTCTGAATTATCCATGTTTTCATGTAGTTTCCTATATTCTGCCTTCTGGTCCAAGTATAAGCTTTGCCCACTTTATCAAACAACTTCCTACACAGTGTTATGAACTGAGGCAGCTTGGGAACATTGTCTCTCAACTGTGTTATAGAGTGTAGTTCAACATTTCAGTGAAGTGTAAGGCTTTACAAAGCTGCCCAACATGTTTCTTTCACTATTTCAATGGTATCCTGCCTTGTATAACACACTTTTACCACTCTAGTCTCCTTTAAGTAAAGAATATAGGATTCAAACACTGTTTCATGTCATATTAACTCGAATTAAGGATGTCCCGGATGTTAGCTACCTTTTCTACACTAAGAACTGACTTGGAGAATCTCTTTCAGCTGTTCTAAACGAGTTCTCATCTGTTTACAGTCATTTTCTCTGAATTATCCATGTTTTCATGTAGTTTCCTATATTCTGCCTTCTGGTCCAAGTATAAGCTTTGCCCACTTTATCAAACAACTTCCTACACAGTGTTATGAACTGAGGCAGCTTGGGAACATTGTCTCTCAACTGTGTTATAGAGTGTAGTTCAACATTTCAGTGAAGTGTAAGGCTTTCCAAAGCTGCCGAACGTGTTTCTTTCTCTATTTCAATGGTATTCTGACTTGTATAACACACATATACCACTCTAGAGTCCTTTAAGTAAAGAATATAGGATTCATACAGTGTTTCATGTGATCTTAAATCAAATTAAGGATTTCCCTTATCTTAGCTACCTTTTCTACACTATGAACTGACTTGGAGAATCTCTTTCAGCTGTTCTAAACCAGTTCTCATCTGTTTACAGTCATTTTCTCTGAATTATCCATGTTTTCATGTAATTTCCTATATTCTGCCTTCTGGTCCAAGTATAAGCATTGCCCACTTTATCAAACAACTTCCTACACATTGTTATGAACTGAGGCAGCTTGGGAACATTGTCTCTCAACTGTGTTATAGAGTGTAGTACTACATTTCAGTGAAGTGTAAGGCTTTCCAAAGCTGCCGAACGTGTTTCTTTCTCTATTTCAATGGTATTCTGACTTGTATAACACACATTTACCACTCTAGAGTCCTTTAGGGAAAGAATATAGGATTCATACAGTGTTTCATGTGATCTTAACTCGAATTAAGGATTTCCCTTATCTTAGCTACCTTTTCTACACTATGAACTGACTTGGAGAATCTCTTTCAGCTGTTATAAACCAGTTCTCATCTGTTTACAGTCATTTTCTCTGAATTATCCATGTTTTCATGTAGTTTCCTATATTCTGCCTTCTGGTCCAAGTATAAGCTTTGCCCACTTTATCAAACAACTTCCTGCACACTGTTATGGACTGAGGCAGCTTGGGAACATTGTCTCTCAACTGTGTTATAGAGTGTAGTACTACATTTCAGTGAAGTGTAAGGCTTTCCGAAGCTGCCGAACGTGTTTCTTTCTCTATTTCAATGGTATTCTGACTTGTATAACACACATTTACCACTCTAGAGTCCTTTAGGGAAAGAATATAGGATTCATACAGTGTTTCATGTGATCTTAACTCGAATTAAGGATTTCCCTTATCTTAGCTACCTTTTCTACACTATGAACTGACTTGGAGAATCTCTTTCAGCTGTTCTAAACCAGTTCTCATCTGTTTACAGTCATTTTCTCTGAATTATCCATGGTTTCATGTACTTTCCTATATTCTGCCTTCTGGTCCAAGTATAAGCTTTGCCCACTTTATCAAACAACTTCCTGCACACTGTTATGAACTGAGGCAGCTTGGGAACATTGTCTCTCAACTGTGTTATAGAGTGTAGTACTACATTTCAGTGAAGTGTAAGGCTTTCCAAAGCTGCCGAACGTGTTTCTTTCTCTATTTCAATGGTATTCTGACTTGTATAACACACATTTACCACTCTAGAGTCCTTTAGGGAAAGAATATAGGATTCATACAGTGTTTCATGTGATCTTAACTCGAATTAAGGATTTCCCTTATCTTAGCTACCTTTACTACACTATGAACTGACTTGGAGAATCTCTTTCAGCTGTTCTAAACGAGTTCTCATCTGTTTACAGTCATTTTCTCTGAATTATCCATGTTTTCATGTAGTTTCCTATATTCTGCCTTCTGGTCCAAGTATAAGCTTTGCCCACTTTATCAAACAACTTCCTACACAGTGTTATGAACTGAGGCAGCTTGGGAACATTGTCTCTCAACTGTGTTATAGAGTGTAGTTCAACATTTCAGTGAACTGTAAGGCTTTACAAAGCTGCCCAACGTGTTTCTTTCACTATTTCAATGGTATCCTGCCTTGTATAACACACTTTTACCACTCTAGTCTCCTTTAAGTAAAGAATATAGGATTCAAACACTGTTTCATGTCATATTAACTCGAATTAAGGATGTCCCGGATGTTAGCTACCTTTTCTACACTAAGAACTGACTTGGAGAATCTCTTTCAGCTGTTCTAAACGAGTTCTCATCTGTTTACAGTCATTTTCTCTGAATTATCCATGTTTTCATGTAGTTTCCTATATTCTGCCTTCTGGTCCAAGTATAAGCTTTGCCCACTTTATCAAACAACTTCCTACACAGTGTTATGAACTGAGGCAGCTTGGGAACATTGTCTCTCAACTGTGTTATAGAGTGTAGTTCAACATTTCAGTGAAGTGTAAGGCTTTCCAAAGCTGCCGAACGCGTTTCTTTCTCTATTTCAATGGTATTCTGACTTGTATAACACACATATACCACTCTAGAGTCCTTTAAGTAAAGAATATAGGATTCATACAGTGTTTCATGTGATCTTAAATCAAATTAAGGATTTCCCTTATCTTAGCTACCTTTTCTATACTAACAACTGACTTGGAGAATCTCTTTCAGCTGTTCTAAACGAGTTCTCATCTGTTTATAGTCATTTTCTCTGAATTATCCATGTTTTCATGTACTTTCCTATATTCTGCCTTCTGGTCCAAGTATAAGCTTTGCCCACTTTATCAAACAACTTCCTGCACACTGTTATGAACTGAGGCAGCTTGGGAACATTGTCTCTCAACTGTGTTATAGAGTGTAGTACTACATTTCAGTGAAGTGTAAGGCTTTCCAAAGCTGCCGAACGTGTTTCTTTCTCTATTTCAATGGTATTCTGACTTGTATAACACACATTTACCACTCTAGAGTCCTTTAGGGAAAGAATATAGGATTCATACAGTGTTTCATGTGATCTTAACTCGAATTAAGGATTTCCCTTATCTTAGCTACCTTTTCTACACTATGAACTGACTTGGAGAATCTCTTTCAGCTGTTCTAAACCAGTTCTCATCTGTTTACAGTCATTTTCTCTGAATTATCCATGGTTTCATGTACTTTCCTATATTCTGCCTTCTGGTCCAAGTATAAGCTTTGCCCACTTTATCAAACAACTTCCTGCACACTGTTATGAACTGAGGCAGCTTGGGAACATTGTCTCTCAACTGTGTTATAGAGTGTAGTACTACATTTCAGTGAAGTGTAAGGCTTTCCAAAGCTGCCGAACGTGTTTCTTTCTCTATTTCAATGGTATTCTGACTTGTATAACACACATTTACCACTCTAGAGTCCTTTAGGGAAAGAATATAGGATTCATACAGTGTTTCATGTGATCTTAACTCGAATTAAGGATTTCCCTTATCTTAGCTACCTTTTCTACACTAAGAACTTACTTGGAGAATCTCTTTGAGCTGTTCTAAACAAGTTCTCATCTGTTTACAGTCATTTTCTCTGTATTATCCATGGTTTCATGTAGTTTCCTATATTCTGCCTTCTGGTCCAAGTATAAGCTTTGCCCACTTTATCAAACAACTTCCTACACACTGTTATGAACTGATGCAGCTCGGGAACATTGTCTCTCAACTGTGTTATAGAGTGTAGTACTATATTTCAGTGAAGTGTAAGGCTTTCCAAAGCTACCGAACGTGTTTCTTTTTCTATTTCAATGGTATTCTGCCTTGTATAACACACATTTACCACTCTAGTCTCCTTTAAGTAAAGAATATAGGATTCATACAGTGTTTCATGTGATATTAACTCCAAATAAGGATTTCCCCGATCTTAGCTACCTTTTCTACACTAAGAACTGACTTGGAGAATCTCTTTCAGCTGTTCTAAACGAGTTCTCATCTGTTTACAGTCATTTTCTCTGAATTATCCATGTTTTCATGTAGTTTCCTATATTCTGCCTTCTGGTCCAAGTATAAGCTTTGCCCACTTTATCAAACAACTTCCTACACAGTGTTATGAACTGAGGCAGCTTGGGAACATTGTCTCTCAACTGTGTTATAGAGTGTAGTTCAACATTTCAGTGAAGTGTAAGGCTTTACAAAGCTGCCCAACGTGTTTCTTTCACTATTTCAATGGTATCCTGCCTTGTATAACACACTTTTACCACTCTAGTCTCCTTTAAGTAAAGAATATAGGATTCAAACACTGTTTCATGTCATATTAACTCGAATTAAGGATGTCCCGGATGTTAGCTACCTTTTCTACACTAAGAACTTACTTGGAGAATCTCTTTGAGCTGTTCTAAACAAGTTCTCATCTGTTTACAGTCATTTTCTCTGAATTATCCATGGTTTCATGTAGTTTCCTATATTCTGCCTTCTGGTCCAAGTATAAGCTTTGCCCACTTTATCAAACAACTTCCTACACACTGTTATGAACTGATGCAGCTCGGGAACATTGTCTCTCAACTGTGTTATAGAGTGTAGTACTATATTTCAGTGAAGTGTAAGGCTTTCCAAAGCTACCGAACGTGTTTCTTTTTCTATTTCAATGGTATTCTGCCTTGTATAACACACATTTACCACTCTAGTCTCCTTTAAGTAAAGAATATAGGATTCATACAGTGTTTCATGTGATATTAACTCCAAATAAGGATTTCCCCGATCTTAGCTACCTTTTCTACACTAAGAACTGACTTGGAGAATCTCTTTCAGCTGTTCTAAACGAGTTCTCATCTGTTTACAGTCATTTTCTCTGAATTATCCATGTTTTCATGTAGTTTCCTATATTCTGCCTTCTGGTCCAAGTATAAGCTTTGCCCACTTTATCAAACAACTTCCTACACAGTGTTATGAACTGAGGCAGCTTGGGAACATTGTCTCTCAACTGTGTTATAGAGTGTAGTTCAACATTTCAGTGAAGTGTAAGGCTTTACAAAGCTGCCCAACGTGTTTCTTTCACTATTTCATTGGTATCCTGCCTTGTATAACACACTTTTACCACTCTAGTCTCCTTTAAGTAAAGAATATAGGATTCAAACACTGTTTCATGTCATATTAACTCGAATGAAGGATGTCCCGGATGTTAGCTACCTTTTCTACACTAAGAACTTACTTGGAGAATCTCTTTGAGCTGTTCTAAACAAGTTCTCATCTGTTTACAGTCATTTTCTCTGAATTATCCATGGTTTCATGTAGTTTCCTATATTCTGCCTTCTGGTCCAAGTATAAGCTTTGCCCACTTTATCAAACAACTTCCTACACACTGTTATGAACTGATGCAGCTCGGGAACATTGTCTCTCAACTGTGTTATAGAGTGTAGTACTATATTTCAGTGAAGTGTAAGGCTTTCCAAAGCTACCGAACGTGTTTCTTTTTCTATTTCAATGGTATTCTGCCTTGTATAACACACATTTACCACTCTAGTCTCCTTTAAGTAAAGAATATAGGATTCATACAGTGTTTCATGTGATATTAACTCCAAATAAGGATTTCCCCGATCTTAGCTACCTTTTCTACACTAAGAACTGACTTGGAGAATCTCTTTCAGCTGTTCTAAACGAGTTCTCATCTGTTTACAGTCATTTTCTCTGAATTATCCATGTTTTCATGTAGTTTCCTATATTCTGCCTTCTGGTCCAAGTATAAGCTTTGCCCACTTTATCAAACAACTTCCTACACAGTGTTATGAACTGAGGCAGCTTGGGAACATTGTCTCTCAACTGTGTTATAGAGTGTAGTTCAACATTTCAGTGAAGTGTAAGGCTTTCCAAAGCTGCCGAACGTGTTTCTTTCTCTATTTCAATGGTATTCTGACTTGTATAACACACATATACCACTCTAGAGTCCTTTAAGTAAAGAATATAGGATTCATACAGTGTTTCATGTGATCTTAAATCAAATTAAGGATTTCCCTTATCTTAGCTACCTTTTCTATACTAACAACTGACTTGGAGAATCTCTATCAGCTGTTCTAAACGAGTTCTCATCTGTTTATAGTCATTTTCTCTGAATTATCCATGTTTTCATGTACTTTCCTATATTCTGCCTTCTGGTCCAAGTATAAGCTTTGCCCACTTTATCAAACAACTTCCTGCACACTGTTATGAACTGAGGCAGCTTGGGAACATTGTCTCTCAACTGTGTTATAGAGTGTAGTTCAAAATTTCAGTGAAGTGTAAGGCTTTACAAAGCTGCCCAACGTGTTTCTTTCACTATTTCAATGGTATCCTGCCTTGTATAACACACTTTTACCACTCTAGTCTCCTTTAAGTAAAGAATATAGGATTCAAACACTGTTTCATGTCATATTAACTCGAATTAAGGATGTCCCGGATGTTAGCTACCTTTTCTACACTAAGAACTGACTTGGAGAATCTCTTTGAGCTGTTCTAAACAAGTTCTCATCTGTTTACAGTCATTTTCTCTGAATTATCCATGGTTTCATGTAGTTTCCTATATTCTGCCTTCTGGTCCAAGTATAAGCTATGCCCACTTTATCAAACAACTTCCTACACACTGTTATGAACTGATGCAGCTCGGGAACATTGTCTCTCAACTGTGTTATAGAGTGTAGTACTATATTTCAGTGAAGTGTAAGGCTTTCCAAAGCTACCGAACGTGTTTCTTTTTCTATTTCAATGGTATTCTGCCTTGTATAACACACATTTACCACTCTAGTCTCCTTTAAGTAAAGAATATAGGATTCATACAGTGTTTCATGTGATATTAACTCCAAATAAGGATTTCCCCGATCTTAGCTACCTTTTCTACACTAAGAACTGACTTGGAGAATCTCTTTCAGCTGTTCTAAACCAGTTCTCATCTGTTTACAGTCATTTTCTCTGAATTATCCATGTTTTCATGTAGTTTCCTATATTCTGCCTTCTGGTCCAAGTATAAGCTTTGCCCACTTTATCAAACAACTTCCTACACACTGTTATGAACTGAGGCAGCTTGGGAACATTGTCTCTCAACTGTGTTATAGAGTGTAGTACTACATTTCAGTGAAGTGTAAGGCTTTCCAAAGCTGCCGAACGTGTTTCTTTCTCTATTTCAATGGTATTCTGACTTGTATAACACACATTTACCACTCTAGAGTCCTTTAGGGAAAGAATATAGGATTCATACAGTGTTTCATGTGATCTTAACTCAAATTAAGGATTTCCCTTATCTTAGCTACCTTTTCTACACTATGAACTGACTTGGAGAATCTCTTTCAGCTGTTCTAAACCAGTTCTCATCTGTTTACAGTCATTTTCTCTGAATTATCCATGTTTTCATGTAGTTTCCTATATTCTGCCTTCTGGTCCAAGTATAAGCATTGCCCACTTTATCAAACAACTTCCTACACATTGTTATGAACTGAGGCAGCTTGGGAACATTGTCTCTCAACTGTGTTATAGAGTGTAGTACTACATTTCAGTGAAGTGTAAGGCTTTCCAAAGCTGCCGAACGTGTTTCTTTCTCTATTTCAATGGTATTCTGACTTGTATAACACACATTTACCACTCTAGAGTCCTTTAGGGAAAGAATATAGGATTCATACAGTGTTTCATGTGATCTTAACTCGAATTAAGGATTTCCCTTATCTTAGCTACCTTTTCTACACTATGAACTGACTTGGAGAATCTCTTTCAGCTGTTCTAAACCAGTTCTCATCTGTTTACAGTCATTTTCTCTGAATTATCCATGTTTTCATGTAGTTTCCTATATTCTGCCTTCTGGTCCAAGTATAAGCTTTGCCCACTTTATCAAACAACTTCCTGCACACTGTTATGAACTGAGGCAGCTTGGGAACATTGTCTCTCAACTGTGTTATAGAGTGTAGTACTACATTTCAGTGAAGTGTAAGGCTTTCCAAAGCTGCCGAACGTGTTTCTTTCTCCATTTCAATGGTATTCTGACTTGTATAACACACATTTACCACTCTAGAGTCCTTTAGGGAAAGAATATAGGATTCATACAGTGTTTCATGTGATCTTAACTCGAATTAAGGATTTCCCTTATCTTAGCTACCTTTTCTACACTATGAACTGACTTGGAGAATCTCTTTCAGCTGTTCTAAACCAGTTCTCATCTGTTTACAGTCATTTTCTCTGAATTATCCATGTTTTCATGTAGTTTCCTATATTCTGCCTTCTGGTCCAAGTATAAGCATTGCCCACTTTATCAAACAACTTCCTACACACTGTTATGAACTGAGGCAGCTTGGGAACATTGTCTCTCAACTGTGTTATAGAGTGTAGTACTACATTTCAGTGAAGTGTAAGGCTTTCCAAAGCTGCCGAACGTGTTTCTTTCTCTATTTCAATGGTATTCTGACTTGTATAACACACATTTACCACTCTAGAGTCCTTTAGGGAAAGAATATAGGATTCATACAGTGTTTCATGTGATCTTAACTCGAATTAAGGATTTCCCTTATCTTAGCTACCTTTTCTACACTATGAACTGACTTGGAGAATCTCTTTCAGCTGTTCTAAACCAGTTCTCATCTGTTTACAGTCATTTTCTCTGAATTATCCATGTTTTCATGTAGTTTCCTATATTCTGCCTTCTGGTCCAAGTATAAGCATTGCCCACTTTATCAAACAACTTCCTACACATTGTTATGAACTGAGGCAGCTTGGGAACATTGTCTCTCAACTGTGTTATAGAGTGTAGTACTACATTTCAGTGAAGTGTAAGGCTTTCCAAAGCTGCCGAACGTGTTTCTTTCTCTATTTCAATGGTATTCTGACTTGTATAACACACATTTACCACTCTAGAGTCCTTTAGGGAAAGAATATAGGATTCATACAGTGTTTCATGTGATCTTAACTCGAATTAAGGATTTCCCTTATCTTAGCTACCTTTTCTACACTATGAACTGACTTGGAGAATCTCTTTCAGCTGTTCTAAACCAGTTCTCATCTGTTTACAGTCATTTTCTCTGAATTATCCATGTTTTCATGTAGTTTCCTATATTCTGCCTTCTGGTCCAAGTATAAGCTTTGCCCACTTTATCAAACAACTTCCTGCACACTGTTATGAACTGAGGCAGCTTGGGAACATTGTCTCTCAACTGTGTTATAGAGTGTAGTACTACATTTCAGTGAAGTGTAAGGCTTTCCAAAGCTGCCGAACGTGTTTCTTTCTCTATTTCAATGGTATTCTGACTTGTATAACACACATTTACCACTCTAGAGTCCTTTAGGGAAAGAATATAGGATTCATACAGTGTTTCATGTGATCTTAACTCGAATTAAGGATTTCCCTTATCTTAGCTACCTTTACTACACTATGAACTGACTTGGAGAATCTCTTTCAGCTGTTCTAAACGAGTTCTCATCTGTTTACAGTCATTTTCTCTGAATTATCCATGTTTTCATGTAGTTTCCTATATTCTGCCTTCTGGTCCAAGTATAAGCTTTGCCCACTTTATCAAACAACTTCCTACACAGTGTTATGAACTGAGGCAGCTTGGGAACATTGTCTCTCAACTGTGTTATAGAGTGTAGTTCAACATTTCAGTGAAGTGTAAGGCTTTACAAAGCTGCCCAACGTGTTTCTTTCACTATTTCAATGGTATCCTGCCTTGTATAACACACTTTTACCACTCTAGTCTCCTTTAAGTAAAGAATATAGGATTCAAACACTGTTTCATGTCATATTAACTCGAATTAAGGATGTCCCGGATGTTAGCTACCTTTTCTACACTAAGAACTTACTTGGAGAATCTCTTTGAGCTGTTCTAAACAAGTTCTCATCTGTTTACAGTCATTTTCTCTGAATTATCCATGGTTTCATGTAGTTTCCTATATTCTGCCTTCTGGTCCAAGTATAAGCTTTGCCCACTTTATCAAACAACTTCCTACACACTGTTATGAACTGATGCAGCTCGGGAACATTGTCTCTCAACTGTGTTATAGAGTGTAGTACTATATTTCAGTGAAGTGTAAGGCTTTCCAAAGCTACCGAACGTGTTTCTTTTTCTATTTCAATGGTATTCTGCCTTGTATAACACACATTTACCACTCTAGTCTCCTTTAAGTAAAGAATATAGGATTCATACAGTGTTTCATGTGATATTAACTCCAAATAAGGATTTCCCCGATCTTAGCTACCTTTTCTACACTAAGAACTGACTTGGAGAATCTCTTTCAGCTGTTCTAAACGAGTTCTCATCTGTTTACAGTCATTTTCTCTGAATTATCCATGTTTTCATGTAGTTTCCTATATTCTGCCTTCTGGTCCAAGTATAAGCTTTGCCCACTTTATCAAACAACTTCCTACACAGTGTTATGAACTGAGGCAGCTTGGGAACATTGTCTCTCAACTGTGTTATAGAGTGTAGTTCAACATTTCAGTGAAGTGTAAGGCTTTCCAAAGCTGCCGAACGTGTTTCTTTCTCTATTTCAATGGTATTCTGACTTGTATAACACACATATACCACTCTAGAGTCCTTTAAGTAAAGAATATAGGATTCATACAGTGTTTCATGTGATCTTAAATCAAATTAAGGATTTCCCTTATCTTAGCTACCTTTTCTATACTAACAACTGACTTGGAGAATCTCTTTCAGCTGTTCTAAACGAGTTCTCATCTGTTTATAGTCATTTTCTCTGAATTATCCATGTTTTCATGTACTTTCCTATATTCTGCCTTCTGGTCCAAGTATAAGCTTTGCCCACTTTATCAAACAACTTCCTGCACACTGTTATGAACTGAGGCAGCTTGGGAACATTGTCTCTCAACTGTGTTATAGAGTGTAGTACTACATTTCAGTGAAGTGTAAGGCTTTCCAAAGCTGCCGAACGTGTTTCTTTCTCTATTTCAATGGTATTCTGACTTGTATAACACACATTTACCACTCTAGAGTCCTTTAGGGAAAGAATATAGGATTCATACAGTGTTTCATGTGATCTTAACTCGAATTAAGGATTTCCCTTATCTTAGCTACCTTTTCTACACTATGAACTGACTTGGAGAATCTCTTTCAGCTGTTCTAAACCAGTTCTCATCCGTTTACAGTCATTTTCTCTGAATTATCCATGTTTTCATGTAGTTTCCTATATTCTGCCTTCTGGTCCAAGTATAAGCATTGCCCACTTTATCAAACAACTTCCTACACACTGTTATGAACTGAGGCAGCTTGGGAACATTGTCTCTCAACTGTGTTATAGAGTGTAGTACTACATTTCAGTGAAGTGTAAGGCTTTCCAAAGCTGCCGAACGTGTTTCTTTCTCTATTTCAATGGTATTCTGACTTGTATAACACACATTTACCACTCTAGAGTCCTTTAGGGAAAGAATATAGGATTCATACAGTGTTTCATGTGATCTTAACTCGAATTAAGGATTTCCCTTATCTTAGCTACCTTTTCTACACTATGAACTGACTTGGAGAATCTCTTTCAGCTGTTCTAAACCAGTTCTCATCTGTTTACAGTCATTTTCTCTGAATTATCCATGTTTTCATGTAGTTTCCTATATTCTGCCTTCTGGTCCAAGTATAAGCATTGCCCACTTTATCAAACAACTTCCTACACATTGTTATGAACTGAGGCAGCTTGGGAACATTGTCTCTCAACTGTGTTATAGAGTGTAGTACTACATTTCAGTGAAGTGTAAGGCTTTCCAAAGCTGCCGAACGTGTTTCTTTCTCTATTTCAATGGTATTCTGACTTGTATAACACACATTTACCACTCTAGAGTCCTTTAGGGAAAGAATATAGGATTCATACAGTGTTTCATGTGATCTTAACTCGAATTAAGGATTTCCCTTATCTTAGCTACCTTTTCTACACTATGAACTGACTTGGAGAATCTCTTTCAGCTGTTCTAAACCAGTTCTCATCTGTTTACAGTCATTTTCTCTGAATTATCCATGTTTTCATGTAGTTTCCTATATTCTGCCTTCTGGTCCAAGTATAAGCTTTGCCCACTTTATCAAACAACTTCCTGCACACTGTTATGAACTGAGGCAGCTTGGGAACATTGTCTCTCAACTGTGTTATAGAGTGTAGTACTACATTTCAGTGAAGTGTAAGGCTTTCCAAAGCTGCCGAACGTGTTTCTTTCTCTATTTCAATGGTATTCTGACTTGTATAACACACATTTACCACTCTAGAGTCCTTTAGGGAAAGAATATAGGATTCATACAGTGTTTCATGTGATCTTAACTCGAATTAAGGATTTCCCTTATCTTAGCTACCTTTACTACACTATGAACTGACTTGGAGAATCTCTTTCAGCTGTTCTAAACGAGTTCTCATCTGTTTACAGTCATTTTCTCTGAATTATCCATGTTTTCATGTAGTTTCCTATATTCTGCCTTCTGGTCCAAGTATAAGCTTTGCCCACTTTATCAAACAACTTCCTACACAGTGTTATGAACTGAGGCAGCTTGGGAACATTGTCTCTCAACTGTGTTATAGAGTGTAGTTCAACATTTCAGTGAAGTGTAAGGCTTTACAAAGCTGCCCAACGTGTTTCTTTCACTATTTCAATGGTATCCTGCCTTGTATAACACACTTTTACCACTCTAGTCTCCTTTAAGTAAAGAATATAGGATTCAAACACTGTTTCATGTCATATTAACTCGAATTAAGGATGTCCCGGATGTTAGCTACCTTTTCTACACTAAGAACTTACTTGGAGAATCTCTTTGAGCTGTTCTAAACAAGTTCTCATCTGTTTACAGTCATTTTCTCTGAATTATCCATGGTTTCATGTAGTTTCCTATATTCTGCCTTCTGGTCCAAGTATAAGCTTTGCCCACTTTATCAAACAACTTCCTACACACTGTTATGAACTGATGCAGCTCGGGAACATTGTCTCTCAACTGTGTTATAGAGTGTAGTACTATATTTCAGTGAAGTGTAAGGCTTTCCAAAGCTACCGAACGTGTTTCTTTTTCTATTTCAATGGTATTCTGCCTTGTATAACACACATTTACCACTCTAGTCTCCTTTAAGTAAAGAATATAGGATTCATACAGTGTTTCATGTGATATTAACTCCAAATAAGGATTTCCCCGATCTTAGCTACCTTTTCTACACTAAGAACTGACTTGGAGAATCTCTTTCAGCTGTTCTAAACGACTTCTCATCTGTTTACAGTCATTTTCTCTGAATTATCCATGTTTTCATGTAGTTTCCTATATTCTGCCTTCTGGTCCAAGTATAAGCTTTGCCCACTTTATCAAACAACTTCCTACACAGTGTTATGAACTGAGGCAGCTTGGGAACATTGTCTCTCAACTGTGTTATAGAGTGTAGTTCAACATTTCAGTGAAGTGTAAGGCTTTCCAAAGCTGCCGAACGTGTTTCTTTCTCTATTTCAATGGTATTCTGACTTGTATAACACACATATACCACTCTAGAGTCCTTTAAGTAAAGAATATAGGATTCATACAGTGTTTCATGTGATCTTAAATCAAATTAAGGATTTCCCTTATCTTAGCTACCTTTTCTATACTAACAACTGACTTGGAGAATCTCTTTCAGCTGTTCTAAACGAGTTCTCATCTGTTTATAGTCATTTTCTCTGAATTATCCATGTTTTCATGTACTTTCCTATATTCTGCCTTCTGGTCCAAGTATAAGCTTTGCCCACTTTATCAAACAACTTCCTGCACACTGTTATGAACTGAGGCAGCTTGGGAACATTGTCTCTCAACTGTGTTATAGAGTGTAGTACTACATTTCAGTGAAGTGTAAGGCTTTCCAAAGCTGCCGAACGTGTTTCTTTCTCTATTTCAATGGTATTCTGACTTGTATAACACACATTTACCACTCTAGAGTCCTTTAGGGAAAGAATATAGGATTCATACAGTGTTTCATGTGATCTTAACTCGAATTAAGGATTTCCCTTATCTTAGCTACCTTTTCTACACTATGAACTGACTTGGAGAATCTCTTTCAGCTGTTCTAAACCAGTTCTCATCTGTTTACAGTCATTTTCTCTGAATTATCCATGTTTTCATGTAGTTTCCTATATTCTGCCTTCTGGTCCAAGTATAAGCATTGCCCACTTTATCAAACAACTTCCTACACACTGTTATGAACTGAGGCAGCTTGGGAACATTGTCTCTCAACTGTGTTATAGAGTGTAGTACTACATTTCAGTGAAGTGTAAGGCTTTCCAAAGCTGCCGAACGTGTTTCTTTCTCTATTTCAATGGTATTCTGACTTGTATAACACACATTTACCACTCTAGAGTCCTTTAGGGAAAGAATATAGGATTCATACAGTGTTTCATGTGATCTTAACTCGAATTAAGGATTTCCCTTATCTTAGCTACCTTTTCTACACTATGAACTGACTTGGAGAATCTCTTTCAGCTGTTCTAAACCAGTTCTCATCTGTTTACAGTCATTTTCTCTGAATTATCCATGTTTTCATGTAGTTTCCTATATTCTGCCTTCTGGTCCAAGTATAAGCATTGCCCACTTTATCAAACAACTTCCTACACATTGTTATGAACTGAGGCAGCTTGGGAACATTGTCTCTCAACTGTGTTATAGAGTGTAGTACTACATTTCAGTGAAGTGTAAGGCTTTCCAAAGCTGCCGAACGTGTTTCTTTCTCTATTTCAATGGTATTCTGACTTGTATAACACACATTTACCACTCTAGAGTCCTTTAGGGAAAGAATATAGGATTCATACAGTGTTTCATGTGATCTTAACTCGAATTAAGGATTTCCCTTATCTTAGCTACCTTTTCTACACTATGAACTGACTTGGAGAATCTCTTTCAGCTGTTCTAAACCAGTTCTCATCTGTTTACAGTCATTTTCTCTGAATTATCCATGTTTTCATGTAGTTTCCTATATTCTGCCTTCTGGTCCAAGTATAAGCTTTGCCCACTTTATCAAACAACTTCCTGCACACTGTTATGAACTGAGGCAGCTTGGGAACATTGTCTCTCAACTGTGTTATAGAGTGTAGTACTACATTTCAGTGAAGTGTAAGGCTTTCCAAAGCTGCCGAACGTGTTTCTTTCTCTATTTCAATGGTATTCTGACTTGTATAACACACATTTACCACTCTAGAGTCCTTTAGGGAAAGAATATAGGATTCATACAGTGTTTCATGTGATCTTAACTCGAATTAAGGATTTCCCTTATCTTAGCTACCTTTACTACACTATGAACTGACTTGGAGAATCTCTTTCAGCTGTTCTAAACGAGTTCTCATCTGTTTACAGTCATTTTCTCTGAATTATCCATGTTTTCATGTAGTTTCCTATATTCTGCCTTCTGGTCCAAGTATAAGCTTTGCCCACTTTATCAAACAACTTCCTACACAGTGTTATGAACTGAGGCAGCTTGGGAACATTGTCTCTCAACTGTGTTATAGAGTGTAGTTCAACATTTCAGTGAAGTGTAAGGCTTTACAAAGCTGCCCAACGTGTTTCTTTCACTATTTCAATGGTATCCTGCCTTGTATAACACACTTTTACCACTCTAGTCTCCTTTAAGTAAAGAATATAGGATTCAAACACTGTTTCATGTCATATTAACTCGAATTAAGGATGTCCCGGATGTTAGCTACCTTTTCTACACTAAGAACTTACTTGGAGAATCTCTTTGAGCTGTTCTAAACAAGTTCTCATCTGTTTACAGTCATTTTCTCTGAATTATCCATGGTTTCATGTAGTTTCCTATATTCTGCCTTCTGGTCCAAGTATAAGCTTTGCCCACTTTATCAAACAACTTCCTACACACTGTTATGAACTGATGCAGCTCGGGAACATTGTCTCTCAACTGTGTTATAGAGTGTAGTACTATATTTCAGTGAAGTGTAAGGCTTTCCAAAGCTACCGAACGTGTTTCTTTTTCTATTTCAATGGTATTCTGCCTTGTATAACACACATTTACCACTCTAGTCTCCTTTAAGTAAAGAATATAGGATTCATACAGTGTTTCATGTGATATTAACTCCAAATAAGGATTTCCCCGATCTTAGCTACCTTTTCTACACTAAGAACTGACTTGGAGAATCTCTTTCAGCTGTTCTAAACGACTTCTCATCTGTTTACAGTCATTTTCTCTGAATTATCCATGTTTTCATGTAGTTTCCTATATTCTGCCTTCTGGTCCAAGTATAAGCTTTGCCCACTTTATCAAACAACTTCCTACACAGTGTTATGAACTGAGGCAGCTTGGGAACATTGTCTCTCAACTGTGTTATAGAGTGTAGTTCAACATTTCAGTGAAGTGTAAGGCTTTCCAAAGCTGCCGAACGTGTTTCTTTCTCTATTTCAATGGTATTCTGACTTGTATAACACACATATACCACTCTAGAGTCCTTTAAGTAAAGAATATAGGATTCATACAGTGTTTCATGTGATCTTAAATCAAATTAAGGATTTCCCTTATCTTAGCTACCTTTTCTATACTAACAACTGACTTGGAGAATCTCTTTCAGCTGTTCTAAACGAGTTCTCATCTGTTTATAGTCATTTTCTCTGAATTATCCATGTTTTCATGTACTTTCCTATATTCTGCCTTCTGGTCCAAGTATAAGCTTTGCCCACTTTATCAAACAACTTCCTGCACACTGTTATGAACTGAGGCAGCTTGGGAACATTGTCTCTCAACTGTGTTATAGAGTGTAGTACTACATTTCAGTGAAGTGTAAGGCTTTCCAAAGCTGCCGAACGTGTTTCTTTCTCTATTTCAATGGTATTCTGACTTGTATAACACACATTTACCACTCTAGAGTCCTTTAGGGAAAGAATATAGGATTCATACAGTGTTTCATGTGATCTTAACTCGAATTAAGGATTTCCCTTATCTTAGCTACCTTTTCTACACTATGAACTGACTTGGAGAATCTCTTTCAGCTGTTCTAAACCAGTTCTCATCTGTTTACAGTCATTTTCTCTGAATTATCCATGTTTTCATGTAGTTTCCTATATTCTGCCTTCTGGTCCAAGTATAAGCATTGCCCACTTTATCAAACAACTTCCTACACACTGTTATGAACTGAGGCAGCTTGGGAACATTGTCTCTCAACTGTGTTATAGAGTGTAGTACTACATTTCAGTGAAGTGTAAGGCTTTCCAAAGCTGCCGAACGTGTTTCTTTCTCTATTTCAATGGTATTCTGACTTGTATAACACACATTTACCACTCTAGAGTCCTTTAGGGAAAGAATATAGGATTCATACAGTGTTTCATGTGATCTTAACTCGAATTAAGGATTTCCCTTATCTTAGCTACCTTTTCTACACTATGAACTGACTTGGAGAATCTCTTTCAGCTGTTCTAAACCAGTTCTCATCTGTTTACAGTCATTTTCTCTGAATTATCCATGTTTTCATGTAGTTTCCTATATTCTGCCTTCTGGTCCAAGTATAAGCATTGCCCACTTTATCAAACAACTTCCTACACATTGTTATGAACTGAGGCAGCTTGGGAACATTGTCTCTCAACTGTGTTATAGAGTGTAGTACTACATTTCAGTGAAGTGTAAGGCTTTCCAAAGCTGCCGAACGTGTTTCTTTCTCTATTTCAATGGTATTCTGACTTGTATAACACACATTTACCACTCTAGAGTCCTTTAGGGAAAGAATATAGGATTCATACAGTGTTTCATGTGATCTTAACTCGAATTAAGGATTTCCCTTATCTTAGCTACCTTTTCTACACTATGAACTGACTTGGAGAATCTCTTTCAGCTGTTCTAAACCAGTTCTCATCTGTTTACAGTCATTTTCTCTGAATTATCCATGTTTTCATGTAGTTTCCTATATTCTGCCTTCTGGTCCAAGTATAAGCTTTGCCCACTTTATCAAACAACTTCCTGCACACTGTTATGAACTGAGGCAGCTTGGGAACATTGTCTCTCAACTGTGTTATAGAGTGTAGTACTACATTTCAGTGAAGTGTAAGGCTTTCCAAAGCTGCCGAACGTGTTTCTTTCTCTATTTCAATGGTATTCTGACTTGTATAACACACATTTACCACTCTAGAGTCCTTTAGGGAAAGAATATAGGATTCATACAGTGTTTCATGTGATCTTAACTCGAATTAAGGATTTCCCTTATCTTAGCTACCTTTACTACACTATGAACTGACTTGGAGAATCTCTTTCAGCTGTTCTAAACGAGTTCTCATCTGTTTACAGTCATTTTCTCTGAATTATCCATGTTTTCATGTAGTTTCCTATATTCTGCCTTCTGGTCCAAGTATAAGCTTTGCCCACTTTATCAAACAACTTCCTACACAGTGTTATGAACTGAGGCAGCTTGGGAACATTGTCTCTCAACTGTGTTATAGAGTGTAGTTCAACATTTCAGTGAAGTGTAAGGCTTTACAAAGCTGCCCAACGTGTTTCTTTCACTATTTCAATGGTATCCTGCCTTGTATAACACACTTTTACCACTCTAGTCTCCTTTAAGTAAAGAATATAGGATTCAAACACTGGTTCATGTCATATTAACTCGAATTAAGGATGTCCCGGATGTTAGCTACCTTTTCTACACTAAGAACTTACTTGGAGAATCTCTTTGAGCTGTTCTAAACAAGTTCTCATCTGTTTACAGTCATTTTCTCTGAATTATCCATGGTTTCATGTAGTTTCCTATATTCTGCCTTCTGGTCCAAGTATAAGCTTTGCCCACTTTATCAAACAACTTCCTACACACTGTTATGAACTGATGCAGCTCGGGAACATTGTCTCTCAACTGTGTTATAGAGTGTAGTACTATATTTCAGTGAAGTGTAAGGCTTTCCAAAGCTACCGAACGTGTTTCTTTTTCTATTTCAATGGTATTCTGCCTTGTATAACACACATTTACCATTCTAGTCTCCTTTAAGTAAAGAATATAGGATTCATACAGTGTTTCATGTGATATTAACTCCAAATAAGGATTTCCCCGATCTTAGCTACCTTTTCTACACTAAGAACTGACTTGGAGAATCTCTTTCAGCTGTTCTAAACGACTTCTCATCTGTTTACAGTCATTTTCTCTGAATTATCCATGTTTTCATGTAGTTTCCTATATTCTGCCTTCTGGTCCAAGTATAAGCTTTGCCCACTTTATCAAACAACTTCCTACACAGTGTTATGAACTGAGGCAGCTTGGGAACATTGTCTCTCAACTGTGTTATAGAGTGTAGTTCAACATTTCAGTGAAGTGTAAGGCTTTCCAAAGCTGCCGAACGTGTTTCTTTCTCTATTTCAATGGTATTCTGACTTGTATAACACACATATACCACTCTAGAGTCCTTTAAGTAAAGAATATAGGATTCATACAGTGTTTCATGTGATCTTAAATCAAATTAAGGATTTCCCTTATCTTAGCTACCTTTTCTATACTAACAACTGACTTGGAGAATCTCTTTCAGCTGTTCTAAACGAGTTCTCATCTGTTTATAGTCATTTTCTCTGAATTATCCATGTTTTCATGTACTTTCCTATATTCTGCCTTCTGGTCCAAGTATAAGCTTTGCCCACTTTATCAAACAACTTCCTGCACACTGTTATGAACTGAGGCAGCTTGGGAACATTGTCTCTCAACTGTGTTATAGAGTGTAGTACTACATTTCAGTGAAGTGTAAGGCTTTCCAAAGCTGCCGAACGTGTTTCTTTCTCTATTTCAATGGTATTCTGACTTGTATAACACACATTTACCACTCTAGAGTCCTTTAGGGAAAGAATATAGGATTCATACAGTGTTTCATGTGATCTTAACTCGAATTAAGGATTTCCCTTATCTTAGCTACCTTTTCTACACTATGAACTGACTTGGAGAATCTCTTTCAGCTGTTCTAAACCAGTTCTCATCTGTTTACAGTCATTTTCTCTGAATTATCCATGTTTTCATGTAGTTTCCTATATTCTGCCTTCTGGTCCAAGTATAAGCATTGCCCACTTTATCAAACAACTTCCTACACACTGTTATGAACTGAGGCAGCTTGGGAACATTGTCTCTCAACTGTGTTATAGAGTGTAGTACTACATTTCAGTGAAGTGTAAGGCTTTCCAAAGCTGCCGAACGTGTTTCTTTCTCTATTTCAATGGTATTCTGACTTGTATAACACACATTTACCACTCTAGAGTCCTTGAGGGAAAGAATATAGGATTCATACAGTGTTTCATGTGATCTTAACTCGAATTAAGGATTTCCCTTATCTTAGCTACCTTTTCTACACTATGAACTGACTTGGAGAATCTCTTTCAGCTGTTCTAAACCAGTTCTCATCTGTTTACAGTCATTTTCTCTGAATTATCCATGTTTTCATGTAGTTTCCTATATTCTGCCTTCTGGTCCAAGTATAAGCATTGCCCACTTTATCAAACAACTTCCTACACATTGTTATGAACTGAGGCAGCTTGGGAACATTGTCTCTCAACTGTGTTATAGAGTGTAGTACTACATTTCAGTGAAGTGTAAGGCTTTCCAAAGCTGCCGAACGTGTTTCTCTCTCTATTTCAATGGTATTCTGACTTGTATAACACACATTTACCACTCTAGAGTCCTTTAGGGAAAGAATATAGGATTCATACAGTGTTTCATGTGATCTTAACTCGAATTAAGGATTTCCCTTATCTTAGCTACCTTTTCTACACTATGAACTGACTTGGAGAATCTCTTTCAGCTGTTCTAAACCAGTTCTCATCTGTTTACAGTCATTTTCTCTGAATTATCCATGTTTTCATGTAGTTTCCTATATTCTGCCTTCTGGTCCAAGTATAAGCTTTGCCCACTTTATCAAACAACTTCCTGCACACTGTTATGAACTGAGGCAGCTTGGGAACATTGTCTCTCAACTGTGTTATAGAGTGTAGTACTACATTTCAGTGAAGTGTAAGGCTTTCCAAAGCTGCCGAACGTGTTTCTTTCTCTATTTCAATGGTATTCTGACTTGTATAACACACATTTACCACTCTAGAGTCCTTTAGGGAAAGAATATAGGATTCATACAGTGTTTCATGTGATCTTAACTCGAATTAAGGATTTCCCTTATCTTAGCTACCTTTACTACACTATGAACTGACTTGGAGAATCTCTTTCAGCTGTTCTAAACGAGTTCTCATCTGTTTACAGTCATTTTCTCTGAATTATCCATGTTTTCATGTAGTTTCCTATATTCTGCCTTCTGGTCCAAGTATAAGCTTTGCCCACTTTATCAAACAACTTCCTACACAGTGTTATGAACTGAGGCAGCTTGGGAACATTGTCTCTCAACTGTGTTATAGAGTGTAGTTCAACATTTCAGTGAAGTGTAAGGCTTTACAAAGCTGCCCAACGTGTTTCTTTCACTATTTCAATGGTATCCTGCCTTGTATAACACACTTTTACCACTCTAGTCTCCTTTAAGTAAAGAATATAGGATTCAAACACTGTTTCATGTCATATTAACTCGAATTAAGGATGTCCCGGATGTTAGCTACCTTTTCTACACTAAGAACTTACTTGGAGAATCTCTTTGAGCTGTTCTAAACAAGTTCTCATCTGTTTACAGTCATTTTCTCTGAATTATCCATGGTTTCATGTAGTTTCCTATATTCTGCCTTCTGGTCCAAGTATAAGCTTTGCCCACTTTATCAAACAACTTCCTACACACTGTTATGAACTGATGCAGCTCGGGAACATTGTCTCTCAACTGTGTTATAGAGTGTAGTACTATATTTCAGTGAAGTGTAAGGCTTTCCAAAGCTACCGAACGTGTTTCTTTTTCTATTTCAATGGTATTCTGCCTTGTATAACACACATTTACCACTCTAGTCTCCTTTAAGTAAAGAATATAGGATTCATACAGTGTTTCATGTGATATTAACTCCAAATAAGGATTTCCCGGATCTTAGCTACCTTTTCTACACTAAGAACTGACTTGGAGAATCTCTTTCAGCTGTTCTAAACGAGTTCTCATCTGTTTACAGTCATTTTCTCTGAATTATCCATGTTTTCATGTAGTTTCCTATATTCTGCCTTCTGGTCCAAGTATAAGCTTTGCCCACTTTATCAAACAACTTCCTACACAGTGTTATGAACTGAGGCAGCTTGGGAACATTGTCTCTCAACTGTGTTATAGAGTGTAGTTCAACATTTCAGTGAAGTGTAAGGCTTTCCAAAGCTGCCGAACGTGTTTCTTTCTCTATTTCAATGGTATTCTGACTTGTATAACACACATATACCACTCTAGAGTCCTTTAAGTAAAGAATATAGGATTCATACAGTGTTTCATGTGATCTTAAATCAAATTAAGGATTTCCCTTATCTTAGCTACCTTTTCTATACTAACAACTGACTTGGAGAATCTCTTTCAGCGGTTCTAAACGAGTTCTCATCTGTTTATAGTCATTTTCTCTGAATTATCCATGTTTTCATGTACTTTCCTATATTCTGCCTTCTGGTCCAAGTATAAGCTTTGCCCACTTTATCAAACAACTTCCTGCACACTGTTATGAACTGAGGCAGCTTGGGAACATTGTCTCTCAACTGTGTTATAGAGTGTAGTACTACATTTCAGTGAAGTGTAAGGCTTTCCAAAGCTGCCGAACGTGTTTCTTTCTCTATTTCAATGGTATTCTGACTTGTATAACACACATATACCACTCTAGAGTCCTTTAAGTAAAGAATATAGGATTCATACAGTGTTTCATGTGATTTTAAATCAAATTAAGGATTTCCCTTATCTTAGCTACCTTTTCTATACTAACAACTGACTTGGAGAATCTCTTTCAGCTGTTCTAAACGAGTTCTCATCTGTTTACAGTCATTTTCTCTGAATTATCCATGTTTTCATGTACTTTCCTATATTCTGCCTTCTGGTCCAAGTATAAGCTTTGCCCACTTTATCAAACAACTTCCTGCACACTGTTACGAACTGAGGCAGCTTGGGAACATTGTCTCTCAACTGTGTTATAGAGTGTAGTACTACATTTCAGTGAAGTGTAAGGCTTTCCAAAGCTGCCGAACGTGTTTCTTTCTCTATTTCAATGGTATTCTGACTTGTATAACACACATTTACCACTCTAGAGTCCTTTAGGGAAAGAATATAGGATTCATACAGTGTTTCATGTGATCTTAACTCGAATTAAGGATTTCCCTTATCTTAGCTACCTTTACTACACTATGAACTGACTTGGAGAATCTCTTTCAGCTGTTCTAAACCAGTTCTCATCTGTTTACAGTCATTTTCTCTGAATTATCCATGTTTTCATGTAGTTTCCTATATTCTGCCTTCTGGTCCAAGTATAAGCATTGCCCACTTTATTAAACAACTTCCTACACACTGTTATGAACTGAGGCAGCTTGGGAACATTGTCTCTCAACTGTGTTATAGAGTGTAGTACTACATTTCAGTGAAGTGTAAGGCTTTCCAAAGCTGCCGAACGTGTTTCTTTCTCTATTTCAATGGTATTCTGACTTGTATAACACACATTTACCACTCTAGAGTCCTTTAGGGAAAGAATATAGGATTCATACAGTGTTTCATGTGATCTTAACTCGAATTAAGGATTTCCCTTATCTTAGCTACCTTTTCTACACTATGAACTGACTTGGAGAATCTCTTTCAGCTGTTCTAAACGAGTTCTCATCTGTTTACAGTCATTTTCTCTGAATTATCCATGTTTTCATGTAGTTTCCTATATTCTGCCTTCTGGTCCAAGTATAAGCTTTGCCCACTTTATCAAACAACTTCCTACACAGTGTTATGAACTGAGGCAGCTTGGGAACATTGTCTCTCAACTGTGTTATAGAGTGTAGTTCAACATTTAAGTGAAGTGTAAGGTTTTACAAAGCTGCCCAACATGTTTCTTTCACTATTTCAATGGTATCCTGCCTTGTATAACACACTTTTACCACACTAGTCTCCTTTAAGTAAAGAATATAGGATTCAAACACTGTTTCATGTCATATTAACTCGAATTAAGGATGTCCCGGATCTTAGCTACCTTTTCTACACTAAGAACTTACTTGGAGAATCTCTTTGAGCTGTTCTAAACGAGTTCTCATCTGTTTACAGTCATTTTCTCTGAATTATCCATGTTTTCATGTAGTTTCCTATATTCTGCCTTCTGGTCCAAGTATAAGCTTTGCCCACTTTAACAAACAACTTCCTACACACTGTTATGAACTGAGGCAGCTTGGGAACATTGTCTCTCAACTGTGTTATAGAGTGTAGTACTACATTTCAGTGAAGTGTAAGGCTTTCCAAAGCTGCCGAACGTGTTTCTTTCTCTATTTCAATGGTATTCTGACTTGTATAACACACATTTACCACTCTAGAGTCCTTTAGGGAAAGAATATAGGATTCATACAGTGTTTCATGTGATCTTAACTCGAATTAAGGATTTCCCTTATCTTAGCTACCTTTACTACACTATGAACTGACTTGGAGAATCTCTTTCAGCTGTTCTAAACCAGTTCTCATCTGTTTACAGTCATTTTCTCTGAATTATCCATGTTTTCATGTAGTTTCCTATATTCTGCCTTCTGGTCCAAGTATAAGCATTGCCCACTTTATTAAACAACTTCCTACACACTGTTATGAACTGAGGCAGCTTGGGAACATTGTCTCTCAACTGTGTTATAGAGTGTAGTACTACATTTCAGTGAAGTGTAAGGCTTTCCAAAGCTGCCGAACGTGTTTCTTTCTCTATTTCAATGGTATTCTGACTTGTATAACACACATTTACCACTCTAGAGTCCTTTAGGGAAAGAATATAGGATTCATACAGTGTTTCATGTGATCTTAACTCGAATTAAGGATTTCCCTTATCTTAGCTACCTTTTCTACACTATGAACTGACTTGGAGAATCTCTTTCAGCTGTTCTAAACCAGTTCTCATCTGTTTACCATCATTTTCTCTGAATTATCCATGTTTTCATGTAGTTTCCTATATTCTGCCTTCTGGTCCAAGTATAAGCTTTGCCCACTTTATCAAACAACTTCCTACACACTGTTATGAACTGAGGCAGCTTGGGAACATTGTCTCTCAACTGTGTTATAGAGTGTAGTACTACATTTCAGTGAAGTGTAAGGCTTTACAAAGCTGCCCAACGTGTTTCTTTCACTATTTCAATGGTATCCTGCCTTGTATAACACACTTTTACCACTCAAGTCTCCTTTAAGTAAAGAATATAGGATTCAAACACTGTTTCATGTCATATTAACTCGAATTAAGGATGTCCCGGATCTTAGCTACCTTTTCTACACTAAGAACTTACTTGGAGAATCTCTTTGAGCTGTTCTAAACAAGTTCTCATCTGTTTACAGTCATTTTCTCTGAATTATCCATGGTTTCATGTAGTTTCCTATATTCTGCCTTCTGGTCCAAGTATAAGCTTTGCCCACTTTATCAAACAACTTCCTACACACTGTTATGAACTGATGCAGCTCGGGAACATTGTCTCTCAACTGTGTTATAGAGTGTAGTACTATATTTCAGTGAAGTGTAAGGCTTTCCAAAGCTACCGAACGTGTTTCTTTTTCTATTTCAATGGTATTCTGCCTTGTATAACACACATTTACCACTCTAGTCTCCTTTAAGTAAAGAATATAGGATTCATACAGTGTTTCATGTGATATTAACTCCAAATAAGGATTTCCCCGATCTTAGCTACCTTTTCTACACTAAGAACTGACTTGGAGAATCTCTTTCAGCTGTTCTAAACGAGTTCTCATCTGTTTACAGTCATTTTCTCTGAATTATCCATGTTTTCATGTAGTTTCCTATATTCTGCCTTCTGGTCCAAGTATAAGCTTTGCCCACTTTATCAAACAACTTCCTACACAGTGTTATGAACTGAGGCAGCTTGGGAACATTGTCTCTCAACTGTGTTATAGAGTGTAGTTCAACATTTCAGTGAAGTGTAAGGTTTTACAAAGCTGCCCAACGTGTTTCTTTCACTATTTCAATGGTATCCTGCCTTGTATAACACACTTTTACCACACTAGTCTCCTTTAAGTAAAGAATATAGGATTCAAACACTGTTTCATGTCATATTAACTCGAATTAAGGATGTCCCAGATCTTAGCTACCTTTTCTACACTAAGAACTTACTTGGAGAATCTCTTTGAGCTGTTCTAAACAAGTTCTCATCTGTTTACAGTCATTTTCTCTGAATTATCCATGGTTTCATGTAGTTTCCTATATTCTGCCTTCTGGTCCAAGTATAAGCTTTGCCCACTTTATCAAACAACTTCCTACACACTGTTATGAACTGATGCAGCTCGGGAACATTGTCTCTCAACTGTGTTATAGAGTGTAGTACTATATTTCAGTGAAGTGTAAGGCTTTCCAAAGCTACCGAACGTGTTTCTTTTTCTATTTCAATGGTATTCTGCCTTGTATAACACACATTTACCACTCTAGTCTCCTTTAAGTAAAGAATATAGGATTCATACAGTGTTTCATGTGATATTAACTCCAAATAAGGATTTCCCCGATCTTAGCTACCTTTTCTACACTAAGAACTGACTTGGAGAATCTCTTTCAGCTGTTCTAAACGAGTTCTCATCTGTTTACAGTCATTTTCTCTGAATTATCCATGTTTTCATGTAGTTTCCTATATTCTGCCTTCTGGTCCAAGTATAAGCTTTGCCCACTTTATCAAACAACTTCCTACACAGTGTTATGAACTGAGGCAGCTTGGGAACATTGTCTCTCAACTGTGTTATAGAGTGTAGTTCAACATTTCAGTGAAGTGTAAGGCTTTCCAAAGCTGCCGAACGTGTTTCTTTCTCTATTTCAATGGTATTCTGACTTGTATAACACACATATACCACTCTAGAGTCCTTTAAGTAAAGAATATAGGATTCATACAGTGTTTCATGTGATCTTAAATCAAATTAAGGATTTCCCTTATCTTAGCTACCTTTTCTATACTAACAACTGACTTGGAGAATCTCTTTCAGCTGTTCTAAAAGAGTTCTCATCTGTTTACAGTCATTTTCTCTGAATTATCCATGTTTTCATGTACTTTCCTATATTCTGCCTTCTGGTCCAAGTATCAGCTTTGCCCACTTTATCAAACAACTTCCTGCACACTGTTATGAACTGAGGCAGCTTGGGAACATTGTCTCTCAACTGTGTTATAGAGTGTAGTACTACATTTCAGTGAAGTGTAAGGCTTTCCAAAGCTGCCGAACGTGTTTCTTTCTCTATTTCAATGGTATTCTGACTTGTATAACACACATTTACCACTCTAGAGTCCTTTAGGGAAAGAATATAGGATTCATACAGTGTTTCATGTGATCTTAACTCGAATTAAGGATTTCCCTTATCTTAGCTACCTTTTCTACACTATGAACTGACTTGGAGAATCTCTTTCAGCTGTTCTAAACCAGTTCTCATCTGTTTACAGTCATTTTCTCTGAATTATCCATGTTTTCATGTAGTTTCCTATATTCTGCCTTCTGGTCCAAGTATAAGCATTGCCCACTTTATCAAACAACTTCCTACACACTGTTATGAACTGAGGCAGCTTGGGAACATTGTCTCTCAACTGTGTTATAGAGTGTAGTACTACATTTCAGTGAAGTGTAAGGCTTTCCAAAGCTGCCGAACTTTTTTCTTTCTCTATTTCAATGGTATTCTGACTTGTATAACACACATTTACCACTCTAGAGTCCTTTAGGGAAAGAATATAGGATTCATACAGTGTTTCATGTGATCTTAACTCGAATTAAGGATTTCCCTTATCTTAGCTACCTTTTCTACACTATGAACTGACTTGGAGAATCTCTTTCAGCTGTTCTAAACCAGTTCTCATCTGTTTACCGTCATTTTCTCTGAATTATCCATGTTTTCATGTAGTTTCCTATATTCTGCCTTCTGGTCCAAGTATAAGCTTTGCCCACTTTATCAAACAACTTCCTACACACTGTTATGAACTGAGGCAGCTTGGGAACATTGTCTCTCAACTGTGTTATAGAGTGTAGTACTACATTTCAGTGAAGTGTAAGGCTTTACAAAGCTGCCCAACGTGTTTCTTTCTCTATTTCAATGGTATTCTGACTTGTATAACACACTTTTACCACACTAGTCTCCTTTAAGTAAAGAATATAGGATTCAAACACTGTTTCATGTCATATTAACTCGAATTAAGGATGTCCCGGATCTTAGCTACCTTTTCTACACTAAGAACTTACTTGGAGAATCTCTTTGAGCTGTTCTAAACGAGTTCTCATCTGTTTACAGTCATTTTCTCTGAATTATCCATGTTTTCATGTAGTTTCCTATATTCTGCCTTCTGGTCCAAGTATAAGCTTTGCCCACTTTAACAAACAACTTCCTACACACTGTTATGAACTGAGGCAGCTTGGGAACATTGTCTCTCAACTGTGTTATAGAGTGTAGTACTACATTTCAGTGAAGTGTAAGGCTTTCCAAAGCTGCCGAACGTGTTTCTTTCTCTATTTCAATGGTATTCTGACTTGTATAACACACATTTACCACTCTAGAGTCCTATAGGGAAAGAATATAGGATTCATACAGTGTTTCATGTGATCTTAACTCGAATTAAGGATTTCCCTTATCTTAGCTACCTTTACTACACTATGAACTGACTTGGAGAATCTCTTTCAGCTGTTCTAAACCAGTTCTCATCTGTTTACAGTCATTTTCTCTGAATTATCCATGTTTTCATGTAGTTTCCTATATTCTGCCTTCTGGTCCAAGTATAAGCATTGCCCACTTTATTAAACAACTTCCTACACACTGTTATGAACTGAGGCAGCTTGGGAACATTGTCTCTCAACTGTGTTATAGAGTGTAGTACTACATTTCAGTGAAGTGTAAGGCTTTCCAAAGCTGCCGAACGTGTTTCTTTCTCTATTTCAATGGTATTCTGACTTGTATAACACACATTTACCACTCTAGAGTCCTTTAGGGAAAGAATATAGGATTCATACAGTGTTTCATGTGATCTTAACTCGAATTAAGGATTTCCCTTATCTTAGCTACCTTTACTACACTATGAACTGACTTGGAGAATCTCTTTCAGCTGTTCTAAACCAGTTCTCATCTGTTTACAGTCATTTTCTCTGAATTATCCATGTTTTCATGTAGTTTCCTATATTCTGCCTTCTGGTCCAAGTATAAGCATTGCCCACTTTATTAAACAACTTCCTACACACTGTTATGAACTGAGGCAGCTTGGGAACATTGTCTCTCAACTGTGTTATAGAGTGTAGTACTACATTTCAGTGAAGTGTAAGGCTTTCCAAAGCTGCCGAACGTGTTTCTTTCTCTATTTCAATGGTATTCTGACTTGTATAACACACATTTACCACTCTAGAGTCCTTTAGGGAAAGAATATAGGATTCATACAGTGTTTCATGTGATCTTAACTCGAATTAAGGATTTCCCTTATCTTAGCTACCTTTTCTACACTATGAACTGACTTGGAGAATCTCTTTCAGCTGTTCTAAACCAGTTCTCATCTGTTTACCATCATTTTCTCTGAATTATCCATGTTTTCATGTAGTTTCCTATATTCTGCCTTCTGGTCCAAGTATAAGCTTTGCCCACTTTATCAAACAACTTCCTACACACTGTTATGAACTGAGGCAGCTTGGGAACATTGTCTCTCAACTGTGTTATAGAGTGTAGTACTACATTTCAGTGAAGTGTAAGGCTTTACAAAGCTGCCCAACGTGTTTCTTTCACTATTTCAATGGTATCCTGCCTTGTATAACACACTTTTACCACTCAAGTCTCCTTTAAGTAAAGAATATAGGATTCAAACACTGTTTCATGTCATATTAACTCGAATTAAGGATGTCCCGGATCTTAGCTACCTTTTCTACACTAAGAACTTACTTGGAGAATCTCTTTGAGCTGTTCTAAACAAGTTCTCATCTGTTTACAGTCATTTTCTCTGAATTATCCATGGTTTCATGTAGTTTCCTATATTCTGCCTTCTGGTCCAAGTATAAGCTTTGCCCACTTTATCAAACAACTTCCTACACACTGTTATGAACTGATGCAGCTCGGGAACATTGTCTCTCAACTGTGTTATAGAGTGTAGTACTATATTTCAGTGAAGTGTAAGGCTTTCCAAAGCTACCGAACGTGTTTCTTTTTCTATTTCAATGGTATTCTGCCTTGTATAACACACATTTACCACTCTAGTCTCCTTTAAGTAAAGAATATAGGATTCATACAGTGTTTCATGTGATATTAACTCCAAATAAGGATTTTCCCGATCTTAGCTACCTTTTCTACACTAAGAACTGACTTGGAGAATCTCTTTCAGCTGTTCTAAACGAGTTCTCATCTGTTTACAGTCATTTTCTCTGAATTATCCATGTTTTCATGTAGTTTCCTATATTCTGCCTTCTGGTCCAAGTATAAGCTTTGCCCACTTTATCAAACAACTTCCTACACAGTGTTATGAACTGAGGCAGCTTGGGAACATTGTCTCTCAACTGTGTTATAGAGTGTAGTTCAACATTTCAGTGAAGTGTAAGGTTTTACAAAGCTGCCCAACGTGTTTCTTTCACTATTTCAATGGTATCCTGCCTTGTATAACACACTTTTACCACACTAGTCTCCTTTAAGTAAAGAATATAGGATTCAAACACTGTTTCATGTCATATTACCTCGAATTAAGGATGTCCCGGATCTTAGCTACCTTTTCTACACTAAGAACTTACTTGGAGAATCTCTTTGAGCTGTTCTAAACAAGTTCTCATCTGTTTACAGTCATTTTCTCTGAATTATCCATGGTTTCATGTAGTTTCCTATATTCTGCCTTCTGGTCCAAGTATAAGCTTTGCCCACTTTATCAAACAACTTCCTACACACTGTTATGAACTGATGCAGCTCGGGAACATTGTCTCTCAACTGTGTTATAGAGTGTAGTACTATATTTCAGTGAAGTGTAAGGCTTTCCAAAGCTACCGAACGTGTTTCTTTTTCTATTTCAATGGTATTCTGCCTTGTATAACACACATTTACCACTCTAGTCTCCTTTAAGTAAAGAATATAGGATTCATACAGTGTTTCATGTGATATTAACTCCAAATAAGGATTTCCCCGATCTTAGCTACCTTTTCTACACTAAGAACTGACTTGGAGAATCTCTTTCAGCTGTTCTAAACGAGTTCTCATCTGTTTACAGTCATTTTCTCTGAATTATCCATGTTTTCATGTAGTTTCCTATATTCTGCCTTCTGGTCCAAGTATAAGCTTTGCCCACTTTATCAAACAACTTCCTACACAGTGTTATGAACTGAGGCAGCTTGGGAACATTGTCTCTCAACTGTGTTATAGAGTGTAGTTCAACATTTCAGTGAAGTGTAAGGCTTTCCAAAGCTGCCGAAGGTGTTTCTTTCTCTATTTCAATGGTATTCTGACTTGTATAACACACATATACCACTCTAGAGTCCTTTAAGTAAAGAATATAGGATTCATACCGTGTTTCATGTGATCTTAAATCAAATTAAGGATTTCCCTTATCTTAGCTACCTTTTCTATACTAACAACTGACTTGGAGAATCTCTTTCAGCTGTTCTAAACGAGTTCTCATCTGTTTACAGTCATTTTCTCTGAATTATCCATGTTTTCATGTACTTTCCTATATTCTGCCTTCTGGTCCAAGTATAAGCTTTGCCCACTTTATCAAACAACTTCCTGCACACTGTTATGAACTGAGGCAGCTTGGGAACATTGTCTCTCAACTGTGTTATAGAGTGTAGTACTACATTTCAGTGAAGTGTAAGGCTTTCCAAAGCTGCCGAACGTGTTTCTTTCTCTATTTCAATGGTATTCTGACTTGTATAACACACATTTACCACTCTAGAGTCCTTTAGGGAAAGAATATAGGATTCATACAGTGTTTCATGTGATCTTAACACGAATTAAGGATTTCCCTTATCTTAGCTACCTTTTCTACACTATGAACTGACTTGGAGAATCTCTTTCAGCTGTTCTAAACCAGTTCTCATCTGTTTACAGTCATTTTCTCTGAATTATCCATGTTTTCATGTAGTTTCCTATATTCTGCCTTCTGGTCCAAGTATAAGCATTGCCCACTTTATCAAACAACTTCCTACACACTGTTATGAACTGAGGCAGCTTGGAAACATTGTCTCTCAACTGTGTTATAGAGTGTAGTACTACATTTCAGTGAAGTGTAAGGCTTTCCAAAGCTGCCGAACTTTTTTCTTTCTCTATTTCAATGGTATTCTGACTTGTATAACACACATTTACCACTCTAGAGTCCTTTAGGGAAAGAATATAGGATTCATACAGTGTTTCATGTGATCTTAACTCGAATTAAGGATTTCCCTTATCTTAGCTACCTTTTCTACACTATGAACTGACTTGGAGAATCTCTTTCAGCTGTTCTAAACCAGTTCTCATCTGTTTACCGTCATTTTCTCTGAATTATCCATGTTTTCATGTAGTTTCCTATATTCTGCCTTCTGGTCCAAGTATAAGCTTTGCCCACTTTATCAAACAACTTCCTACACACTGTTATGAACTGAGGCAGCTTGGGAACATTGTCTCTCAACTGTGTTATAGAGTGTAGTACTACATTTCAGTGAAGTGTAAGGCTTTACAAAGCTGCCCAACGTGTTTCTTTCTCTATTTCAATGGTATTCTGACTTGTATAACACACTTTTACCACACTAGTCTCCTTTAAGTAAAGAATATAGGATTCAAACACTGTTTCATGTCATATTAACTCGAATTAAGGATGTCCCGGATCTTAGCTACCTTTTCTACACTAAGAACTTACTTGGAGAATCTCTTTGAGCTGTTCTAAACGAGTTCTCATCTGTTTACAGTCATTTTCTCTGAATTATCCATGTTTTCATGTAGTTTCCTATATTCTGCCTTCTGGTCCAAGTATAAGCTTTGCCCACTTTAACAAACAACTTCCTACACACTGTTATGAACTGAGGCAGCTTGGGAACATTGTCTCTCAACTGTGTTATAGAGTGTAGTACTACATTTCAGTGAAGTGTAAGGCTTTCCAAAGCTGCCGAACGTGTTTCTTTCTCTATTTCAATGGTATTCTCACTTGTATAACACACATTTACCACTCTAGAGTCCTTTAGGGAAAGAATATAGGATTCATACAGTGTTTCATGTGATCTTAACTCGAATTAAGGATTTCCCTTATCTTAGCTACCTTTACTACACTATGAACTGACTTGGAGAATCTCTTTCAGCTGTTCTAAACCAGTTCTCATCTGTTTACAGTCATTTTCTCTGAATTATCCATGTTTTCATGTAGTTTCCTATATTCTGCCTTCTGGTCCAAGTATAAGCATTGCCCACTTTATTAAACAACTTCCTACACACTGTTATGAACTGAGGCAGCTTGGGAACATTGTCTCTCAACTGTGTTATAGAGTGTAGTACTACATTTCAGTGAAGTGTAAGGCTTTCCAAAGCTGCCGAACGTGTTTCTTTCTCTATTTCAATGGTATTCTGACTTGTATAACACACATTTACCACTCTAGAGTCCTTTAGGGAAAGAATATAGGATTCATACAGTGTTTCATGTGATCTTAACTCGAATTAAGGATTTCCCTTATCTTAGCTACCTTTTCTACACTATGAACTGACTTGGAGAATCTCTTTCAGCTGTTCTAAACCAGTTCTCATCTGTTTACCATCATTTTCTCTGAATTATCCATGTTTTCATGTAGTTTCCTATATTCTGCCTTCTGGTCCAAGTATAAGCTTTGCCCACTTTATCAAACAACTTCCTACACACTGTTATGAACTGAGGCAGCTTGGGAACATTGTCTCTCAACTGTGTTATAGAGTGTAGTACTACATTTCAGTGAAGTGTAAGGCTTTACAAAGCTGCCCAACGTGTTTCTTTCACTATTTCAATGGTATCCTGCCTTGTATAACACACTTTTACCACTCAAGTCTCCTTTAAGTAAAGAATATAGGATTCAAACACTGTTAGATGTCATATTAACTCGAATTAAGGATGTCCCGGATCTTAGCTACCTTTTCTACACTAAGAACTTACTTGGAGAATCTCTTTGAGCTGTTCTAAACAAGTTCTCATCTCTTTACAGTCATTTTCTCTGAATTATCCATGGTTTCATGTAGTTTCCTATATTCTGCCTTCTGGTCCAAGTATAAGCTTTGCCCACTTTATCAAACAACTTCCTACACACTGTTATGAACTGATGCAGCTCGGGAACATTGTCTCTCAACTGTGTTATAGAGTGTAGTACTATATTTCAGTGAAGTGTAAGGCTTTCCAAAGCTACCGAACGTGTTTCTTTTTCTATTTCAATGGTATTCTGCCTTGTATAACACACATTTACCACTCTAGTCTCCTTTAAGTAAAGAATATAGGATTCATACAGTGTTTCATGTGATATTAACTCCAAATAAGGATTTTCCCGATCTTAGCTACCTTTTCTACACTAAGAACTGACTTGGAGAATCTCTTTCAGCTGTTCTAAACGAGTTCTCATCTGTTTACAGTCATTTTCTCTGAATTATCCATGTTTTCATGTAGTTTCCTATATTCTGCCTTCTGGTCCAAGTATAAGCTTTGCCCACTTTATCAAACAACTTCCTACACAGTGTTATGAACTGAGGCAGCTTGGGAACATTGTCTCTCAACTGTGTTATAGAGTGTAGTTCAACATTTCAGTGAAGTGTAAGGTTTTACAAAGCTGCCCAACGTGTTTCTTTCACTATTTCAATGGTATCCTGCCTTGTGTAACACACTTTTACCACACTAGTCTCCTTTAAGTAAAGAATATAGGATTCAAACACTGTTTCATGTCATATTACCTCGAATTAAGGATGTCCCGGATCTTAGCTACCTTTTCTACACTAAGAACTTACTTGGAGAATCTCTTTGAGCTGTTCTAAACAAGTTCTCATCTGTTTACAGTCATTTTCTCTGAATTATCCATGGTTTCATGTAGTTTCCTATATTCTGCCTTCTGGTCCAAGTATAAGCTTTGCCCACTTTATCAAACAACTTCCTACACACTGTTATGAACTGATGCAGCTCGGGAACATTGTCTCTCAACTGTGTTATAGAGTGTAGTACTATATTTCAGTGAAGTGTAAGGATTTCCAAAGCTACCGAACGTGTTTCTTTTTCTATTTCAATGGTATTCTGCCTTGTATAACACACATTTACCACTCTAGTCTCCTTTAAGTAAAGAATATAGGATTCATACAGTGTTTCATGTGATATTAACTCCAAATAAGGATTTCCCCGATCTTAGCTACCTTTTCTACACTAAGAACTGACTTGGAGAATCTCTTTCAGCTGTTCTAAACGAGTTCTCATCTGTTTACAGTCATTTTCTCTGAATTATCCATGTTTTCATGTAGTTTCCTATATTCTGCCTTCTGGTCCAAGTATAAGCTTTGCCCACTTTATCAAACAACTTCCTACACAGTGTTATGAACTGAGGCAGCTTGGGAACATTGTCTCTCAACTGTGTTATAGAGTGTAGTTCAACATTTCAGTGAAGTGTAAGGCTTTCCAAAGCTGCCGAACGTGTTTCTTTCTCTATTTCAATGGTATTCTGACTTGTATAACACACATATACCACTCTAGAGTCCTTTAAGTAAAGAATATAGGATTAATACAGTGTTTCATGTGATCTTAAATCAAATTAAGGATTTCCCTTATCTTAGCTACCTTTTCTATACTAACAACTGACTTGGAGAATCTCTTTCAGCTGTTCTAAACGAGTTCTCATCTGTTTACAGTCATTTTCTCTGAATTATCCATGTTTTCATGTACTTTCCTATATTCTGCCTTCTGGTCCAAGTATAAGCTTTGCCCACTTTATCAAACAACTTCCTGCACACTGTTATGAACTGAGGCAGCTTGGGAACATTGTCTCTCAACTGTGTTATAGAGTGTAGTACTACATTTCAGTGAAGTGTAAGGCTTTCCAAAGCTGCCGAACTTTTTTCTTTCTCTATTTCAATGGTATTCTGACTTGTATAACACACATTTACCACTCTAGAGTCCTTTAGGGAAAGAATATAGGATTCATACAGTGTTTCATGTGATCTTAACTCGAATTAAGGATTTCCCTTATCTTAGCTACCTTTTCTACACTATGAACTGACTTGGAGAATCTCTTTCAGCTGTTCTAAACCAGTTCTCATCTGTTTACCGTCATTTTCTCTGAATTATCCATGTTTTCATGTAGTTTCCTATATTCTGCCTTCTGGTCCAAGTATAAGCTTTGCCCACTTTATCAAACAACTTCCTACACACTGTTATGAACTGAGGCAGCTTGGGAACATTGTCTCTCAACTGTGTTATAGAGTGTAGTACTACATTTCAGTGAAGTGTAAGGCTTTACAAAGCTGCCCAACGTGTTTCTTTCTCTATTTCAATGGTATTCTGACTTGTATAACACACTTTTACCACACTAGTCTCCTTTAAGTAAAGAATATAGGATTCAAACACTGTTTCATGTCATATTAACTCGAATTAAGGATGTCCCGGATCTTAGCTACCTTTTCTACACTAAGAACTTACTTGGAGAATCTCTTTGAGCTGTTCTAAACGAGTTCTCATCTGTTTACAGTCATTTTCTCTGAATTATCCATGTTTTCATGTAGTTTCCTATATTCTGCCTTCTGGTCCAAGTATAAGCTTTGCCCACTTTAACAAACAACTTCCTACACACTGTTATGAACTGAGGCAGCTTGGGAACATTGTCTCTCAACTGTGTTATAGAGTGTAGTACTACATTTCAGTGAAGTGTAAGGCTTTCCAAAGCTGCCGAACGTGTTTCTTTCTCTATTTCAATGGTATTCTGACTTGTATAACACACATTTACCACTCTAGAGTCCTTTAGGGAAAGAATATAGGATTCATACAGTGTTTCATGTGATCTTAACTCGAATTAAGGATTTCCCTTATCTTAGCTACCTTTACTACACTATGAACTGACTTGGAGAATCTCTTTCAGCTGTTCTAAACCAGTTCTCATCTGTTTACAGTCATTTTCTCTGAATTATCCATGTTTTCATGTAGTTTCCTATATTCTGCCTTCTGGTCCAAGTATAAGCATTGCCCACTTTATTAAACAACTTCCTACACACTGTTATGAACTGAGGCAGCTTGGGAACATTGTCTCTCAACTGTGTTATAGAGTGTAGTACTACATTTCAGTGAAGTGTAAGGCTTTCCAAAGCTGCCGAACGTGTTTCTTTCTCTATTTCAGTGGTATTCTGACTTGTATAACACACATTTACCACTCTAGAGTCCTTTAGGGAAAGAATATAGGATTCATACAGTGTTTCATGTGATCTTAACTCGAATTAAGGATTTCCCTTATCTTAGCTACCTTTTCTACACTATGAACTGACTTGGAGAATCTCTTTCAGCTGTTCTAAACCAGTTCTCATCTGTTTACCATCATTTTCTCTGAATTATCCATGTTTTCATGTAGTTTCCTATATTCTGCCTTCTGGTCCAAGTATAAGCTTTGCCCACTTTATCAAACAACTTCCTACACACTGTTATGAACTGAGGCAGCTTGGGAACATTGTCTCTCAACTGTGTTATAGAGTGTAGTACTACATTTCAGTGAAGTGTAAGGCTTTACAAAGCTGCCCAACGTGTTTCTTTCACTATTTCAATGGTATCCTGCCTTGTATAACACACTTTTACCTCTCAAGTCTCCTTTAAGTAAAGAATATAGGATTCAAACACTGTTTCATGTCATATTAACTCGAATTAAGGATGTCCCGGATGTTAGCTACCTTTTCTACACTAAGAACTTACTTGGAGAATCTCTTTGAGCTGTTCTAAACAAGTTCTCATCTGTTTACAGTCATTTTCTCTGAATTATCCATGGTTTCATGTAGTTTCCTATATTCTGCCTTCTGGTCCAAGTATAAGCTTTGCCCACTTTATCAAACAACTTCCTACACACTGTTATGAACTGATGCAGCTCGGGAACATTGTCTCTCAACTGTGTTATAGAGTGTAGTACTATATTTCAGTGAAGTGTAAGGCTTTCCAAAGCTACCGAACGTGTTTCTTTTTCTATTTCAATGGTATTCTGCCTTGTATAACACACATTTACCACTCTAGTCTCCTTTAAGTAAAGAATATAGGATTCATACAGTGTTTCATGTGATATTAACTCCAAATAAGGATTTTCCCGATCTTAGCTACCTTTTCTACACTAAGAACTGACTTGGAGAATCTCTTTCAGCTGTTCTAAACGAGTTCTCATCTGTTTACAGTCATTTTCTCTGAATTATCCATGTTTTCATGTAGTTTCCTATATTCTGCCTTCTGGTCCAAGTATAAGCTTTGCCCACTTTATCAAACAACTTCCTACACAGTGTTATGAACTGAGGCAGCTTGGGAACATTGTCTCTCAACTGTGTTATAGAGTGTAGTTCAACATTTCAGTGAAGTGTAAGGTTTTACAAAGCTGCCCAACGTGTTTCTTTCACTATTTCAATGGTATCCTGCCTTGTATAACACACTTTTACCACACTAGTCTCCTTTAAGTAAAGAATATAGGATTCAAACACTGTTTCATGTCATATTACCTCGAATTAAGGATGTCCCGGATCTTAGCTACCTTTTCTACACTAAGAACTTACTTGGAGAATCTCTTTGAGCTGTTCTAAACAAGTTCTCATCTGTTTACAGTCATTTTCTCTGAATTATCCATGGTTTCATGTAGTTTCCTATATTCTGCCTTCTGGTCCAAGTATAAGCTTTGCCCACTTTATCAAACAACTTCCTACACACTGTTATGAACTGATGCAGCTCGGGAACATTGTCTCTCAACTGTGTTATAGAGTGTAGTACTATATTTCAGTGAAGTGTAAGGCTTTCCAAAGCTACCGAACGTGTTTCTTTTTCTATTTCAATGGTATTCTGCCTTGTATAACACACATTTACCACTCTAGTCTCCTTTAAGTATAGAATATAGGATTCATACAGTGTTTCATGTGATATTAACTCCAAATAAGGATTTCCCCGATCTTAGCTACCTTTTCTACACTAAGAACTGACTTGGAGAATCTCTTTCAGCTGTTCTAAACGAGTTCTCATCTGTTTACAGTCATTTTCTCTGAATTATCCATGTTTTCATGTAGTTTCCTATATTCTGCCTTCTGGTCCAAGTATAAGCTTTGCCCACTTTATCAAACAACTTCCTACACAGTGTTATGAACTGAGGCAGCTTGGGAACATTGTCTCTCAACTGTGTTATAGAGTGTAGTTCAACATTTCAGTGAAGTGTAAGGCTTTCCAAAGCTGCCGAACGTGTTTCTTTCTCTATTTCAATGGTGTTCTGACTTGTATAACACACATATACCACTCTAGAGTCCTTTAAGTAAAGAATATAGGATTCATACAGTGTTTCATGTGATCTTAAATCAAATTAAGGATTTCTCTTATCTTAGCTACCTTTTCTATACTAACAACTGACTTGGAGAATCTCTTTCAGCTGTTCTAAACGAGTTCTCATCTGTTTACAGTCATTTTCTCTGAATTATCCATGTTTTCATGTACTTTCCTATATTCTGCCTTCTGGTCCAAGTATAAGCTTTGCCCACTTTATCAAACAACTTCCTGCACACTGTTATGAACTGAGGCAGCTTGGGAACATTGTCTCTCAACTGTGTTATAGAGTGTAGTACTACATTTCAGTGAAGTGTAAGGCTTTCCAAAGCTGCCGAACGTGTTTCTTTCTCTATTTCAATGGTATTCTGACTTGTATAACACACATTTACCACTCTAGAGTCCTTTAGGGAAAGAATATAGGATTCATACAGTGTTTCATGTGATCTTAACTCGAATTAAGGATTTCCCTTATCTTAGCTACCTTTTCTACACTATGAACTGACTTGGAGAATCTCTTTCAGCTGTTCTAAACCAGTTCTCATCTGTTTACAGTCATTTTCTCTGAATTATCCATGTTTTCATGTAGTTTCCTATATTCTGCCTTCTGGTCCAAGTATAAGCATTGCCCACTTTATCAAACAACTTCCTACACACTGTTATGAACTGAGGCAGCTTGGGAACATTGTCTCTCAACTGTGTTATAGAGTGTAGTACTACATTTCAGTGAAGTGTAAGGCTTTCCAAAGCTGCCGAACTTTTTTCTTTCTCTATTTCAATGGTATTCTGACTTGTATAACACACATTTACCACTCTAGAGTCCTTTAGGGAAAGAATATAGGATTCATACAGTGTTTCATGTGATCTTAACTCGAATTAAGGATTTCCCTTATCTTAGCTACCTTTTCTACACTATGAACTGACTTGGAGAATCTCTTTCAGCTGTTCTAAACCAGTTCTCATCTGTTTACCGTCATTTTCTCTGAATTATCCATGTTTTCATGTAGTTTCCTATATTCTGCCTTCTGGTCCAAGTATAAGCTTTGCCCACTTTATCAAACAACTTCCTACACACTGTTATGAACTGAGGCAGCTTGGGAACATTGTCTCTCAACTGTGTTATAGAGTGTAGTACTACATTTCAGTGAAGTGTAAGGCTTTACAAAGCTGCCCAACGTGTTTCTTTCTCTATTTCAATGGTATTCTGACTTGTATAACACACTTTTACCACACTAGTCTCCTTTAAGTAAAGAATATAGGATTCAAACACTGTTTCATGTCATATTAACTCGAATTAAGGATGTCCCGGATCTTAGCTACCTTTTCTACACTAAGAACTTACTTGGAGAATCTCTTTGAGCTGTTCTAAACGAGTTCTCATCTGTTTACAGTCATTTTCTCTGAATTATCCATGTTTTCATGTAGTTTCCTATATTCTGCCTTCTGGTCCAAGTATAAGCTTTGCCCACTTTAACAAACAACTTCCTACACACTGTTATGAACTGAGGCAGCTTGGGAACATTGTCTCTCAACTGTGTTATAGAGTGTAGTACTACATTTCAGTGAAGTGTAAGGCTTTCCAAAGCTGCCGAACGTGTTTCTTTCTCTATTTCAATGGTATTCTGACTTGTATAACACACATTTACCACTCTAGAGTCCTTTAGGGAAAGAATATAGGATTCATACAGTGTTTCATGTGATCTTAACTCGAATTAAGGATTTCCCTTATCTTAGCTACCTTTACTACACTATGAACTGACTTGGAGAATCTCTTTCAGCTGTTCTAAACGAGTTCTCATCTGTTTACAGTCATTTTCTCTGAATTATCCATGTTTTCATGTAGTTTCCTATATTCTGCCTTCTGGTCCAAGTATAAGCATTGCCCACTTTATTAAACAACTTCCTACACACTGTTATGAACTGAGGCAGCTTGGGAACATTGTCTCTCAACTGTGTTATAGAGTGTAGTACTACATTTCAGTGAAGTGTAAGGCTTTCCAAAGCTGCCGAACGTGTTTCTTTCTCTATTTCAATGGTATTCTGACTTGTATAACACACATTTACCACTCTAGAGTCCTTTAGTGAAAGAATATAGGATTCATACAGTGTTTCATGTGATATTAACTCCAAATAAGGATTTCCCCGATCTTAGCTACCTTTTCTACACTAAGAACTGACTTGGAGAATCTCTTTCAGCTGTTCTAAACGAGTTCTCATCTGTTTACAGTCATTTTCTCTGAATTATCCATGTTTTCATGTAGTTTCCTATATTCTGCCTTCTGGTCCAAGTATAAGCTTTGCCCACTTTATCAAACAACTTCCTACACAGTGTTATGAACTGAGGCAGCTTGGGAACAGTGTCTCTCAACTGTGTTATAGAGTGTAGTTCAACATTTCAGTGAAGTGTAAGGCTTTCCAAAGCTGCCGAACGTGTTTCTTTCTCTATTTCAATGGTATTCTGACTTGTATAACACACATATACCACTCTAGAGTCCTTTAAGTAAAGAATATAGGATTCATACAGTGTTTCATGTGATCTTAAATCAAATTAAGGATTTCCCTTATCTTAGCTACCTTTTCTATACTAACAACTGACTTGGAGAATCTCTTTCAGCTGTTCTAAACGAGTTCTCATCTGTTTACAGTCATTTTCTCTGAATTATCCATGTTTTCATGTACTTTCCTATATTCTGCCTTCTGGTCCAAGTATAAGCTTTGCCCACTTTATCAAACAACTTCCTGCACACTGTTATGAACTGAGGCAGCTTGGGAACATTGTCTCTCAACTGTGTTATAGAGTGTAGTACTACATTTCAGTGAAGTGTAAGGCTTTCCAAAGCTGCCGAACGTGTTTCTTTCTCTATTTCAATGGTATTCTGACTTGTATAACACACATTTACCACTCTAGAGTCCTTTAGGGAAAGAATATAGGATTCATACAGTGTTTCATGTGATCTTAACTCGAATTAAGGATTTCCCTTATCTTAGCTACCTTTTCTACACTATGAACTGACTTGGAGAATCTCTTTCAGCTGTTCTAAACCAGTTCTCATCTGTTTACAGTCATTTTCTCTGAATTATCCATGTTTTCATGTAGTTTCCTATATTCTGCCTTCTGGTCCAAGTATAAGCATTGCCCACTTTATCAAACAACTTCCTACACACTGTTATGAACTGAGGCAGCTTGGGAACATTGTCTCTCAACTGTGTTATAGAGTGTAGTACTACATTTCAGTGAAGTGTAAGGCTTTCCAAAGCTGCCGAACTTTTTTCTTTCTCTATTTCAATGGTATTCTGACTTGTATAACACACATTTACCACTCTAGAGTCCTTTAGGGAAAGAATATAGGATTCATACAGTGTTTCATGTGATCTTAACTCGAATTAAGGATTTCCCTTATCTTAGCTACCTTTTCTACACTATGAACTGACTTGGAGAATCTCTTTCAGCTGTTCTAAACCAGTTCTCATCTGTTTACCGTCATTTTCTCTGAATTATCCATGTTTTCATGTAGTTTCCTATATTCTGCCTTCTGGTCCAAGTATAAGCTTTGCCCACTTTATCAAACAACTTCCTACACACTGTTATGAACTGAGGCAGCTTGGGAACATTGTCTCTCAACTGTGTTATAGAGTGTAGTACTACATTTCAGTGAAGTGTAAGGCTTTACAAAGCTGCCCAACGTGTTTCTTTCTCTATTTCAATGGTATTCTGACTTGTATAACACACTTTTACCACACTAGTCTCCTTTAAGTAAAGAATATAGGATTCAAACACTGTTTCATGTCATATTAACTCGAATTAAGGATGTCCCGGATCTTAGCTACCTTTTCTACACTAAGAACTTACTTGGAGAATCTCTTTGAGCTGTTCTAAACGAGTTCTCATCTGTTTACAGTCATTTTCTCTGAATTATCCATGTTTTCATGTAGTTTCCTATATTCTGCCTTCTGGTCCAAGTATAAGCTTTGCCCACTTTAACAAACAACTTCCTACACACTGTTATGAACTGAGGCAGCTTGGGAACATTGTCTCTCAACTGTGTTATAGAGTGTAGTACTACATTTCAGTGAAGTGTAAGGCTTTCCAAAGCTGCCGAACGTGTTTCTTTCTCTATTTCAATGGTATTCTGACTTGTATAACACACATTTACCACTCTAGAGTCCTTTAGGGAAAGAATATAGGATTCATACAGTGTTTCATGTGATCTTAACTCGAATTAAGGATTTCCCTTATCTTAGCTACCTTTTCTACACTATGAACTGACTTGGAGAATCTCTTTCAGCTGTTCTAAACCAGTTCTCATCTGTTTACCGTCATTTTCTCTGAATTATCCATGTTTTCATGTAGTTTCCTATATTCTGCCTTCTGGTCCAAGTATAATCTTTGCCCACTTTATCAAACAACTTCCTACACACTGTTATGAACTGAGGCAGCTTGGGAACATTGTCTCTCAACTGTGTTATAGAGTGTAGTACTACATTTCAGTGAAGTGTAAGGCTTTACAAAGCTGCCCAACGTGTTTCTTTCACTATTTCAATGGTATCCTGCCTTGTATAACACACTTTTACCACTCTAGTCTCCTTTAAGTAAAGAATATAGGATTCAAACACTGTTTCATGTCATATTAACTCGAATTAAGGATGTCCCGGATCTTAGCTACCTTTTCTACACTAAGAACTTACTTGGAGAATCTCTTTGAGCTGTTCTAAACAAGTTCTCATCTGTTTACAGTCATTTTCTCTGAATTATCCATGGTTTCATGTAGTTTCCTATATTCTGCCTTCTGGTCCAAGTATAAGCTTTGCCCACTTTATCAAACAACTTCCTACACACTGTTATGAACTGATGCAGCTCGGGAACATTGTCTCTCAACTGTGTTATAGAGTGTAGTACTATATTTCAGTGAAGTGTAAGGCTTTCCAAAGCTACCGAACGTGTTTCTTTTTCTATTTCAATGGTATTCTGCCTTGTATAACACACATTTACCACTCTAGTCTCCTTTAAGTAAAGAATATAGGATTCGTACAGTGTTTCATGTGATCTTAAATCAAATTAAGGATTTCCCTTATCTTAGCTACCTTTTCTACACTATGAACTGACTTGGAGAATCTCTTTCAGCTGTTCTAAACCAGTTCTCATCTGTTTACCGTCATTTTCTCTGAATTATCCATGTTTTCATGTAGTTTCCTATATTCTGCCTTCTGGTCCAAGTATAAGCTTTGCCCACTTTATCAAACAACTTCCTACACACTGTTATGAACTGAGGCAGCTTGGGAACATTGTCTCTCAACTGTGTTATAGAGTGTAGTACTACATTTCAGTGAAGTGTAAGGCTTTACAAAGCTGCCCAACGTGTTTCTTTCTCTATTTCAATGGTATTCTGACTTGTATAACACACTTTTACCACACTAGTCTCCTTTAAGTAAAGAATATAGGATTCAAACACTGTTTCATGTCATATTAACTCGAATTAAGGATGTCCCGGATCTTAGCTACCTTTTCTACACTAAGAACTTACTTGGAGAATCTCTTTGAGCTGTTCTAAACGAGTTCTCATCTGTTTACAGTCATTTTCTCTGAATTATCCATGTTTTCATGTAGTTTCCTATATTCTGCCTTCTGGTCCAAGTATAAGCTTTGCCCACTTTAACAAACAACTTCCTACACACTGTTATGAACTGAGGCAGCTTGGGAACATTGTCTCTCAACTGTGTTATAGAGTGTAGTACTACATTTCAGTGAAGTGTAAGGCTTTCCAAAGCTGCCGAACGTGTTTCTTTCTCTATTTCAATGGTATTCTGACTTGTATAACACACATTTACCACTCTAGAGTCCTTTAGGGAAAGAATATAGGATTCATACAGTGTTTCATGTGATCTTAACTCGAATTAAGGATTTCCCTTATCTTAGCTACCTTTACTACACTATGAACTGACTTGGAGAATCTCTTTCAGCTGTTCTAAACCAGTTCTCATCTGTTTACAGTCATTTTCTCTGAATTATCCATGTTTTCATGTAGTTTCCTATATTCTGCCTTCTGGTCCAAGTATAAGCATTGCCCACTTTATTAAACAACTTCCTACACACTGTTATGAACTGAGGCAGCTTGGGAACATTGTCTCTCAACTGTGTTATAGAGTGTAGTACTACATTTCAGTGAAGTGTAAGGCTTTCCAAAGCTGCCGAACGTGTTTCTTTTTCTATTTCAATGGTATTCTGCCTTGTATAACACACATTTACCACTCTAGTCTCCTTTAAGTAAAGAATATAGGATTCATACAGTGTTTCATGTGATATTAACTCCAAATAAGGATTTTCCCGATCTTAGCTACCTTTTCTACACTAAGAACTGACTTGGAGAATCTCTTTCAGCTGTTCTAAACGAGTTCTCATCTGTTTACAGTCATTTTCTCTGAATTATCCATGTTTTCATGTAGTTTCCTATATTCTGCCTTCTGGTCCAAGTATAAGCTTTGCCCACTTTATCAAACAACTTCCTACACAGTGTTATGAACTGAGGCAGCTTGGGAACATTGTCTCTCAACTGTGTTATAGAGTGTAGTTCAACATTTCAGTGAAGTGTAAGGTTTTACAAAGCTGCCCAACGTGTTTCTTTCACTATTTCAATGGTATCCTGCCTTGTATAACACACTTTTACCACACTAGTCTCCTTTAAGTAAAGAATATAGGATTCAAACACTGTTTCATGTCATATTACCTCGAATTAAGGATGTCCCGGATCTTAGCTACCTTTTCTACACTAAGAACTTACTTGGAGAATCTCTTTGAGCTGTTCTAAACAAGTTCTCATCTGTTTACAGTCATTTTCTCTGAATTATCCATGGTTTCATGTAGTTTCCTATATTCTGCCTTCTGGTCCAAGTATAAGCTTTGCCCACTTTATCAAACAACTTCCTACACACTGTTATGAACTGATGCAGCTCGGGAACATTGTCTCTCAACTGTGTTATAGAGTGTAGTACTATATTTCAGTGAAGTGTAAGGCTTTCCAAAGCTACCGAACGTGTTTCTTTTTCTATTTCAATGGTATTCTGCCTTGTATAACACACATTTACCACTCTAGTCTCCTTTAAGTATAGAATATAGGATTCATACAGTGTTTCATGTGATATTAACTCCAAATAAGGATTTCCCCGATCTTAGCTACCTTTTCTACACTAAGAACTGACTTGGAGAATCTCTTTCAGCTGTTCTAAACGAGTTCTCATCTGTTTACAGTCATTTTCTCTGAATTATCCATGTTTTCATGTAGTTTCCTATATTCTGCCTTCTGGTCCAAGTATAAGCTTTGCCCACTTTATCAAACAACTTCCTACACAGTGTTATGAACTGAGGCAGCTTGGGAACATTGTCTCTCAACTGTGTTATAGAGTGTAGTTCAACATTTCAGTGAAGTGTAAGGCTTTCCAAAGCTGCCGAACGTGTTTCTTTCTCTATTTCAATGGTGTTCTGACTTGTATAACACACATATACCACTCTAGAGTCCTTTAAGTAAAGAATATAGGATTCATACAGTGTTTCATGTGATCTTAAATCAAATTAAGGATTTCTCTTATCTTAGCTACCTTTTCTATACTAACAACTGACTTGGAGAATCTCTTTCAGCTGTTCTAAACGAGTTCTCATCTGTTTACAGTCATTTTCTCTGAATTATCCATGTTTTCATGTACTTTCCTATATTCTGCCTTCTGGTCCAAGTATAAGCTTTGCCCACTTTATCAAACAACTTCCTGCACACTGTTATGAACTGAGGCAGCTTGGGAACATTGTCTCTCAACTGTGTTATAGAGTGTAGTACTACATTTCAGTGAAGTGTAAGGCTTTCCAAAGCTGCCGAACGTGTTTCTTTCTCTATTTCAATGGTATTCTGACTTGTATAACAGACATTTACCACTCTAGAGTCCTTTAGGGAAAGAATATAGGATTCATACAGTGTTTCATGTGATCTTAACTCGAATTAAGGATTTCCCTTATCTTAGCTACCTTTTCTACACTATGAACTGACTTGGAGAATCTCTTTCAGCTGTTCTAAACCAGTTCTCATCTGTTTACAGTCATTTTCTCTGAATTATCCATGTTTTCATGTAGTTTCCTATATTCTGCCTTCTGGTCCAAGTATAAGCATTGCCCACTTTATCAAACAACTTCCTACACACTGTTATGAACTGAGGCAGCTTGGGAACATTGTCTCTCAACTGTGTTATAGAGTGTAGTACTACATTTCAGTGAAGTGTAAGGCTTTCCAAAGCTGCCGAACTTTTTTCTTTCTCTATTTCAATGGTATTCTGACTTGTATAACACACATTTACCACTCTAGAGTCCTTTAGGGAAAGAATATAGGATTCATACAGTGTTTCATGTGATCTTAACTCGAATTAAGGATTTCCCTTATCTTAGCTACCTTTTCTACACTATGAACTGACTTGGAGAATCTCTTTCAGCTGTTCTAAACCAGTTCTCATCTGTTTACCGTCATTTTCTCTGAATTATCCATGTTTTCATGTAGTTTCCTATATTCTGCCTTCTGGTCCAAGTATAAGCTTTGCCCACTTTATCAAACAACTTCCTACACACTGTTATGAACTGAGGCAGCTTGGGAACATTGTCTCTCAACTGTGTTATAGAGTGTAGTACTACATTTCAGTGAAGTGTAAGGCTTTACAAAGCTGCCCAACGTGTTTCTTTCTCTATTTCAATGGTATTCTGACTTGTATAACACACTTTTACCACACTAGTCTCCTTTAAGTAAAGAATATAGGATTCAAACACTGTTTCATGTCATATTAACTCGAATTAAGGATGTCCCGGATCTTAGCTACCTTTTCTACACTAAGAACTTACTTGGAGAATCTCTTTGAGCTGTTCTAAACGAGTTCTCATCTGTTTACAGTCATTTTCTCTGAATTATCCATGTTTTCATGTAGTTTCCTATATTCTGCCTTCTGGTCCAAGTATAAGCTTTGCCCACTTTAACAAACAACTTCCTACACACTGTTATGAACTGAGGCAGCTTGGGAACATTGTCTCTCAACTGTGTTATAGAGTGTAGTACTACATTTCAGTGAAGTGTAAGGCTTTCCAAAGCTGCCGAACGTGTTTCTTTCTCTATTTCAATGGTATTCTGACTTGTATAACACACATTTACCACTCTAGAGTCCTTTAGGGAAAGAATATAGGATTCATACAGTGTTTCATGTGATCTTAACTCGAATTAAGGATTTCCCTTATCTTAGCTACCTTTACTACACTATGAACTGACTTGGAGAATCTCTTTCAGCTGTTCTAAACGAGTTCTCATCTGTTTACAGTCATTTTCTCTGAATTATCCATGTTTTCATGTAGTTTCCTATATTCTGCCTTCTGGTCCAAGTATAAGCATTGCCCACTTTATTAAACAACTTCCTACACACTGTTATGAACTGAGGCAGCTTGGGAACATTGTCTCTCAACTGTGTTATAGAGTGTAGTACTACATTTCAGTGAAGTGTAAGGCTTTCCAAAGCTGCCGAACGTGTTTCTTTCTCTATTTCAATGGTATTCTGACTTGTATAACACACATTTACCACTCTAGAGTCCTTTAGTGAAAGAATATAGGATTCATACAGTGTTTCATGTGATATTAACTCCAAATAAGGATTTCCCCGATCTTAGCTACCTTTTCTACACTAAGAACTGACTTGGAGAATCTCTTTCAGCTGTTCTAAACGAGTTCTCATCTGTTTACAGTCATTTTCTCTGAATTATCCATGTTTTCATGTAGTTTCCTATATTCTGCCTTCTGGTCCAAGTATAAGCTTTGCCCACTTTATCAAACAACTTCCTACACAGTGTTATGAACTGAGGCAGCTTGGGAACAGTGTCTCTCAACTGTGTTATAGAGTGTAGTTCAACATTTCAGTGAAGTGTAAGGCTTTCCAAAGCTGCCGAACGTGTTTCTTTCTCTATTTCAATGGTATTCTGACTTGTATAACACACATATACCACTCTAGAGTCCTTTAAGTAAAGAATATAGGATTCATACAGTGTTTCATGTGATCTTAAATCAAATTAAGGATTTCCCTTATCTTAGCTACCTTTTCTATACTAACAACTGACTTGGAGAATCTCTTTCAGCTGTTCTAAACGAGTTCTCATCTGTTTACAGTCATTTTCTCTGAATTATCCATGTTTTCATGTACTTTCCTATATTCTGCCTTCTGGTCCAAGTATAAGCTTTGCCCACTTTATCAAACAACTTCCTGCACACTGTTATGAACTGAGGCAGCTTGGGAACATTGTCTCTCAACTGTGTTATAGAGTGTAGTACTACATTTCAGTGAAGTGTAAGGCTTTCCAAAGCTGCCGAACGTGTTTCTTTCTCTATTTCAATGGTATTCTGACTTGTATAACACACATTTACCACTCTAGAGTCCTTTAGGGAAAGAATATAGGATTCATACAGTGTTTCATGTGATCTTAACTCGAATTAAGGATTTCCCTTATCTTAGCTACCTTTTCTACACTATGAACTGACTTGGAGAATCTCTTTCAGCTGTTCTAAACCAGTTCTCATCTGTTTACAGTCATTTTCTCTGAATTATCCATGTTTTCATGTAGTTTCCTATATTCTGCCTTCTGGTCCAAGTATAAGCATTGCCCACTTTATCAAACAACTTCCTACACACTGTTATGAACTGAGGCAGCTTGGGAACATTGTCTCTCAACTGTGTTATAGAGTGTAGTACTACATTTCAGTGAAGTGTAAGGCTTTCCAAAGCTGCCGAACTTTTTTCTTTCTCTATTTCAATGGTATTCTGACTTGTATAACACACATTTACCACTCTAGAGTCCTTTAGGGAAAGAATATAGGATTCATACAGTGTTTCATGTGATCTTAACTCGAATTAAGGATTTCCCTTATCTTAGCTACCTTTTCTACACTATGAACTGACTTGGAGAATCTCTTTCAGCTGTTCTAAACCAGTTCTCATCTGTTTACCGTCATTTTCTCTGAATTATCCATGTTTTCATGTAGTTTCCTATATTCTGCCTTCTGGTCCAAGTATAAGCTTTGCCCACTTTATCAAACAACTTCCTACACACTGTTATGAACTGAGGCAGCTTGGGAACATTGTCTCTCAACTGTGTTATAGAGTGTAGTACTACATTTCAGTGAAGTGTAAGGCTTTACAAAGCTGCCCAACGTGTTTCTTTCTCTATTTCAATGGTATTCTGACTTGTATAACACACTTTTACCACACTAGTCTCCTTTAAGTAAAGAATATAGGATTCAAACACTGTTTCATGTCATATTAACTCGAATTAAGGATGTCCCGGATCTTAGCTACCTTTTGTACACTAAGAACTTACTTGGAGAATCTCTTTGAGCTGTTCTAAACGAGTTCTCATCTGTTTACAGTCATTTTCTCTGAATTATCCATGTTTTCATGTAGTTTCCTATATTCTGCCTTCTGGTCCAAGTATAAGCTTTGCCCACTTTAACAAACAACTTCCTACACACTGTTATGAACTGAGGCAGCTTGGGAACATTGTCTCTCAACTGTGTTATAGAGTGTAGTACTACATTTCAGTGAAGTGTAAGGCTTTCCAAAGCTGCCGAACGTGTTTCTTTCTCTATTTCAATGGTATTCTGACTTGTATAACACACATTTACCACTCTAGAGTCCTTTAGGGAAAGAATATAGGATTCATACAGTGTTTCATGTGATCTTAACTCGAATTAAGGATTTCCCTTATCTTAGCTACCTTTTCTACACTATGAACTGACTTGGAGAATCTCTTTCAGCTGTTCTAAACCAGTTCTCATCTGTTTACCGTCATTTTCTCTGAATTATCCATGTTTTCATGTAGTTTCCTATATTCTGCCTTCTGGTCCAAGTATAATCTTTGCCCACTTTATCAAACAACTTCCTACACACTGTTATGAACTGAGGCAGCTTGGGAACATTGTCTCTCAACTGTGTTATAGAGTGTAGTACTACATTTCAGTGAAGTGTAAGGCTTTACAAAGCTGCCCAACGTGTTTCTTTCACTATTTCAATGGTATCCTGCCTTGTATAACACACTTTTACCACTCTAGTCTCCTTTAAGTAAAGAATATAGGATTCAAACACTGTTTCATGTCATATTAACTCGAATTAAGGATGTCCCGGATCTTAGCTACCTTTTCTACACTAAGAACTTACTTGGAGAATCTCTTTGAGCTGTTCTAAACAAGTTCTCATCTGTTTACAGTCATTTTCTCTGAATTATCCATGGTTTCATGTAGTTTCCTATATTCTGCCTTCTGGTCCAAGTATAAGCTTTGCCCACTTTATCAAACAACTTCCTACACACTGTTATGAACTGATGCAGCTCGGGAACATTGTCTCTCAACTGTGTTATAGAGTGTAGTACTATATTTCAGTGAAGTGTAAGGCTTTCCAAAGCTACCGAACGTGTTTCTTTTTCTATTTCAATGGTATTCTGCCTTGTATAACACACATTTACCACTCTAGTCTCCTTTAAGTAAAGAATATAGGATTCGTACAGTGTTTCATGTGATCTTAAATCAAATTAAGGATTTCCCTTATCTTAGCTACCTTTTCTACACTATGAACTGACTTGGAGAATCTCTTTCAGCTGTTCTAAACCAGTTCTCATCTGTTTACCGTCATTTTCTCTGAATTATCCATGTTTTCATGTAGTTTCCTATATTCTGCCTTCTGGTCCAAGTATAAGCTTTGCCCACTTTATCAAACAACTTCCTACACACTGTTATGAACTGAGGCAGCTTGGGAACATTGTCTCTCAACTGTGTTATAGAGTGTAGTACTACATTTCAGTGAAGTGTAAGGCTTTACAAAGCTGCCCAACGTGTTTCTTTCTCTATTTCAATGGTATTCTGACTTGTATAACACACTTTTACCACACTAGTCTCCTTTAAGTAAAGAATATAGGATTCAAACACTGTTTCATGTCATATTAACTCGAATTAAGGATGTCCCGGATCTTAGCTACCTTTTCTACACTAAGAACTTACTTGGAGAATCTCTTTGAGCTGTTCTAAACGAGTTCTCATCTGTTTACAGTCATTTTCTCTGAATTATCCATGTTTTCATGTAGTTTCCTATATTCTGCCTTCTGGTCCAAGTATAAGCTTTGCCCACTTTAACAAACAACTTCCTACACACTGTTATGAACTGAGGCAGCTTGGGAACATTGTCTCTCAACTGTGTTATAGAGTGTAGTACTACATTTCAGTGAAGTGTAAGGCTTTCCAAAGCTGCCGAACGTGTTTCTTTCTCTATTTCAATGGTATTCTGACTTGTATAACACACATTTACCACTCTAGAGTCCTTTAGGGAAAGAATATAGGATTCATACAGTGTTTCATGTGATCTTAACTCGAATTAAGGATTTCCCTTATCTTAGCTACCTTTACTACACTATGAACTGACTTGGAGAATCTCTTTCAGCTGTTCTAAACCAGTTCTCATCTGTTTACAGTCATTTTCTCTGAATTATCCATGTTTTCATGTAGTTTCCTATATTCTGCCTTCTGGTCCAAGTATAAGCATTGCCCACTTTATTAAACAACTTCCTACACACTGTTATGAACTGAGGCAGCTTGGGAACATTGTCTCTCAACTGTGTTATAGAGTGTAGTACTACATTTCAGTGAAGTGTAAGGCTTTCCAAAGCTGCCGAACGTGTTTCTTTCTCTATTTCAATGGTATTCTGACTTGTATAACACACATTTACCACTCTAGAGTCCTTTAGGGAAAGAATATAGGATTCATACAGTGTTTCATGTGATCTTAACTCGAATTAAGGATTTCCCTTATCTTAGCTACCTTTTCTACACTATGAACTGACTTGGAGAATCTCTTTCAGCTGTTCTAAACCAGTTCTCATCTGTTTACCATCATTTTCTCTGAATTATCCATGTTTTCATGTAGTTTCCTATATTCTGCCTTCTGGTCCAAGTATAAGCTTTGCCCACTTTATCAAACAACTTCCTACACACTGTTATGAACTGAGGCAGCTTGGGAACATTGTCTCTCAACTGTGTTATAGAGTGTAGTACTACATTTCAGTGAAGTGTAAGGCTTTACAAAGCTGCCCAACGTGTTTCTTTCACTATTTCAATGGTATCCTGCCTTGTATAACACACTTTTACCACTCAAGTCTCCTTTAAGTAAAGAATATAGGATTCAAACACTGTTTCATGTCATATTAACTCGAATTAAGGATGTCCCGGATGTTAGCTACCTTTTCTACACTAAGAACTTACTTGGAGAATCTCTTTGAGCTGTTCTAAACAAGTTCTCATCTGTTTACAGTCATTTTCTCTGAATTATCCATGGTTTCATGTAGTTTCCTATATTCTGCCTTCTGGTCCAAGTATAAGCTTTGCCCACTTTATCAAACAACTTCCTACACACTGTTATGAACTGATGCAGCTCGGGAACATTGTCTCTCAACTGTGTTATAGAGTGTAGTACTATATTTCAGTGAAGTGTAAGGCTTTCCAAAGCTACCGAACGTGTTTCTTTTTCTATTTCAATGGTATTCTGCCTTGTATAACACACATTTACCACTCTAGTCTCCTTTAAGTAAAGAATATAGGATTCATACAGTGTTTCATGTGATATTAACTCCAAATAAGGATTTTCCCGATCTTAGCTACCTTTTCTACACTAAGAACTGACTTGGAGAATCTCTTTCAGCTGTTCTAAACGAGTTCTCATCTGTTTACAGTCATTTTCTCTGAATTATCCATGTTTTCATGTAGTTTCCTATATTCTGCCTTCTGGTCCAAGTATAAGCTTTGCCCACTTTATCAAACAACTTCCTACACAGTGTTATGAACTGAGGCAGCTTGGGAACATTGTCTCTCAACTGTGTTATAGAGTGTAGTTCAACATTTCAGTGAAGTGTAAGGTTTTACAAAGCTGCCCAACGTGTTTCTTTCACTATTTCAATGGTATCCTGCCTTGTATAACACACTTTTACCACACTAGTCTCCTTTAAGTAAAGAATATAGGATTCAAACACTGTTTCATGTCATATTACCTCGAATTAAGGATGTCCCGGATCTTAGCTACCTTTTCTACACTAAGAACTTACTTGGAGAATCTCTTTGAGCTGTTCTAAACAAGTTCTCATCTGTTTACAGTCATTTTCTCTGAATTATCCATGGTTTCATGTAGTTTCCTATATTCTGCCTTCTGGTCCAAGTATAAGCTTTGCCCACTTTATCAAACAACTTCCTACACACTGTTATGAACTGATGCAGCTCGGGAACATTGTCTCTCAACTGTGTTATAGAGTGTAGTACTATATTTCAGTGAAGTGTAAGGCTTTCCAAAGCTACCGAACGTGTTTCTTTTTCTATTTCAATGGTATTCTGCCTTGTATAACACACATTTACCACTCTAGTCTCCTTTAAGTAAAGAATATAGGATTCATACAGTGTTTCATGTGATATTAACTCCAAATAAGGATTTCCCCGATCTTAGCTACCTTTTCTACACTAAGAACTGACTTGGAGAATCTCTTTCAGCTGTTCTAAACGAGTTCTCATCTGTTTACAGTCATTTTCTCTGAATTATCCATGTTTTCATGTAGTTTCCTATATTCTGCCTTCTGGTCCAAGTATAAGCTTTGCCCACTTTATCAAACAACTTCCTACACAGTGTTATGAACTGAGGCAGCTTGGGAACATTGTCTCTCAACTGTGTTATAGAGTGTAGTTCAACATTTCAGTGAAGTGTAAGGCTTTCCAAAGCTGCCGAACGTGTTTCTTTCTCTATTTCAATGGTGTTCTGACTTGTATAACACACATATACCACTCTAGAGTCCTTTAAGTAAAGAATATAGGATTCATACAGTGTTTCATGTGATCTTAAATCAAATTAAGGATTTCCCTTATCTTAGCTACCTTTTCTATACTAACAACTGACTTGGAGAATCTCTTTCAGCTGTTCTAAACGAGTTCTCATCTGTTTACAGTCATTTTCTCTGAATTATCCATGTTTTCATGTACTTTCCTATATTCTGCCTTCTGGTCCAAGTATAAGCTTTGCCCACTTTATCAAACAACTTCCTGCACACTGTTATGAACTGAGGCAGCTTGGGAACATTGTCTCTCAACTGTGTTATAGAGTGTAGTACTACATTTCAGTGAAGTGTAAGGCTTTCCAAAGCTGCCGAACGTGTTTCTTTCTCTATTTCAATGGTATTCTGACTTGTATAACACACATTTACCACTCTAGAGTCCTTTAGGGAAAGAATATAGGATTCATACAGTGTTTCATGTGATCTTAACTCGAATTAAGGATTTCCCTTATCTTAGCTACCTTTTCTACACTATGAACTGACTTGGAGAATCTCTTTCAGCTGTTCTAAACCAGTTCTCATCTGTTTACAGTCATTTTCTCTGAATTATCCATGTTTTCATGTAGTTTCCTATATTCTGCCTTCTGGTCCAAGTATAAGCATTGCCCACTTTATCAAACAACTTCCTACACACTGTTATGAACTGAGGCAGCTTGGGAACATTGTCTCTCAACTGTGTTATAGAGTGTAGTACTACATTTCAGTGAAGTGTAAGGCTTTCCAAAGCTGCCGAACTTTTTTCTTTCTCTATTTCAATGGTATTCTGACTTGTATAACACACATTTACCACTCTAGAGTCCTTTAGGGAAAGAATATAGGATTCATACAGTGTTTCATGTGATCTTAACTCGAATTAAGGATTTCCCTTATCTTAGCTACCTTTTCTACACTATGAACTGACTTGGAGAATCTCTTTCAGCTGTTCTAAACCAGTTCTCATCTGTTTACCGTCATTTTCTCTGAATTATCCATGTTTTCATGTAGTTTCCTATATTCTGCCTTCTGGTCCAAGTATAATCTTTGCCCACTTTATCAAACAACTTCCTACACACTGTTATGAACTGAGGCAGCTTGGGAACATTGTCTCTCAACTGTGTTATAGAGTGTAGTACTACATTTCAGTGAAGTGTAAGGCTTTACAAAGCTGCCCAACGTGTTTCTTTCACTATTTCAATGGTATCCTGCCTTGTATAACACACTTTTACCACTCTAGTCTCCTTTAAGTAAAGAATATAGGATTCAAACACTGTTTCATGTCATATTAACTCGAATTAAGGATGTCCCGGATCTTAGCTACCTTTTCTACACTAAGAACTTACTTGGAGAATCTCTTTGAGCTGTTCTAAACAAGTTCTCATCTGTTTACAGTCATTTTCTCTGAATTATCCATGGTTTCATGTAGTTTCCTATATTCTGCCTTCTGGTCCAAGTATAAGCTTTGCCCACTTTATCAAACAACTTCCTACACACTGTTATGAACTGATGCAGCTCGGGAACATTGTCTCTCAACTGTGTTATAGAGTGTAGTACTATATTTCAGTGAAGTGTAAGGCTTTCCAAAGCTACCGAACGTGTTTCTTTTTCTATTTCAATGGTATTCTGCCTTGTATAACACACATTTACCACTCTAGTCTCCTTTAAGTAAAGAATATAGGATTCGTACAGTGTTTCATGTGATCTTAAATCAAATTAAGGATTTCCCTTATCTTAGCTACCTTTTCTATACTAACAACTGACTTGGAGAATCTCTTTCAGCTGTTCTAAACGAGTTCTCATCTGTTTACAGTCATTTTCTCTGAATTATCCATGGTTTCATGTAGTTTCCTATATTCTGCCTTCTGGTCCAAGTATAAGCTTTGCCCACTTTATCAAACAACTTCCTACACAGTGTTATGAACTGAGGCAGCTTGGGAACATTGTCTCTCAACTGTGTTATAGAGTGTAGTTCAACATTTCAGTGAAGTGTAAGGCTTTCCAAAGCTGCCGAACGTGTTTCTTTCTCTATTTCAATGGTATTCTGACTTGTATAACACACATATACCACTCTAGAGTCCTTTAAGTAAAGAATATAGGATTCATACAGTGTTTCATGTGATCTTAAATCAAATTAAGGATTTCCCTTATCTTAGCTACTTTTTCTATAGTAACAACTGACTTGGAGAATCTCTTTCAGCTGTTCTAAACGAGTTCTCATCTGTTTACAGTCATTTTCTCTGAATTATCCATGTTTTCATGTACTTTCCTATATTCTGCCTTCTGGTCCAAGTATAAGCTTTGCCCACTTTATCAAACAACTTCCTGCACACTGTTATGAACTGAGGCAGCTTGGGAACATTGTCTCTAAACTGTGTTATAGAGTGTAGTACTACATTTCAGTGAAGTGTAAGGCTTTCCAAAGCTGCCGAACGTGTTTCTTTCTCTATTTTAATGGTATTCTGACTTGTATAACACACATTTACCACTCTAGAGTCCTTTAGGGAAAGAATATAGGATTCATACAGTGTTTCATGTGATCTTAACTCGAATTAAGGATTTCCCTTATCTTAGCTACCTTTTCTACACTAAGAACTGACTTGGAGAATCTCTTTCAGCTGTTCTAAACCAGTTCTCATCTGTTTACAGTCATTTTCTCTGAATTATCCAAGTTTTCATGTAGTTTCCTATATTCTGCCTTCTGGTCCAAGTATAAGCATTGCCCACTTTATCAAACAACTTCCTACACACTGTTATGAACTGAGGCAGCTTGGGAACATTGTCTCTCAACTGTGTTATAGAGTGTAGTACTACATTTCAGTGAAGTGTAAGGCTTTCCAAAGCTGCCGAACGTGTTTCTTTCTCTATTTCAATGGTATTCTGACTTGTATAACACACATATACCACTCTTGAGTCCTTTAAGTAAAGAATATAGGATTCATACAGTGTTTCATGTGATCTTAACTCAAATTAAGGATTTCCCTTATCTTAGCTACCTTTTCTATACTAACAACTGACTTGGAGAATCTCTTTCAGCTGTTCTAAACGAGTTCTCATCTGTTTACAGTCATTTTCTCTGAATTATCCATGTTTTCATGTACTTTCCTATATTCTGCCTTCTGGTCCAAGTATAAGCTTTGCCCACTTTATCAAACAACTTCCTACACACTGTTATGAACTGAGGCAGCTTGGGAACATTGTCTCTCAACTGTGTTATAGAGTGTAGTACTACATTTCAGTGAAGTGTAAGGCTTTCCAAAGCTGCCGAACGTGTTTCTTTCTCTATTTCAATGGTATTCTGACTTGTATAACACACATTTACCACTCAAGAGTCCTTTAAGTAAAGAATATAGGATTCATACAGTGTTTCATGTTATCTTAACTCGAATTAAGGATTTCCCTTATCTTAGCTACCTTTTCTACACTAAGAACTGACTTGGAGAATCTCTTTCAGCTGTTCTAAACGAGTTCTCATCTGTTTACAGTCATTTTCTCTGAATTATCCATGTTTTCATGTAGTTTCCTATACTCTGCCTTCTTGTTCAATTATAAGCTTTGCCCACTTTATCAAACAACTTCCTGCACACTGTTATGAACTGAGGCAGCTTGGGAACATTGTCTCTCAACTGTGTTATAGAGTGTAGTACTACATTTCAGTGAAGTGTAAGGCTTTCCAAAGCTGCCGAACGTGTTTCTTTCTCTATTTCAATGGTATTCTGACTTGTATAACACACATTTACCACTCTAGAGTCCTTTAGGGAAAGAATATAGGATTCATACAGTGTTTCATGTGATCTTAACTCGAATTAAGGATTTCCCTTATCTTAGCTACCTTTTCTACACTATGAACTGACTTGGAGAATCTCTTTCAGCTGTTCTAAACGAGTTCTCATCTGTTTACAGTCATTTTCTCTGAATTATCCATGTTTTCATGTACTTTCCTATATTCTGCCTTCTGGTCCAAGTATAAGCTTTGCCCACTTTATCAAACAACTTCCTGCACACTGTTATGAACTGAGGCAGCTTGGGAACATTGTCTCTCAACTGTGTTATAGAGTGTAGTACTACATTTCAGTGAAGTGTAAGGCTTTCCAAAGCTGCCGAACGTGTTTCTTTCTCTATTTCAATGGTATTCTGACTTGTATAACACACATTTACCACTCTAGAGTCCTTTAGGGAAACAATATAGGATTCATACAGTGTTTCATGTGATCTTAACTCGAATTAAGGATTTCCCTTATCTTAGCTACCTTTTCTACACTAAGAACTGACTTGGAGAATCTCTTTCAGCTGTTCTAAACCAGTTCTCATCTGTTTACAGTCATTTTCTATGAATTATCCATGTTTTCATGTAGTTTCCTATATTCTGCCTTCTGGTCCAAGTATAAGCATTGCCCACTTTATCAAACAACTTCCTACACACTGTTATGAACTGAGGCAGCTTGGGAACATTGTCTCTCAACTGTGTTATAGAGTGTAGTACTACATTTCAGTGAAGTGTAAGGCTTTCCAAAGCTGCCGAACGTGTTTCTTTCTCTATTTCAATGGTATTCTGACTTGTATAACACACATATACCACTCTTGAGTCCTTTAAGTAAAGAATATAGGATTCATACAGTGTTTCATGTGATCTTAACTCAAATTAAGGATTTCCCTTATCTTAGCTACCTTTTCTATACTAACAACTGACTTGGAGAATCTCTTTCAGCTGTTCTAAACGAGTTCTCATCTGTTTACAGTCATTTTCTCTGAATTATCCATGTTTTCATGTACTTTCCTATATTCTGCCTTCTGGTCCAAGTATAAGCTTTGCCCACTTTATCAAACAACTTCCTGCACACTGTTATGAACTGAGGCAGCTTGGGAACATTGTCTCTCAACTGTGTTATAGAGTGTAGTACTACATTTCAGTGAAGTGTAAGGCTTTCCAAAGCTGCCGAACGTGTTTCTTTCTCTATTTCAATGGTATTCTGACTTGTATAACACACATTTACCACTCTAGAGTCCTTTAGGGAAAGAATATAGGATTCATACAGTGTTTCATGTGATCTTAACTCGAATTAAGGATTTCCCTTATCTTAGCTACCTTTTCTACACTAAGAGCTGACTTGGAGAATCTCTTTCAGCTGTTCTAAACCAGTTCTCATCTGTTTACAGTCATTTTCTCTGAATTATCCATGTTTTCATGTAGTTTCCTATATTCTGCCTTCTGGTCGAAGTATAAGCTTTGCCCACTTTATCAAACAACTTCCTACACACTGTTATGAACTGAGGCAGCTTGGGAACATTGTCTCTCAACTGTGTTATAGAGTGTAGTACTACATTTCAGTGAAGTGTAAGGCTTTCCAAAGCTGCCGAACGTGTTTCTTTCTCTATTTCAATGGTATTCTGACTTGTATAACGCACATTTACCACTCAAGAGTCCTTTAAGTAAAGAATATAGGATTCATACAGTGTTTCATGTTATCTTAACTCGAATTAAGGATTTCCCTTATCTTAGCTACCTTTTCTACACTAAGAACTGACTTGGAGAATCTCTTTCAGCTGTTCTAAACGAATTCTCATCTGTTTACAGTCATTTTCTCTGAATTATCCATGTTTTCATGTAGTTTCCTATATTCTGCCTTCTTGTTCAATTATAAGCTTTGCCCACTTTATCAAACAACTTCCTGCACACTGTTATGAACTGAGGCAGCTTGGGAACATTGTCTCTCAACTGTGTTATAGAGTGTAGTACTACATTTCAGTGAAGTGTAAGGCTTTCCAAAGCTGCCGAACGTGTTTCTTTCTCTATTTCAATGGTATTCTGACTTGTATAACACACATTTACCACTCTAGAGTCCTTTAGGGAAAGAATATAGGATTCATACAGTGTTTCATGTGATCTTAACTCGAATTAAGGATTTCCCTTATCTTAGCTACCTTTTCTACACTATGAACTGACTTGGAGAATCTCTTTCAGCTGTTCTAAACCAGTTCTCATCTGTTTACCGTCATTTTCTCTGAATTATCCATGTTTTCATGTAGTTTCCTATATTCTGCCTTCTGGTCCAAGTATAAGCTTTGCCCACTTTATCAAACAACTTCCTACACACTGTTATGAACTGAGGCAGCTTGGGAACATTGTCTCTCAACTGTGTTATAGAGTGTAGTACTACATTTCAGTGAAGTGTAAGGCTTTCCAAAGCTGCCGAACGTGTTTCTTTCTCTATTTCAATGGTATTCTGACTTGTATAACACACATTTACCACTCTAGAGTCCTTTAGGGAAAGAATATAGGATTCATACAGTGTTTCATGTGATCTTAACTCGAATTAAGGATTTCCCTTATCTTAGCTAACTTTTCTACACTATGAACTGACTTGGAGAATCTCTTTCAGCTGTTCTAAACCAGTTCTCATCTGTTTACCGTCATTTTCTCTGAATTATCCATGTTTTCATGTAGTTTCCTATATTCTGCCTTCTGGTCCAAGTATAAGCTTTGCCCACTTTATCAAACAACTTCCTACACACTGTTATGAACTGAGGCAGCTTGGGAACATTGTCTCTCAACTGTGTTATAGAGTGTAGTACTACATTTCAGTGAAGTGTAAGGCTTTCCAAAGCTACCGAACGTGTTTCTTTTTCTATTTCAATGGTATTCTGCCTTGTATAACACACATTTACCACTCTAGTCTCCTTTAAGTAAAGAATATAGGATTCATACAGCGTTTCATGTGATCTTAAATCAAATTAAGGATTTCCCTTATCTTAGCTACCTTTTCTATACTAACAACTGACTTGGAGAATCTCTTTCAGCTGTTCTAAACGAGTTCTCATCTGTTTACAGTCATTTTCTCTGAATTATCCATGTTTTCATGTACTTTCCTATATTCTGCCTTCTGGTCCAAGTATAAGCTTTGCCCACTTTATCAAACAACTTCCTGCACACTGTTATGAACTGAGGCAGCTTGGGAACATTGTCTCTCAACTGTGTTATAGAGTGTAGTACTACATTTCAGTGAAGTGTAAGGCTTTCCAAAGCTGCCGAACGTGTTTCTTTCTCTATTTCAATGGTATTCTGACTTGTATAACACACATTTACCACTCTAGAGTCCTTTAGGGAAAGAATATAGGATTCATACAGTGTTTCATGTGATCTTAACTCGAATTAAGGATTTCCCTTATCTTAGCTACCTTTTCTACACTAAGAGCTGACTTGGAGAATCTCTTTCAGCTGTTCTAAACCAGTTCTCATCTGTTTACAGTCATTTTCTCTGAATTATCCATGTTTTCATGTAGTTTCCTATATTCTGCCTTCTGGTCGAAGTATAAGCTTTGCCCACTTTATCAAACAACTTCCTACACACTGTTATGAACTGAGGCAGCTTGGGAACATTGTCTCTCAACTGTGTTATAGAGTGTAGTACTACATTTCAGTGAAGTGTAAGGCTTTCCAAAGCTGCCGAACGTGTTTCTTTCTCTATTTCAATGGTATTCTGACTTGTATAACACACATTTACCACTCAAGAGTCCTTTAAGTAAAGAATATAGGATTCATACAGTGTTTCATGTTATCTTAACTCGAATTAAGGATTTCCCTTATCTTAGCTACCTTTTCTACACTAAGAACTGACTTGGAGAATCTCTTTCAGCTGTTCTAAACGAGTTCTCATCTGTTTACAGTCATTTTCTCTGAATTATCCATGTTTTCATGTAGTTTCCTATATTCTGCCTTCTTGTTCAATTATAAGCTTTGCCCACTTTATCAAACAACTTCCTGCACACTGTTATGAACTGAGGCAGCTTGGGAACATTGTCTCTCAACTGTGTTATAGAGTGTAGTACTACATTTCAGTGAAGTGTAAGGCTTTCCAAAGCTGCCGAACGTGTTTCTTTCTCTATTTCAATGGTATTCTGACTTGTATAACACACATTTACCACTCTAGAGTCCTTTAGGGAAAGAATATAGGATTCATACAGTGTTTCATGTGATCTTAACTCGAATTAAGGATTTCCCTTATCTTAGCTACCTTTTCTACACTATGAACTGACTTGGAGAATCTCTTTCAGCTGTTCTAAACCAGTTCTCATCTGTTTACCGTCATTTTCTCTGAATTATCCATGTTTTCATGTAGTTTCCTATATTCTGCCTTCTGGTCCAAGTATAAGCTTTGCCCACTTTATCAAACAACTTCCTACACACTGTTATGAACTGAGGCAGCTTGGGAACATTGTCTCTCAACTGTGTTATAGAGTGTAGTACTACATTTCAGTGAAGTGTAAGGCTTTCCAAAGCTGCCGAACGTGTTTCTTTCTCTATTTCAATGGTATTCTGACTTGTATAACACACATTTACCACTCTAGAGTCCTTTAGGGAAAGAATATAGGATTCATACAGTGTTTCATGTGATCTTAACTCGAATTAAGGATTTCCCTTATCTTAGCTAACTTTTCTACACTATGAACTGACTTGGAGAATCTCTTTCAGCTGTTCTAAACCAGTTCTCATCTGTTTACCGTCATTTTCTCTGAATTATCCATGTTTTCATGTAGTTTCCTATATTCTGCCTTCTGGTCCAAGTATAAGCTTTGCCCACTTTATCAAACAACTTCCTACACACTGTTATGAACTGAGGCAGCTTGGGAACATTGTCTCTCAACTGTGTTATAGAGTGTAGTACTACATTTCAGTGAAGTGTAAGGCTTTCCAAAGCTACCGAACGTGTTTCTTTTTCTATTTCAATGGTATTCTGCCTTGTATAACACACATTTACCACTCTAGTCTCCTTTAAGTAAAGAATATAGGATTCATACAGCGTTTCATGTGATCTTAAATCAAATTAAGGATTTCCCTTATCTTAGCTACCTTTTCTATACTAACAACTGACTTGGAGAATCTCTTTCAGCTGTTCTAAACGAGTTCTCATCTGTTTACAGTCATTTTCTCTGAATTATCCATGTTTTCATGTACTTTCCTATATTCTGCCTTCTGGTCCAAGTATCAGCTTTGCCCACTTTATCAAACAACTTCCTGCACACTGTTATGAACTGAGGCAGCTTGGGAACATTGTCTCTCAACTGTGTTATAGAGTGTAGTACTACATTTCAGTGAAGTGTAAGGCTTTCCAAAGCTGCCGAACGTGTTTCTTTCTCTATTTCAATGGTATTCTGACTTGTATAACACACATTTACCACTCTAGAGTCCTTTAGGGAAAGAATATAGGATTCATACAGTGTTTCATGTGATCTTAACTCGAATTAAGGATTTCCCTTATCTTAGCTACCTTTTCTACACTAAGAACTGACTTGGAGAATCTCTTTCAGCTGTTCTAAACGAGTTCTCATCTGTTTACAGTCATTTTCTCTGAATTATCCATGTTTTCATGTAGTTTCCTATATTCTGCCTTCTGGTCCAAGTATAAGCTTTGCCCACTTTATCAAACAACTTCCTGCACACTGTTATGAACTGAGGCAGCTTGGGAACATTGTCTCTCAACTGTGTTATAGAGTGTAGTACTACATTTCAGTGAAGTGTAAGGCTTTCCAAAGCTGCCGAACGTGTTTCTTTCTCTATTTCAATGGTATTCTGACTTGTATAACACACATTTACCACTCTAGAGTCCTTTAGGGAAAGAATATAGGATTCATACAGTGTTTCATGTGATCTTAACTCGAATTAAGGATTTCCCTTATCTTAGCTACCTTTTCTACACTAAGAGCTGACTTGGAGAATCTCTTTCAGCTGTTCTAAACCAGTTCTCATCTGTTTACAGTCATTTTCTCTGAATTATCCATGTTTTCATGTAGTTTCCTATATTCTGCCTTCTGGTCGAAGTATAAGCTTTGCCCACTTTATCAAACAACTTCCTACACACTGTTATGAACTGAGGCAGCTTGGGAACATTGTCTCTCAACTGTGTTATAGAGTGTAGTACTACATTTCAGTGAAGTGTAAGGCTTTCCAAAGCTGCCGAACGTGTTTCTTTCTCTATTTCAATGGTATTCTGACTTGTATAACACACATTTACCACTCAAGAGTCCTTTAAGTAAAGAATATAGGATTCATACAGTGTTTCATGTTATCTTAACTCGAATTAAGGATTTCCCTTATCTTAGCTACCTTTTCTACACTAAGAACTGACTTGGAGAATCTCTTTCAGCTGTTCTAAACGAGTTCTCATCTGTTTACAGTCATTTTCTCTGAATTATCCATGTTTTCATGTAGTTTCCTATATTCTGCCTTCTTGTTCAATTATAAGCTTTGCCCACTTTATCAAACAACTTCCTGCACACTGTTATGAACTGAGGCAGCTTGGGAACATTGTCTCTCAACTGTGTTATAGAGTGTAGTACTACATTTCAGTGAAGTGTAAGGCTTTCCAAAGCTGCCGAACGTGTTTCTTTCTCTATTTCAATGGTATTCTGACTTGTATAACACACATTTACCACTCTAGAGTCCTTTAGGGAAAGAATATAGGATTCATACAGTGTTTCATGTGATCTTAACTCGAATTAAGGATTTCCCTTATCTTAGCTACCTTTTCTACACTATGAACTGACTTGGAGAATCTCTTTCAGCTGTTCTAAACCAGTTCTCATCTGTTTACCGTCATTTTCTCTGAATTATCCATGTTTTCATGTAGTTTCCTATATTCTGCCTTCTGGTCCAAGTATAAGCTTTGCCCACTTTATCAAACAACTTCCTACACACTGTTATGAACTGAGGCAGCTTGGGAACATTGTCTCTCAACTGTGTTATAGAGTGTAGTACTACATTTCAGTGAAGTGTAAGGCTTTCCAAAGCTGCCGAACGTGTTTCTTTCTCTATTTCAATGGTATTCTGACTTGTATAACACACATTTACCACTCTAGAGTCCTTTAGGGAAAGAATATAGGATTCATACAGTGTTTCATGTGATCTTAACTCGAATTAAGGATTTCCCTTATCTTAGCTAACTTTTCTACACTATGAACTGACTTGGAGAATCTCTTTCAGCTGTTCTAAACCAGTTCTCATCTGTTTACCGTCATTTTCTCTGAATTATCCATGTTTTCATGTAGTTTCCTATATTCTGCCTTCTGGTCCAAGTATAAGCTTTGCCCACTTTATCAAACAACTTCCTACACACTGTTATGAACTGAGGCAGCTTGGGAACATTGTCTCTCAACTGTGTTATAGAGTGTAGTACTACATTTCAGTGAAGTGTAAGGCTTTCCAAAGCTACCGAACGTGTTTCTTTTTCTATTTCAATGGTATTCTGCCTTGTATAACACACATTTACCACTCTAGTCTCCTTTAAGTAAAGAATATAGGATTCATACAGCGTTTCATGTGATCTTAAATCAAATTAAGGATTTCCCTTATCTTAGCTACCTTTTCTATACTAACAACTGACTTGGAGAATCTCTTTCAGCTGTTCTAAAAGAGTTCTCATCTGTTTACAGTCATTTTCTCTGAATTATCCATGTTTTCATGTACTTTCCTATATTCTGCCTTCTGGTCCAAGTATCAGCTTTGCCCACTTTATCAAACAACTTCCTGCACACTGTTATGAACTGAGGCAGCTTGGGAACATTGTCTCTCAACTGTGTTATAGAGTGTAGTACTACATTTCAGTGAAGTGTAAGGCTTTCCAAAGCTGCCGAACGTGTTTCTTTCTCTATTTCAATGGTATTCTGACTTGTATAACACACATTTACCACTCTAGAGTCCTTTAGGGAAAGAATATAGGATTCATACAGTGTTTCATGTGATCTTAACTCGAATTCAGGATTTCCCTTATCTTAGCTACCTTTTCTACACTAAGAACTGACTTGGAGAATCTCTTTCAGCTGTTCTAAACGAGTTCTCATCTGTTTACAGTCATTTTCTCTGAATTATCCATGTTTTCATGTAGTTTCCTATATTCTGCCTTCTGGTCCAAGTATAAGCTTTGCCCACTTTATCAAACAACTTCCTGCACACTGTTATGAACTGAGGCAGCTTGGGAACATTGTCTCTCAACTGTGTTATAGAGTGTAGTACTACATTTCAGTGAAGTGTAAGGCTTTCCAAAGCTGCCGAACGTGTTTCTTTCTCTATTTCAATGGTATTCTGACTTGTATAACACACATTTACCACTCTAGAGTCCTTTAGGGAAAGAATATAGGATTCATACAGTGTTTCATGTGATCTTAACTCGAATTAAGGATTTCCCTTATCTTAGCTACCTTTTCTACACTAAGAGCTGACTTGGAGAATCTCTTTCAGCTGTTCTAAACCAGTTCTCATCTGTTTACAGTCATTTTCTCTGAATTATCCATGTTTTCATGTAGTTTCCTATATTCTGCCTTCTGGTCGAAGTATAAGCTTTGCCCACTTTATCAAACAACTTCCTACACACTGTTATGAACTGAGGCAGCTTGGGAACATTGTCTCTCAACTGTGTTATAGAGTGTAGTACTACATTTCAGTGAAGTGTAAGGCTTTCCAAAGCTGCCGAACGTGTTTCTTTCTCTATTTCAATGGTATTCTGACTTGTATAACACACATTTACCACTCAAGAGTCCTTTAAGTAAAGAATATAGGATTCATACAGTGTTTCATGTTATCTTAACTCGAATTAAGGATTTCCCTTATCTTAGCTACCTTTTCTACACTAAGAACTGACTTGGAGAATCTCTTTCAGCTGTTCTAAACGAGTTCTCATCTGTTTACAGTCATTTTCTCTGAATTATCCATGTTTTCATGTAGTTTCCTATATTCTGCCTTCTTGTTCAATTATAAGCTTTGCCCACTTTATCAAACAACTTCCTGCACACTGTTATGAACTGAGGCAGCTTGGGAACATTGTCTCTCAACTGTGTTATAGAGTGTAGTACTACATTTCAGTGAAGTGTAAGGCTTTCCAAAGCTGCCGAACGTGTTTCTTTCTCTATTTCAATGGTATTCTGACTTGTATAACACACATTTACCACTCTAGAGTCCTTTAGGGAAAGAATATAGGATTCATACAGTGTTTCATGTGATCTTAACTCGAATTAAGGATTTCCCTTATCTTAGCTACCTTTTCTACACTATGAACTGACTTGGAGAATCTCTTTCAGCTGTTCTAAACCAGTTCTCATCTGTTTACCGTCATTTTCTCTGAATTATCCATGTTTTCATGTAGTTTCCTATATTCTGCCTTCTGGTCCAAGTATAAGCTTTGCCCACTTTATCAAACAACTTCCTACACACTGTTATGAACTGAGGCAGCTTGGGAACATTGTCTCTCAACTGTGTTATAGAGTGTAGTACTACATTTCAGTGAAGTGTAAGGCTTTACAAAGCTGCCCAACGTGTTTCTTTCACTATTTCAATGGTATCCTGCCTTGTATAACACACTTTTACCACTCTAGTCTCCTTTAAGTAAAGAATATAGGATTCAAACACTGTTTCATGTCATATTAACTCGAATTAAGGATGTCCCGGATCTTAGCTACCTTTTCTACACTAAGAACTTACTTGGAGAATCTCTTTGAGCTGTTCTAAACAAGTTCTCATCTGTTTACAGTCATTTTCTCTGAATTATCCATGGTTTCATGTAGTTTCCTATATTCTGCCTTCTGGTCCAAGTATAAGCTTTGCCCACTTTATCAAACAACTTCCTACACACTGTTATGAACTGATGCAGCTCGGGAACATTGTCTCTCAACTGTGTTATAGAGTGTAGTACTATATTTCAGTGAAGTGTAAGGCTTTCCAAAGCTACCGAACGTGTTTCTTTTTCTATTTCAATGGTATTCTGCCTTGTATAACACACATTTACCACTCTAGTCTCCTTTAAGTAAAGAATATAGGATTCATACAGTGTTTCATGTGATCTTAAATCAAATTAAGGATTTCCCTTATCTTAGCTACCTTTTCTATACTAACAACTGACTTGGAGAATCTCTTTCAGTTGTTCTAAACGAGTTCTCATCTGTTTACAGTCATTTTCTCTGAATTATCCATGTTTTCATGTACTTTCCTATATTCTGCCTTCTGGTCCAAGTATAAGCTTTGCCCACTTTATCAAACAACTTCCTGCACACTGTTATGAACTGAGGCAGCTTGGGAACATTGTCTCTCAACTGTGTTATAGAGTGTAGTACTACATTTCAGTGAAGTGTAAGGCTTTCCAAAGCTGCCGAACGTGTTTCTTTCTCTATTTCAATGGTATTCTGACTTGTATAACACACATTTACCACTCTAGAGTCCTTTAGGGAAAGAATATAGGATTCATACAGTGTTTCATGTGATCTTAACTCGAATTAAGGATTTCCCTTATCTTAGCTACCTTTTCTACACTATGAACTGACTTGGAGAATCTCTTTCAGCTGTTCTAAACCAGTTCTCATCTGTTTACCGTCATTTTCTCTGAATTATCCTTGTTTTCATGTAGTTTCCTATATTCTGCCTTCTGGTCCAAGTATAAGCTTTGCCCACTTTATCAAACAACTTCCTACACACTGTTATGAACTGAGGCAGCTTGGGAACATTGTCTCTCAACTGTGTTATAGAGTGTAGTACTACATTTCAGTGAAGTGTAAGGCTTTACAAAGCTGCCCAACGTGTTTCTTTCACTATTTCAATGGTATCCTGCCTTGTATAACACACTTTTACCACTCTAGTCTCCTTTAAGTAAAGAATATAGGATTCAAACACTGTTTCATGTCATATTAACTCGAATTAAGGATGTCCCGGATCTTAGCTACCTTTTCTACACTAAGAACTTACTTGGAGAATCTCTTTGAGCTGTTCTAAACAAGTTCTCATCTGTTTACAGTCATTTTCTCTGAATTATCCATGTTTTCATGTACTTTCCTATATTCTGCCTTCTGGTCCAAGTATAAGCTTTGCCCACTTTATCAAACAACTTCCTGCACACTGTTATGAACTGAGGCAGCTTGGGAACATTGTCTCTCAACTGTGTTATAGAGTGTAGTACTACATTTCAGTGAAGTGTAAGGCTTTCCAAAGCTGCCGAACGTGTTTCTTTCTCTATTTCAATGGTATTCTGACTTGTATAACACACATTTACCACTCTAGAGTCCTTTAGGGAAAGAATATAGGATTCATACAGTGTTTCATGTGATCTTAACTCGAATTAAGGATTTCCCTTATCTTAGCTACCTTTTCTACACTATGAACTGACTTGGAGAATCTCTTTCAGCTGTTCTAAACCAGTTCTCATCTGTTTACAGTCATTTTCTCTGAATTATCCATGTTTTCATGTAGTTTCCTATATTCTGCCTTCTGGTCCAAGTATAAGCATTGCCCACTTTATCAAACAACTTCCTACACACTGTTATGAACTGAGGCAGCTTGGGAACATTGTCTCTCAACTGTGTTATAGAGTGTAGTACTACATTTCAGTGAAGTGTAAGGCTTTCCAAAGCTGCCGAACGTGTTTCTTTCTCTATTTCAATGGTATTCTGACTTGTATAACACACATTTACCATTCTAGAGTCCTTTAAGTAAAGAATATAGGATTCAAACACTGTTTCATGTCATATTAACTCGAATTAAGGATGTCCCGGATCTTAGCTACCTTTTCTACACTAAGAACTTACTTGGAGAATATCTTTCAGCTGTTCTAAACGAGTTCTCATCTGTTGACAGTCATTTTCTCTGAATTATCCATGGTTTCATGTAGTTTCCTATATTCTGCCTTCTGGTCCAAGTATAAGCTTTGCCCACTTTATCAAACAACTTCCTACACAGTGTTATGAACTGAGGCAGCTTGGGAACATTGTCTCTCAACTGTGTTATAGAGTGTAGTTCAACATTTCAGTGAAGTGTAAGGCTTTCCAAAGCTGCCGAACGTGTTTCTTTCTCTATTTCAATGGTATTCTGACTTGTATAAAACACATATACCACTCTAGAGTCCTTTAAGTAAAGAATATAGGATTCATACAGTGTTTCATGTGATCTTAAATCAAATTAAGGATTTCCCTTATCTTAGCTACCTTTTCTATAGTAACAACTGACTTGGAGAATCTCTTTCAGCTGTTCTAAACGAGTTCTCATCTGTTTACAGTCATTTTCTCTGAATTATCCATGTTTTCATGTACTTTCCTATATTCTGCCTTCTGGTCCAAGTATAAGCTTTGCCCACTTTATCAAACAACTTCCTGCACACTGTTATGAACTGAGGCAGCTTGGGAACATTGTCTCTCAACTGTGTTATAGAGTGTAGTACTACATTTCAGTGAAGTGTAAGGCTTTCCAAAGCTGCCGAACGTGTTTCTTTCTCTATTTCAATGGTATTCTGACTTGTATAACACACATTTACCACTCTAGAGTCCTTTAGGGAAAGAATATAGGATTCATACAGTGTTTCATGTGATCTTAACTCGAATTAAGGATTTCCCTTATCTTAGCTACCTTTTCTACACTAAGAACTGACTTGGAGAATCTCTTTCAGCTGTTCTAAACCAGTTCTCATCTGTTTACAGTCATTTTCTCTGAATTATCCATGTTTTCATGTAGTTTCCTATATTCTGCCTTCTGGTCCAAGTATAAGCATTGCCCACTTTATCAAACAACTTCCTACACACTGTTATGAACTGAGGCAGCTTGGGAACATTGTCTCTCAACTGTGTTATAGAGTGTAGTACTACATTTCAGTGAAGTGTAAGGCTTTCCAAAGCTGCCGAACGTGTTTCTTTCTCTATTTCAATGGTATTCTGACTTGTATAACACACATATACCACTCTTGAGTCCTTTAAGTAAAGAATATAGGATTCATACAGTGTTTCATGTGATCTTAACTCAAATTAAGGATTTCCCTTATCTTAGCTACCTTTTCTATACTAACAACTGACTTGGAGAATCTCTTTCAGCTGTTCTAAACGAGTTCTCATCTGTTTACAGTCATTTTCTCTGAATTATCCATGTTTTCATGTACTTTCCTATATTCTGCCTTCTGGTCCAAGTATAAGCTTTGCCCACTTTATCAAACAACTTCCTGCACACTGTTATGAACTGAGGCAGCTTGGAAACATTGTCTCTCAACTGTGTTATAGAGTGTAGTACTACATTTCAGTGAAGTGTAAGGCTTTCCAAAGCTGCCGAACGTGTTTCTTTCTCTATTTCAATGGTATTCTGACTTGTATAACACACATTTACCACTCTAGAGTCCTTTAGGGAAAGAATATAGGATTCATACAGTGTTTCATGTGATCTTAACTCGAATTAAGGATTTCCCTTATCTTAGCTACCTTTTCTACACTAAGAACTGACTTGGAGAATCTCTTTCAGCTGTTCTAAACCAGTTCTCATCTGTTTACAGTCATTTTCTCTGAATTATCCATGTTTTCATGTAGTTTCCTATATTCTGCCTTCTGGTCCAAGTATAAGCATTGCCCACTTTATCAAACAACTTCCTACACACTGTTATGAACTGAGGCAGCTTGGGAACATTGTCTCTCAACTGTGTTATAGAGTGTAGTACTACATTTCAGTGAAGTGTAAGGCTTTCCAAAGCTGCCGAAAGTGTTTCTTTCTCTATTTCAATGGTATTCTGACTTGTATAACACACATATACCACTCTTGAGTCCTTTAAGTAAAGAATATAGGATTCATACAGTGTTTCATGTGATCTTAACTCAAATTAAGGATTTCCCTTATCTTAGCTACCTTTTCTATACTAACAACTGACTTGGAGAATCTCTTTCAGCTGTTCTAAACGAGTTCTCATCTGTTTACAGTCATTTTCTCTGAATTATCCATGTTTTCATGTACTTTCCTATATTCTGCCTTCTGGTCCAAGTATAAGCTTTGCCCACTTTATCAAACAACTTCCTGCACACTGTTATGAACTGAGGCAGCTTGGGAACATTGTCTCTCAACTGTGTTATAGAGTGTAGTACTACATTTCAGTGAAGTGTAAGGCTTTCCAAAGCTGCCGAACGTGTTTCTTTCTCCATTTCAATGGTATTCTGACTTGTATAACACACATTTACCACTCTAGAGTCCTTTAGGGAAAGAATATAGGATTCATACAGTGTTTCATGTGATCTTAACTCGAATTAAGGATTTCCCTTATCTTAGCTACCTTTTCTACACTAAGAGCTGATTTGGAGAATCTCTTTCAGCTGTTCTAAACCAGTTCTCATCTGTTTACAGTCATTTTCTCTGAATTATCCATGTTTTCATGTAGTTTCCTATATTCTGCCTTCTGGTCCAAGTATAAGCTTTGCCCACTTTATCAAACAACTTCCTACACACTGTTATGAACTGAGGCAGCTTGGGAACATTGTCTCTCAACTGTGTTATAGAGTGTAGTACTACATTTCAGTGAAGTGTAAGGCTTTCCAAAGCTGCCGAACGTGTTTCTTTCTCTATTTCAATGGTATTCTGACTTGTATAACACACATTTACCACTCAAGAGTCCTTTAAGTAAAGAATATAGGATTCATACAGTGTTTCATGTTATCTTAACTCGAATTAAGGATTTCCCTTATCTTAGCTACCTTTTCTACACTAAGAACTGACTTGGAGAATCTCTTTCAGCTGTTCTAAACTAGTTCTCATCTGTTTACAGTCATTTTCTCTGAATTATCCATGTTTTCATGTAGTTTCCTATATTCTGCCTTCTTGTTCAATTATAAGCTTTGCCCACTTTATCAAACAACTTCCTACACACTGTTATGAACTGAGGCAGCTTGGGAACATTGTCTCTCAACTGTGTTATAGAGTGTAGTACTACATTTCAGTGAAGTGTAAGGCTTTCCAAAGCTGCCGAAAGTGTTTCTTTCTCTATTTCAATGGTATTCTGACTTGTATAACACACATATACCACTCTTGAGTCCTTTAAGTAAAGAATATAGGATTCATACAGTGTTTCATGTGATCTTAACTCAAATTAAGGATTTCCCTTATCTTAGCTACCTTTTCTATACTAACAACTGACTTGGAGAATCTCTTTCAGCTGTTCTAAACGAGTTCTCATCTGTTTACAGTCATTTTCTCTGAATTATCCATGTTTTCATGTACTTTCCTATATTCTGCCTTCTGGTCCAAGTATAAGCTTTGCCCACTTTATCAAACAACTTCCTGCACACTGTTATGAACTGAGGCAGCTTGGGAACATTGTCTCTCAACTGTGTTATAGAGTGTAGTACTACATTTCAGTGAAGTGTAAGGCTTTCCAAAGCTGCCGAACGTGTTTCTTTCTCCATTTCAATGGTATTCTGACTTGTATAACACACATTTACCACTCTAGAGTCCTTTAGGGAAAGAATATAGGATTCATACAGTGTTTCATGTGATCTTAACTCGAATTAAGGATTTCCCTTATCTTAGCTACCTTTTCTACACTAAGAGCTGATTTGGAGAATCTCTTTCAGCTGTTCTAAACCAGTTCTCATCTGTTTACAGTCATTTTCTCTGAATTATCCATGTTTTCATGTAGTTTCCTATATTCTGCCTTCTGGTCCAAGTATAAGCTTTGCCCACTTTATCAAACAACTTCCTACACACTGTTATGAACTGAGGCAGCTTGGGAACATTGTCTCTCAACTGTGTTATAGAGTGTAGTACTACATTTCAGTGAAGTGTAAGGCTTTCCAAAGCTGCCGAACGTGTTTCTTTCTCTATTTCAATGGTATTCTGACTTGTATAACACACATTTACCACTCAAGAGTCCTTTAAGTAAAGAATATAGGATTCATACAGTGTTTCATGTTATCTTAACTCGAATTAAGGATTTCCCTTATCTTAGCTACCTTTTCTACACTAAGAACTGACTTGGAGAATCTCTTTCAGCTGTTCTAAACGAGTTCTCATCTGTTTACAGTCATTTTCTCTGAATTATCCATGTTTTCATGTAGTTTCCTATATTCTGCCTTCTTGTTCAATTATAAGCTTTGCCCACTTTATCAAACAACTTCCTGCACACTGTTATGAACTGAGGCAGCTTGGGAACATTGTCTCTCAACTGTGTTATAGAGTGTAGTACTACATTTCAGTGAAGTGTAAGGCTTTCCAAAGCTGCCGAACGTGTTTCTTTCTCTATTTCAATGGTATTCTGACTTGTATAACACACATTTACCACTCTAGAGTCCTTTAGGGAAAAATATAGGATTCATACAGTGTTTCATGTGATCTTAACTCGAATTAAGGATTTCCCTTATCTTAGCTACCTTTTCTACACTATGAACTGACTTGGAGAATCTCTTTCAGCTGTTCTAAACCAGTTCTCATCTGTTTACCGTCATTTTCTCTGAATTATCCATGTTTTCATGTAGTTTCCTATATTCTGCCTTCTGGTCCAAGTATAAGCTTTGCCCACTTTATCAAACAACTTCCTACACACTGTTATGAACTGAGGCAGCTTGGGAACATTGTCTCTCAACTGTGTTATAGAGTGTAGTACTACATTTCAGTGAAGTGTAAGGCTTTACAAAGCTGCCCAACGTGTTTCTTTCACTATTTCAATGGTATCCTGCCTTGTATAACACACTTTTACCACTCTAGTCTCCTTTAAGTAAAGAATATAGGATTCAAACACTGTTTCATGTCATATTAACTCGAATTAAGGATGTCCCGGATCTTAGCTACCTTTTCTACACTAAGAACTTACTTGGAGAATCTCTTTGAGCTGTTCTAAACAAGTTCTCATCTGTTTACAGTCATTTTCTCTGAATTATCCATGGTTTCATGTAGTTTCCTATATTCTGCCTTCTGGTCCAAGTATAAGCTTTGCCCACTTTATCAAACAACTTCCTACACACTGTTATGAACTGATGCAGCTCGGGAACATTGTCTCTCAACTGTGTTATAGAGTGTAGTACTATATTTCAGTGAAGTGTAAGGCTTTCCAAAGCTACCGAACGTGTTTCTTTTTCTATTTCAATGGTATTCTGCCTTGTATAACACACATTTACCACTCTAGTCTCCTTTAAGTAAAGAATATAGGATTCATACAGTGTTTCATGTGATCTTAAATCAAATTAAGGATTTCCCTTATCTTAGCTACCTTTTCTATACTAACAACTGACTTGGAGAATCTCTTTCAGCTGTTCTAAACGAGTTCTCATCTGTTTGCAGTCATTTTCTCTGAATTATCCATGGTTTCATGTAGTTTCCTATATTCTGCCTTCTGGTCCAAGTATAAGCTTTGCCCACTTTATCAAACAACTTCCTGCACACTGTTATGAACTGAGGCAGCTTGGGAACATTGTCTCTCAACTGTGTTATAGAGTGTAGTACTACATTTCAGTGAAGTGTAAGGCTTTCCAAAGCTGCCAAACGTGTTTCTTTCTCTATTTCAATGGTATTCTGACTTGTATAACACACATTTACCACTCTAGAGTCCTTTAGGGAAAGAATATAGGATTCATACAGTGTTTCATGTGATCTTAACTCGAATTAAGGATTTCCCTTACTTTGCTACCTTTTCTACACTATGAACTGACTTGGAGAATCTCTTTCAGCTGTTCTAAACCAGTTCTCATCTGTTTACAGTCATTTTCTCTGAATTATCCATGTTTTCATGTAGTTTCCTATATTCTGCCTTCTGGTCCAAGTATAAGCATTGCCCACTTTATCAAACAACTTCCTACACACTGTTATGAACTGAGGCAGCTTGGGAACATTGTCTCTCAACTGTGTTATAGAGTGTAGTACTACATTTCAGTGAAGTGTAAGGCTTTCCAAAGCTGCCGAACGTGTTTCTTTCTCTATTTCAATGGTATTCTGACTTGTATAACACACATTTACCACTCTAGAGTCCTTTAAGTAAAGAATATAGGATTCAAACACTGTTTCATGTCATATTAACTCGAATTAAGGATGTCCCGGATCTTAGCTACCTTTTCTACACTAAGAACTTACTTGGAGAATCTCTTTCAGCTGTTCTAAACGAGTTCTCATCTGTTTACAGTCATTTTCTCTGAATTATCCATGGTTTCATGTAGTTTCCTATATTCTGCCTTCTGGTCCAAGTATAAGCTTTGCCCACTTTATCAAACAACTTCCTACACAGTGTTATGAACTGAGGCAGCTTGGGAACATTGTCTCTCAACTGTGTTATAGAGTGTAGTTCAACATTTCAGTGAAGTGTAAGGCTTTCCAAAGCTGCCGAACGTGTTTCTTTCTCTATTTCAATGGTATTCTGACTTGTATAACACACATATACCACTCTAGAGTCCTTTAAGTAAAGAATATAGGATTCATACAGTGTTTCATGTGATCTTAAATCAAATTAAGGATTTCCCTTATCTTAGCTACCTTTTCTATACTAACAACTGACTTGGAGAATCTCTTTCAGCTGTTCTAAACGAGTTCTCATCTGTTTACAGTCATTTTCTCTGAATTATCCATGTTTTCATGTACTTTCCTATATTCTGCCTTCTGGTCCAAGTATAAGCTTTGCCCACTTTATCAAACAACTTCCTGCACACTGTTATTAACTGAGGCAGCTTGGGAACATTGTCTCTCAACTGTGTTATAGAGTGTAGTACTACATTTCAGTGAAGTGTAAGGCTTTCCAAAGCTGCCGAACGTGTTTCTTTCTCTATTTCAATGGTATTCTGACTTGTATAACACACATTTACCACTCTAGAGTCCTTTAGGGAAAGAATATAGGATTCATACTGTGTTTCATGTGATCTTAACTCGAATTAAGGATTTCCCTTATCTTAGCTACCTTTTCTACACTAAGAACTGAATTGGAGAATCTCTTTCAGCTGTTCTAAACCAGTTCTCATCTGTTTACAGTCATTTTCTCTGAATTATCCATGTTTTCATGTAGTTTCCTATATTCTGCCTTCTGGTCCAAGTATAAGCATTGCCCACTTTATCAAACAACTTCCTACACACTGTTATGAACTGAGGCAGCTTGGGAACATTGTCTCTCAACTGTGTTATAGAGTATAGTACTACATTTCAGTGAAGTGTAAGGCTTTCCAAAGCTGCCGAACTTTTTTCTTTCTCTATTTCAATGGTATTCTGACTTGTATAACACACATTTACCACTCTAGAGTCCTTTAGGGAAAGAATATAGGATTCATACAGTGTTTCATGTGATCTTAACTCGAATTAAGGATTTCCCTTATCTTAGCTACCTTTTCTACACTATGAACTGACTTGGAGAATCTCTTTCAGCTGTTCTAAACCAGTTCTCATCTGTTTACAGTCATTTTCTCTGAATTATCCATGTTTTCATGTAGTTTCCTATATTCTGCCTTCTGGTCCAAGTATAAGCTTTGCCCACTTTATCAAACAACTTCCTACACACTATTATGAACTGAGGCAGCTTGGGAACATTGTCTCTCAACTGTGTTATAGAGTGTAGTACTACATTTCAGTGAAGTGTAAGGCTTTACAAAGCTGCCCAACGTGTTTCTTTCACTATTTCAATGGTATCCTGCCTTGTATAACACACTTTTACCACTCTAGTCTCCTTTAAGTAAAGAATATAGGATTCAAACACTGTTTCATGTCATATTAACTCGAATTAAGGATGTCCCGGATCTTAGCTACCTTTTCTACACTAAGAACTTACTTGGAGAATCTCGTTGAGCTGTTCTAAACAAGTTCTCATCTGTTTACAGTCATTTTCTCTGAATTATCCATGGTTTCATGTAGTTTCCTATATTCTGCCTTCTGGTCCAAGTATAAGCTTTGCCCACTTTATCAAACAACTTCCTACACACTGTTATGAACTGATGCAGCTCGGGAACATTGTCTCTCAACTGTGTTATAGAGTGTAGTACTATATTTCAGTGAAGTGTAAGGCTTTCCAAAGCTACCGAACGTGTTTCTTTTTCTATTTCAATGGTATTCTGCCTTGTATAACACACATTTACCACTCTAGTCTCCTTTAAGTAAAGAATATAGGATTCATACAGTGTTTCATGTGATATTAACTCCAAATAAGGATTTCCCCGATCTTAGCTACCTTTTCTACACTAAGAACTGACTTGGAGAATCTCTTTCAGCTGTTCTAAACGAATTCTCATCTGTTTACAGTCATTTTCTCTGAATTATCCATGTTTTCATGTAGTTTCCTATATTCTGCCTTCTGGTCCAAGTATAAGCTTTGCCCACTTTATCAAACAACTTCCTACACAGTGTGATGAACTGAGGCAGCTTGGGAACATTGTCTCTCAACTGTGTTATAGAGTGTAGTTCAACATTTCAGTGAAGTGTAAGGCTTTACAAAGCTGCCCAACGTGTTTCTTTCACTATTTCAATGGTATCCTGCCTTGTATAACACACTTTTACCACACTAGTCTCCTTTAAGTAAAGAATATAGGATTCAAACACTGTTTCATGTCATATTAACTCGAATTAAGGATGTCCCGGATCTTAGCTACCTTTTCTACACTAAGAACTTACTTGGAGAATCTCTTTGAGCTGTTCTAAACAAGTTCTCATCTGTTTACAGTCATTTTCTCTGAATTATCCATGGTTTCATGTAGTTTCCTATATTCTGCCTTCTGGTCCAAGTATAAGCTTTGCCCACTTTATCAAACAACTTCCTACACACTGTTATGAACTGATGCAGCTCGGGAACATTGTCTCTCAACTGTGTTATAGAGTGTAGTACTATATTTCAGTGAAGTGTAAGGCTTTCCAAAGCTACCGAACGTGTTTCTTTTTCTATTTCAATGGTATTCTGCCTTGTATAACACACATTTACCACTCTAGTCTCCTTTAAGTAAAGAATATAGGATTCATACAGTGTTTCATGTGATATTAACTCCAAATAAGGATTTCCCCGATCTTAGCTACCTTTTCTACACTAAAAACTGACTTGGAGAATCTCTTTCAGCTGTTCTAAACGAGTTCTCATCTGTTTACAGTCATTTTCTCTGAATTATCCATGTTTTCATGTAGTTTCCTATATTCTGCCTTCTGGTCCAAGTATAAGCTTTGCCCACTTTATCAAACAACTTCCTACACAGTGTTATGAACTGAGGCAGCTTGGGAACATTGTCTCTCAACTGTGTTATAGAGTGTAGTTCAACATTTCAGTGAAGTGTAAGGCTTTCCAAAGCTGCCGAACGTGTTTCTTTCTCTATTTCAATGGTATTCTGACTTGTATAACACACATATACCACTCTAGAGTCCTTTAAGTAAAGAATATAGGATTCATACAGTGTTTCATGTGATCTTAAATCAAATTAAGGATTTCCCTTATCTTAGCTACCTTTTCTATACTAACAACTGACTTGGAGAATCTCTTTCAGCTGTTCTAAATGAGTTCTCATCTGTTTACAGTCATTTTCTCTGAATTATCCATGTTTTCATGTACTTTCCTATATTCTGCCTTCTGGTCCAAGTATAAGCTTTGCCCACTTTATCAAACAACTTCCTGCACACTGTTATGAACTGAGGCAGCTTGGGAACATTGTCTCTCAACTGTGTTATAGAGTGTAGTACTACATTTCAGTGAAGTGTAAGGCTTTCCAAAGCTGCCGAACGTGTTTCTTTCTCTATTTCAATGGTATTCTGACTTGTATAACACACATTTACCACTCTAGAGTCCTTTAGGGAAAGAATATAGGATTCATACAGTGTTTCATGTGATCTTAACTCGAATTAAGGATTTCCCTTATCTTAGCTACCTTTTCTACACTATGAACTGACTTGGAGAATCTCTTTCAGCTGTTCTAAACCAGTTCTCATCTGTTTACAGTCATTTTCTCTGAATTATCCATGTTTTCATGTAGTTTCTTATATTCTGCCTTCTGGTCCAAGTATAAGCATTGCCCACTTTATCAAACAACTTCCTACACACTGTTATGAACTGAGGCAGCTTGGGAACATTGTCTCTCAACTGTGTTATAGAATGTAGTACTACATTTCAGTGAAGTGTAAGGCTTTCCAAAGCTGCCGAACTTTTTTCTTTCGCTATTTCAATGGTATTCTGACTTGTATAACACACATTTACCACTCTAGAGTCCTTTAGGGAAAGGATATAGGATTCATACAGTGTTTCATGTGATCTTAACTCGAATTAAAGATTTCCCTTATCTTAGCTACCTTTTCTACACTATGAACTGACTTGGAGAATCTCTTTCAGCTGTTCTAAACCAGTTCTCATCTGTTTACCGTCATTTTCTCTGAATTATCCATGTTTTCATGTAGTTTCCTATATTCTGCCTTCTGGTCCAAGTATAAGCTTTGCCCACTTTATCAAACAACTTCCTGCACACTGTTATGAACTGAGGCAGCTTGGGAACATTGTCTCTCAACTGTGTTATAGAGTGTAGTACTACATTTCAGTGAAGTGTAAGGCTTTCCAAAGCTGCCGAACGTGTTTCTTTCTCTATTTCAATGGTATTCTGACTTGTATAACACACATTTACCACTCTAGAGTCCTTTAGGGAAAGAATATAGGATTCATACAGTGTTTCATGTGATCTTAACTCGAATTAAGGATTTCCCTTATCTTAGCTACCTTTTCTACACTATGAACTGACTTGGAGAATCTCTTTCAGCTGTTCTAAACCAGTTCTCATCTGTTTACAGTCATTTTCTCTGAATTATCCATGTTTTCATGTACTTTCCTATATTCTGCCTTCTGGTCCAAGTATAAGCTTTGCCCACTTTATCAAACAACTTCCTGCACACTGTTATGAACTGAGGCAGCTTGGGAACATTGTCTCTCAACTGTGTTATAGAGTGTAGTACTACATTTCAGTGAAGTGTAAGGCTTTCCAAAGCTGCTGAACGTGTTCCTTTCTCTATTTCAGTGGTATTCTGACTTGTATAACACACATTTACCACTCTAGAGTCCTTTAGGGAAAGAATATAGGATTCATACAGTGTTTCATGTGATCTTAACTCGAATTAAGGATTTCCCTTATCTTAGCTACCTTTTCTACACTAAGAACTTACTTGGAGAATCTCTTTGAGCTGTTCTAAACAAGTTCTCATCTGTTTACAGTCATTTTCTCTGTATTATCCATGGTTTCATGTAGTTTCCTATATTCTGCCTTCTGGTCCAAGTATAAGCTTTGCCCACTTTATCAAACAACTTCCTACACACTGTTATGAACTGATGCAGCTCGGGAACATTGTCTCTCAACTGTGTTATAGAGTGTAGTACTATATTTCAGTGAAGTGTAAGGCTTTCCAAAGCTACCGAACGTGTTTCTTTTTCTATTTCAATGGTATTCTGCCTTGTATAACACACATTTACCACTCTAGTCTCCTTTAAGTAAAGAATATAGGATTCATACAGTGTTTCATGTGATATTAACTCCAAATAAGGATTTCCCCGATCTTAGCTACCTTTTCTACACTAAGAACTGACTTAGAGAATCTCTTTCAGCTGTTCTAAACGAGTTCTCATCTGTTTACAGTCATTTTCTCTGAATTATCCATGTTTTCATGTAGTTTCCTATATTCTGCCTTCTGGTCCAAGTATAAGCTTTGCCCACTTTATCAAACAACTTCCTACACAGTGTTATGAACTGAGGCAGCTTGGGAACATTGTCTCTCAACTGTGTTATAGAGTGTAGTTCAACATTTCAGTGAAGTGTAAGGCTTTACAAAGCTGCCCAACGTGTTTCTTTCACTATTTCAATGGTATCCTGCCTTGTATAACACACTTTTACCACTCTAGTCTCCTTTAAGTAAAGAATATAGGATTCAAACACTGTTTCATGTCATATTAACTCGAATTAAGGATGTCCCGGATGTTAGCTACCTTTTCTACATTAAGAACTTACTTGGAGAATCTCTTTGAGCTGTTCTAAACAAGTTCTCATCTGTTTACAGTCATTTTCTCTGAATTATCCATGGTTTCATGTAGTTTCCTATATTCTGCCTTCTGGTCCAAGTATAAGCTTTGCCCACTTTATCAAACAACTTCCTACACACTGTTATGAACTGATGCAGCTCGGGAACATTGTCTCTCAACTGTGTTATAGAGTGTAGTACTATATTTCAGTGAAGTGTAAGGCTTTCCAAAGCTACCGAACGTGTTTCTTTTTCTATTTCAATGGTATTCTGCCTTGTATAACACACATTTACCACTCTAGTCTCCTTTAAGTAAAGAATATAGGATTCATACAGTGTTTCATGTGATATTAACTCCAAATAAGGATTTCCCCGATCTTAGCTACCTTTTCTACACTAAGAACTGACTTGGAGAATCTCTTTCAGCTGTTCTAAACGAGTTCTCATCTGTTTACAGTCATTTTCTCTGAATTATCCATGTTTTCATGTAGTTTCCTATATTCTGCCTTCTGGTCCAAGTATAAGCTTTGCCCACTTTATCAAACAACTTCCTACACAGTGTTATGAACTGAGGCAGCTTGGGAACATTGTCTCTCAACTGTGTTATAGAGTGTAGTTCAACATTTCAGTGAAGTGTAAGGCTTTACAAAGCTGCCCAACGTGTTTCTTTCACTATTTCAATGGTATCCTGCCTTGTATAACACACTTTTACCACTCTAGTCTCCTTTAAGTAAAGAATATAGGATTCAAACACTGTTTCATGTCATATTAACTCGAATTAAGGATGTCCCGGATCTTAGCTACCTTTTCTACACTAAGAACTTACTTGGAGAATCTCTTTGAGCTGTTCTAAACAAGTTCTCATCTGTTTACAGTCATTTTCTCTGAATTATCCATGGTTTCATGTAGTTTCCTATATTCTGCCTTCTGGTCCAAGTATAAGCTTTGCCCACTTTATCAAACAACTTCCTACACACTGTTATGAACTGATGCAGCTCGGGAACATTGTCTCTCAACTGTGTTATAGAGTGTAGTACTATATTTCAGTGAAGTGTAAGGCTTTCCAAAGCTACCGAACGTGTTTCTTTTTCTATTTCAATGGTATTCTGCCTTGTATAACACACATTTACCACTCTAGTCTCCTTTAAGTAAAGAATATAGGATTCATACAGTGTTTCATGTGATATTAACTCCAAATAAGGATTTCCCCGATCTTAGCTACCTTTTCTACACTAAGAACTGACTTGGAGAATCTCTTTCAGCTGTTCTAAACGAGTTCTCATCTGTTTACAGTCATTTTCTCTGAATTATCCATGTTTTCATGTAGTTTCCTATATTCTGCCTTCTGGTCCAAGTATAAGCTTTGCCCACTTTATCAAACAACTTCCTACACAGTGTTATGAACTGAGGCAGCTTGGGAACATTGTCTCTCAACTGTGTTATAGAGTGTAGTTCAACATTTCAGTGAAGTGTAAGGCTTTCCAAAGCTGCCGAACGTGTTTCTTTCTCTATTTCAATGGTATTCTGACTTGTATAACACACATATACCACTCTAGAGTCCTTTAAGTAAAGAATATAGGATTCATACAGTGTTTCATGTGATCTTAAATCAAATTAAGGATTTCCCTTATCTTAGCTACCTTTTCTATACTAACAACTGACTTCGAGAATCTCTTTCAGCTGTTCTAAACGAGTTCTCATCTGTTTACAGTCATTTTCTCTGAATTATCCATGTTTTCATGTAGTTTCCTATATTCTGCCTTCTGGTCCAAGTATAAGCTTTGCCCACTTTATCAAACAACTTCCTACACAGTGTTATGAACTGAGGCAGCTTGGGAACATTGTCTCTCAACTGTGTTATAGAGTGTAGTTCAACATTTCAGTGAAGTGTAAGGCTTTCCAAAGCTGCCGAACGTGTTTCTTTCTCTATTTCAATGGTATTCTGACTTGTATAACACACATTTACCACTCTAGAGTCCTTTAGGGAAAAATATAGGATTCATACAGTGTTTCATGTGATCTTAACTCGAATTAAGGATTTCCCTTATCTTAGCTACCTTTTCTACACTATGAACTGACTTGGAGAATCTCTTTCAGCTGTTCTAAACCAGTTCTCATCTGTTTACCGTCATTTTCTCTGAATTATCCATGTTTTCATGTAGTTTCCTATATTCTGCCTTCTGGTCCAAGTATAAGCTTTGCCCACTTTATCAAACAACTTCCTACACACTGTTATGAACTGAGGCAGCTTGGGAACATTGTCTCTCAACTGTGTTATAGAGTGTAGTACTACATTTCAGTGAAGTGTAAGGCTTTACAAAGCTGCCCAACGTGTTTCTTTCACTATTTCAATGGTATCCTGCCTTGTATAACACACTTTTACCACTCTAGTCTCCTTTAAGTAAAGAATATAGGATTCAAACACTGTTTCATGTCATATTAACTCGAATTAAGGATGTCCCGGATCTTAGCTACCTTTTCTACACTAAGAACTTACTTGGAGAATCTCTTTGAGCTGTTCTAAACAAGTTCTCATCTGTTTACAGTCATTTTCTCTGAATTATCCATGGTTTCATGTAGTTTCCTATATTCTGCCTTCTGGTCCAAGTATAAGCTTTGCCCACTTTATCAAACAACTTCCTACACACTGTTATGAACTGATGCAGCTCGGGAACATTGTCTCTCAACTGTGTTATAGAGTGTAGTACTATATTTCAGTGAAGTGTAAGGCTTTCCAAAGCTACCGAACGTGTTTCTTTTTCTATTTCAATGGTATTCTGCCTTGTATAACACACATTTACCACTCTAGTCTCCTTTAAGTAAAGAATATAGGATTCATACAGTGTTTCATGTGATCTTAAATCAAATTAAGGATTTCCCTTATCTTAGCTACCTTTTCTATACTAACAACTGACTTGGAGAATCTCTTTCAGCTGTTCTAAACGAGTTCTCATCTGTTTGCAGTCATTTTCTCTGAATTATCCATGGTTTCATGTAGTTTCCTATATTCTGCCTTCTGGTCCAAGTATAAGCTTTGCCCACTTTATCAAACAACTTCCTGCACACTGTTATGAACTGAGGCAGCTTGGGAACATTGTCTCTCAACTGTGTTATAGAGTGTAGTACTACATTTCAGTGAAGTGTAAGGCTTTCCAAAGCTGCCGAACGTGTTTCTTTCTCTATTTCAATGGTATTCTGACTTGTATAACACACATTTACCACTCTAGAGTCCTTTAGGGAAAGAATATAGGATTCATACAGTGTTTCATGTGATCTTAACTCGAATTAAGGATTTCCCTTACTTTGCTACCTTTTCTACACTATGAACTGACTTGGAGAATCTCTTTCAGCTGTTCTAAACCAGTTCTCATCTGTTTACAGTCATTTTCTCTGAATTATCCATGTTTTCATGTAGTTTCCTATATTCTGCCTTCTGGTCCAAGTATAAGCATTGCCCACTTTATCAAACAACTTCCTACACACTGTTATGAACTGAGGCAGCTTGGGAACATTGTCTCTCAACTGTGTTATAGAGTGTAGTACTACATTTCAGTGAAGTGTAAGGCTTTCCAAAGCTGCCGAACGTGTTTCTTTCTCTATTTCAATGGTATTCTGACTTGTATAACACACATTTACCACTCTAGAGTCCTTTAAGTAAAGAATATAGGATTCAAACACTGTTTCATGTCATATTAACTCGAATTAAGGATGTCCCGGATCTTAGCTACCTTTTCTACACTAAGAACTTACTTGGAGAATCTCTTTCAGCTGTTCTAAACGAGTTCTCATCTGTTTACAGTCATTTTCTCTGAATTATCCATGGTTTCATGTAGTTTCCTATATTCTGCCTTCTGGTCCAAGTATAAGCTTTGCCCACTTTATCAAACAACTTCCTACACAGTGTTATGAACTGAGGCAGCTTGGGAACATTGTCTCTCAACTGTGTTATAGAGTGTAGTTCAACATTTCAGTGAATTGTAAGGCTTTCCAAAGCTGCCGAACGTGTTTCTTTCTCTATTTCAATGGTATTCTGACTTGTATAACACACATATACCACTCTAGAGTCCTTTAAGTAAAGAATATAGGATTCATACAGTGTTTCATGTGATCTTAAATCAAATTAAGGATTTCCCTTATCTTAGCTACCTTTTCTATACTAACAACTGACTTGGAGAATCTCTTTCAGCTGTTCTAAACGAGTTCTCATCTGTTTACAGTCATTTTCTCTGAATTATCCATGTTTTCATGTACTTTCCTATATTCTGCCTTCTGGTCCAAGTATAAGCTTTGCCCACTTTATCAAACAACTTCCTGCACACTGTTATTAACTGAGGCAGCTTGGGAACATTGTCTCTCAACTGTGTTATAGAGTGTAGTACTACATTTCAGTGAAGTGTAAGGCTTTCCAAAGCTGCCGAACGTGTTTCTTTCTCTATTTCAATGGTATTCTGACTTGTATAACACACATTTACCACTCTAGAGTCCTTTAGGGAAAGAATATAGGATTCATACTGTGTTTCATGTGATCTTAACTCGAATTAAGGATTTCCCTTATCTTAGCTACCTTTTCTACACTAAGAACTGAATTGGAGAATCTCTTTCAGCTGTTCTAAACCAGTTCTCATCTGTTTACAGTCATTTTCTCTGAATTATCCATGTTTTCATGTAGTTTCCTATATTCTGCCTTCTGGTCCAAGTATAAGCATTGCCCACTTTATCAAACAACTTCCTACACACTGTTATGAACTGAGGCAGCTTGGGAACATTGTCTCTCAACTGTGTTATAGAGTATAGTACTACATTTCAGTGAAGTGTAAGGCTTTCCAAAGCTGCCGAACTTTTTTCTTTCTCTATTTCAATGGTATTCTGACTTGTATAACACACATTTACCACTCTAGAGTACTTTAGGGAAAGAATATAGGATTCATACAGTGTTTCATGTGATCTTAACTCGAATTAAGGATTTCCCTTATCTTAGCTACCTTTTCTACACTATGAACTGACTTGGAGAATCTCTTTCAGCTGTTCTAAACCAGTTCTCATCTGTTTACCGTCATTTTCTCTGAATTATCCATGTTTTCATGTAGTTTCCTATATTCTGCCTTCTGGTCCAAGTATAAGCTTTGCCCACTTTATCAAACAACTTCCTACACACTATTATGAACTGAGGCAGCTTGGGAACATTGTCTCTCAACTGTGTTATAGAGTGTAGTACTACATTTCAGTGAAGTGTAAGGCTTTACAAAGCTGCCCAACGTGTTTCTTTCACTATTTCAATGGTATCCTGCCTTGTATAACACACTTTTACCACTCTAGTCTCCTTTAAGTAAAGAATATAGGATTCAAACACTGTTTCATGTCATATTAACTCGAATTAAGGATGTCCCGGATCTTAGCTACCTTTTCTACACTAAGAACTTACTTGGAGAATCTCGTTGAGCTGTTCTAAACAAGTTCTCATCTGTTTACAGTCATTTTCTCTGAATTATCCATGGTTTCATGTAGTTTCCTATATTCTGCCTTCTGGTCCAAGTATAAGCTTTGCCCACTTTATCAAACAACTTCCTACACACTGTTATGAACTGATGCAGCTCGGGAACATTGTCTCTCAACTGTGTTATAGAGTGTAGTACTATATTTCAGTGAAGTGTAAGGCTTTCCAAAGCTACCGAACGTGTTTCTTTTTCTATTTCAATGGTATTCTGCCTTGTATAACACACATTTACCACTCTAGTCTCCTTTAAGTAAAGAATATAGGATTCATACAGTGTTTCATGTGATATTAACTCCAAATAAGGATTTCCCCGATCTTAGCTACCTTTTCTACACTAAGAACTGACTTGGAGAATCTCTTTCAGCTGTTCTAAACGAATTCTCATCTGTTTACAGTCATTTTCTCTGAATTATCCATGTTTTCATGTAGTTTCCTATATTCTGCCTTCTGGTCCAAGTATAAGCTTTGCCCACTTTATCAAACAACTTCCTACACAGTGTGATGAACTGAGGCAGCTTGGGAACATTGTCTCTCAACTGTGTTATAGAGTGTAGTTCAACATTTCAGTGAAGTGTAAGGCTTTACAAAGCTGCCCAACGTGTTTCTTTCACTATTTCAATGGTATCCTGCCTTGTATAACACACTTTTACCACACTAGTCTCCTTTAAGTAAAGAATATAGGATTCAAACACTGTTTCATGTCATATTAACTCGAATTAAGGATGTCCCGGATCTTAGCTACCTTTTCTACACTAAGAACTTACTTGGAGAATCTCTTTGAGCTGTTCTAAACAAGTTCTCATCTGTTTACAGTCATTTTCTCTGAATTATCCATGGTTTCATGTAGTTTCCTATATTCTGCCTTCTGGTCCAAGTATAAGCTTTGCCCACTTTATCAAACAACTTCCTACACACTGTTATGAACTGATGCAGCTCGGGAACATTGTCTCTCAACTGTGTTATAGAGTGTAGTACTATATTTCAGTGAAGTGTAAGGCTTTCCAAAGCTACCGAACGTGTTTCTTTTTCTATTTCAATGGTATTCTGCCTTGTATAACACACATTTACCACTCTAGTCTCCTTTAAGTAAAGAATATAGGATTCATACAGTGTTTCATGTGATATTAACTCCAAATAAGGATTTCCCCGATCTTAGCTACCTTTTCTACACTAAGAACTGACTTGGAGAATCTCTTTCAGCTGTTCTAAACGAGTTCTCATCTGTTTACAGTCATTTTCTCTGAATTATCCATGTTTTCATGTAGTTTCCTATATTCTGCCTTCTGGTCCAAGTATAAGCTTTGCCCACTTTATCAAACAACTTCCTACACAGTGTTATGAACTGAGGCAGCTTGGGAACATTGTCTCTCAACTGTGTTATAGAGTGTAGTTCAACATTTCAGTGAAGTGTAAGGCTTTACAAAGCTGCCCAACGTGTTTCTTTCACTATTTCAATGGTATCCTGCCTTGTATAACACACTTTTACCACTCTAGTCTCCTTTAAGTAAAGAATATAGGATTCAAACACTGTTTCATGTCATATTAACTCGAATTAAGGATGTCCCGGATCTTAGCTACCTTTTCTACACTAAGAACTTACTTGGAGAATCTCTTTGAGCTGTTCTAAACAAGTTCTCATCTGTTTACAGTCATTTTCTCTGAATTATCCATGGTTTCATGTAGTTTCCTATATTCTGCCTTCTGGTCCAAGTATAAGCTTTGCCCACTTTATCAAACAACTTCCTACACACTGTTATGAACTGATGCAGCTCGGGAACATTGTCTCTCAACTGTGTTATAGAGTGTAGTACTATATTTCAGTGAAGTGTAAGGCTTTCCAAAGCTACCGAACGTGTTTCTTTTTCTATTTCAATGGTATTCTGCCTTGTATAACACACATTTACCACTCTAGTCTCCTTTAAGTAAAGAATATAGGATTCATACAGTGTTTCATGTGATATTAACTCCAAATAAGGATTTCCCCGATCTTAGCTACCTTTTCTACACTAAGAACTGACTTGGAGAATCTCTTTCAGCTGTTCTAAACGAGTTCTCATCTGTTTACAGTCATTTTCTCTGAATTATCCATGTTTTCATGTAGTTTCCTATATTCTGCCTTCTGGTCCAAGTATAAGCTTTGCCCACTTTATCAAACAACTTCCTACACAGTGTTATGAACTGAGGCAGCTTGGGAACATTGTCTCTCAACTGTGTTATAGAGTGTAGTTCAACATTTCAGTGAAGTGTAAGGCTTTCCAAAGCTGCCGAACGTGTTTCTTTCTCTATTTCAATGGTATTCTGACTTGTATAACACACATATACCACTCTAGAGTCCTTTAAGTAAAGAATATAGGATTCATACAGTGTTTCATGTGATCTTAAATCAAATTAAGGATTTCCCTTATCTTAGCTACCTTTTCTATACTAACAACTGACTTGGAGAATCTCTTTCAGCTGTTCTAAACGAGTTCTCATCTGTTTACAGTCATTTTCTCTGAATTATCCATGTTTTCATGTAGTTTCCTATATTCTGCCTTCTGGTCCAAGTATAAGCTTTGCCCACTTTATCAAACAACTTCCTACACAGTGTTATGAACTGAGGCAGCTTGGGAACATTGTCTCTCAACTGTGTTATAGAGTGTAGTTCAACATTTCAGTGAAGTGTAAGGCTTTCCAAAGCTGCCGAACGTGTTTCTTTCTCTATTTCAATGGTATTCTGACTTGTATAACACACATTTACCACTCTAGAGTCCTTTAGGGAAAAATATAGGATTCATACAGTGTTTCATGTGATCTTAACTCGAATTAAGGATTTCCCTTATCTTAGCTACCTTTTCTACACTATGAACTGACTTGGAGAATCTCTTTCAGCTGTTCTAAACCAGTTCTCATCTGTTTACCGTCATTTTCTCTGAATTATCCATGTTTTCATGTAGTTTCCTATATTCTGCCTTCTGGTCCAAGTATAAGCTTTGCCCACTTTATCAAACAACTTCCTACACACTGTTATGAACTGAGGCAGCTTGGGAACATTGTCTCTCAACTGTGTTATAGAGTGTAGTACTACATTTCAGTGAAGTGTAAGGCTTTACAAAGCTGCCCAACGTGTTTCTTTCACTATTTCAATGGTATCCTGCCTTGTATAACACACTTTTACCACTCTAGTCTCCTTTAAGTAAAGAATATAGGATTCAAACACTGTTTCATGTCATATTAACTCGAATTAAGGATGTCCCGGATCTTAGCTACCTTTTCTACACTAAGAACTTACTTGGAGAATCTCTTTGAGCTGTTCTAAACAAGTTCTCATCTGTTTACAGTCATTTTCTCTGAATTATCCATGGTTTCATGTAGTTTCCTATATTCTGCCTTCTGGTCCAAGTATAAGCTTTGCCCACTTTATCAAACAACTTCCTACACACTGTTATGAACTGATGCAGCTCGGGAACATTGTCTCTCAACTGTGTTATAGAGTGTAGTACTATATTTCAGTGAAGTGTAAGGCTTTCCAAAGCTACCGAACGTGTTTCTTTTTCTATTTCAATGGTATTCTGCCTTGTATAACACACATTTACCACTCTAGTCTCCTTTAAGTAAAGAATATAGGATTCATACAGTGTTTCATGTGATCTTAAATCAAATTAAGGATTTCCCTTATCTTAGCTACCTTTTCTATACTAACAACTGACTTGGAGAATCTCTTTCAGTTGTTCTAAACGAGTTCTCATCTGTTTGCAGTCATTTTCTCTGAATTATCCATGGTTTCATGTAGTTTCCTATATTCTGCCTTCTGGTCCAAGTATAAGCTTTGCCCACTTTATCAAACAACTTCCTGCACACTGTTATGAACTGAGGCAGCTTGGGAACATTGTCTCTCAACTGTGTTATAGAGTGTAGTACTACATTTCAGTGAAGTGTAAGGCTTTCCAAAGCTGCCGAACGTGTTTCTTTCTCTATTTCAATGGTATTCTGACTTGTATAACACACATTTACCACTCTAGAGTCCTTTAGGGAAAGAATATAGGATTCATACAGTGTTTCATGTGATCTTAACTCGAATTAAGGATTTCCCTTACTTTGCTACCTTTTCTACACTATGAACTGACTTGGAGAATCTCTTTCAGCTGTTCTAAACCAGTTCTCATCTGTTTACAGTCATTTTCTCTGAATTATCCATGTTTTCATGTAGTTTCCTATATTCTGCCTTCTGGTCCAAGTATAAGCATTGCCCACTTTATCAAACAACTTCCTACACACTGTTATGAACTGAGGCAGCTTGGGAACATTGTCTCTCAACTGTGTTATAGAGTGTAGTACTACATTTCAGTGAAGTGTAAGGCTTTCCAAAGCTGCCGAACGTGTTTCTTTCTCTATTTCAATGGTATTCTGACTTGTATAACACACATTTACCACTCTAGAGTCCTTTAAGTAAAGAATATAGGATTCAAACACTGTTTCATGTCATATTAACTCGAATTAAGGATGTCCCGGATCTTAGCTACCTTTTCTACACTAAGAACTTACTTGGAGAATCTCTTTCAGCTGTTCTAAACGAGTTCTCATCTGTTTACAGTCATTTTCTCTGAATTATCCATGGTTTCATGTAGTTTCCTATATTCTGCCTTCTGGTCCAAGTATAAGCTTTGCCCACTTTATCAAACAACTTCCTACACAGTGTTATGAACTGAGGCAGCTTGGGAACATTGTCTCTCAACTGTGTTATAGAGTGTAGTTCAACATTTCAGTGAAGTGTAAGGCTTTCCAAAGCTGCCGAACGTGTTTCTTTCTCTATTTCAATGGTATTCTGACTTGTATAACACACATATACCACTCTAGAGTCCTTTAAGTAAAGAATATAGGATTCATACAGTGTTTCATGTGATCTTAAATCAAATTAAGGATTTCCCTTATCTTAGCTACCTTTTCTATACTAACAACTGACTTGGAGAATCTCTTTCAGCTGTTCTAAACGAGTTCTCATCTGTTTACAGTCATTTTCTCTGAATTATCCATGTTTTCATGTACTTTCCTATATTCTGCCTTCTGGTCCAAGTATAAGCTTTGCCCACTTTATCAAACAACTTCCTGCACACTGTTATTAACTGAGGCAGCTTGGGAACATTGTCTCTCAACTGTGTTATAGAGTGTAGTACTACATTTCAGTGAAGTGTAAGGCTTTCCAAAGCTGCCGAACGTGTTTCTTTCTCTATTTCAATGGTATTCTGACTTGTATAACACACATTTACCACTCTAGAGTCCTTTAGGGAAAGAATATAGGATTCATACTGTGTTTCATGTGATCTTAACTCGAATTAAGGATTTCCCTTATCTTAGCTACCTTTTCTACACTAAGAACTGAATTGGAGAATCTCTTTCAGCTGTTCTAAACCAGTTCTCATCTGTTTACAGTCATTTTCTCTGAATTATCCATGTTTTCATGTAGTTTCCTATATTCTGCCTTCTGGTCCAAGTATAAGCATTGCCCACTTTATCAAACAACTTCCTACACACTGTTATGAACTGAGGCAGCTTGGGAACATTGTCTCTCAACTGTGTTATAGAGTATAGTACTACATTTCAGTGAAGTGTAAGGCTTTCCAAAGCTGCCGAACTTTTTTCTTTCTCTATTTCAATGGTATTCTGACTTGTATAACACACATTTACCACTCTAGAGTCCTTTAGGGAAAGAATATAGGATTCATACAGTGTTTCATGTGATCTTAACTCGAATTAAGGATTTCCCTTATCTTAGCTACCTTTTCTACACTATGAACTGACTTGGAGAATCTCTTTCAGCTGTTCTAAACCAGTTCTCATCTGTTTACCGTCATTTTCTCTGAATTATCCATGTTTTCATGTAGTTTCCTATATTCTGCCTTCTGGTCCAAGTATAAGCTTTGCCCACTTTATCAAACAACTTCCTACACACTATTATGAACTGAGGCAGCTTGGGAACATTGTCTCTCAACTGTGTTATAGAGTGTAGTACTACATTTCAGTGAAGTGTAAGGCTTTACAAAGCTGCCCAACGTGTTTCTTTCACTATTTCAATGGTATCCTGCCTTGTATAACACACTTTTACCACTCTAGTCTCCTTTAAGTAAAGAATATAGGATTCAAACACTGTTTCATGTCATATTAACTCGAATTAAGGATGTCCCGGATCTTAGCTACCTTTTCTACACTAAGAACTTACTTGGAGAATCTCGTTGAGCTGTTCTAAACAAGTTCTCATCTGTTTACAGTCATTTTCTCTGAATTATCCATGGTTTCATGTAGTTTCCTATATTCTGCCTTCTGGTCCAAGTATAAGCTTTGCCCACTTTATCAAACAACTTCCTACACACTGTTATGAACTGATGCAGCTCGGGAACATTGTCTCTCAACTGTGTTATAGAGTGTAGTACTATATTTCAGTGAAGTGTAAGGCTTTCCAAAGCTACCGAACGTGTTTCTTTTTCTATTTCAATGGTATTCTGCCTTGTATAACACACATTTACCACTCTAGTCTCCTTTAAGTAAAGAATATAGGATTCATACAGTGTTTCATGTGATATTAACTCCAAATAAGGATTTCCCCGATCTTAGCTACCTTTTCTACACTAAGAACTGACTTGGAGAATCTCTTTCAGCTGTTCTAAACGAATTCTCATCTGTTTACAGTCATTTTCTCTGAATTATCCATGTTTTCATGTAGTTTCCTATATTCTGCCTTCTGGTCCAAGTATAAGCTTTGCCCACTTTATCAAACAACTTCCTACACAGTGTGATGAACTGAGGCAGCTTGGGAACATTGTCTCTCAACTGTGTTATAGAGTGTAGTTCAACATTTCAGTGAAGTGTAAGGCTTTACAAAGCTGCCCAACGTGTTTCTTTCACTATTTCAATGGTATCCTGCCTTGTATAACACACTTTTACCACACTAGTCTCCTTTAAGTAAAGAATATAGGATTCAAACACTGTTTCATGTCATATTAACTCGAATTAAGGATGTCCCGGATCTTAGCTACCTTTTCTACACTAAGAACTTACTTGGAGAATCTCTTTGAGCTGTTCTAAACAAGTTCTCATCTGTTTACAGTCATTTTCTCTGAATTATCCATGGTTTCATGTAGTTTCCTATATTCTGCCTTCTGGTCCAAGTATAAGCTTTGCCCACTTTATCAAACAACTTCCTACACACTGTTATGAACTGATGCAGCTCGGGAACATTGTCTCTCAACTGTGTTATAGAGTGTAGTACTATATTTCAGTGAAGTGTAAGGCTTTCCAAAGCTACCGAACGTGTTTCTTTTTCTATTTCAATGGTATTCTGCCTTGTATAACACACATTTACCACTCTAGTCTCCTTTAAGTAAAGAATATAGGATTCATACAGTGTTTCATGTGATATTAACTCCAAATAAGGATTTCCCCGATCTTAGCTACCTTTTCTACACTAAAAACTGACTTGGAGAATCTCTTTCAGCTGTTCTAAACGAGTTCTCATCTGTTTACAGTCATTTTCTCTGAATTATCCATGTTTTCATGTAGTTTCCTATATTCTGCCTTCTGGTCCAAGTATAAGCTTTGCCCACTTTATCAAACAACTTCCTACACAGTGTTATGAACTGAGGCAGCTTGGGAACATTGTCTCTCAACTGTGTTATAGAGTGTAGTTCAACATTTCAGTGAAGTGTAAGGCTTTCCAAAGCTGCCGAACGTGTTTCTTTCTCTATTTCAATGGTATTCTGACTTGTATAACACACATATACCACTCTAGAGTCCTTTAAGTAAAGAATATAGGATTCATACAGTGTTTCATGTGATCTTAAATCAAATTAAGGATTTCCCTTATCTTAGCTACCTTTTCTATACTAACAACTGACTTGGAGAATCTCTTTCAGCTGTTCTAAACGAGTTCTCATCTGTTTACAGTCATTTTCTCTGAATTATCCATGTTTTCATGTACTTTCCTATATTCTGCCTTCTGGTCCAAGTATAAGCTTTGCCCACTTTATCAAACAACTTCCTGCACACTGTTATGAACTGAGGCAGCTTGGGAACATTGTCTCTCAACTGTGTTATAGAGTGTAGTACTACATTTCAGTGAAGTGTAAGGCTTTCCAAAGCTGCCGAACGTGTTTCTTTCTCTATTTCAATGGTATTCTGACTTGTATAACACACATTTACCACTCTAGAGTCCTTTAGGGAAAGAATATAGGATTCATACAGTGTTTCATGTGATCTTAACTCGAATTAAGGATTTCCCTTATCTTAGCTACCTTTTCTACACTATGAACTGACTTGGAGAATCTCTTTCAGCTGTTCTAAACCAGTTCTCATCTGTTTACAGTCATTTTCTCTGAATTATCCATGTTTTCATGTAGTTTCTTATATTCTGCCTTCTGGTCCAAGTATAAGCATTGCCCACTTTATCAAACAACTTCCTACACACTGTTATGAACTGAGGCAGCTTGGGAACATTGTCTCTCAACTGTGTTATAGAATGTAGTACTACATTTCAGTGAAGTGTAAGGCTTTCCAAAGCTGCCGAACTTTTTTCTTTCGCTATTTCAATGGTATTCTGACTTGTATAACACACATTTACCACTCTAGAGTCCTTTAGGGAAAGGATATAGGATTCATACAGTGTTTCATGTGATCTTAACTCGAATTAAAGATTTCCCTTATCTTAGCTACCTTTTCTACACTATGAACTGACTTGGAGAATCTCTTTCAGCTGTTCTAAACCAGTTCTCATCTGTTTACCGTCATTTTCTCTGAATTATCCATGTTTTCATGTAGTTTCCTATATTCTGCCTTCTGGTCCAAGTATAAGCTTTGCCCACTTTATCAAACAACTTCCTGCACACTGTTATGAACTGAGGCAGCTTGGGAACATTGTCTCTCAACTGTGTTATAGAGTGTAGTACTACATTTCAGTGAAGTGTAAGGCTTTCCAAAGCTGCCGAACGTGTTTCTTTCTCTATTTCAATGGTATTCTGACTTGTATAACACACATTTACCACTCTAGAGTCCTTTAGGGAAAGAATATAGGATTCATACAGTGTTTCATGTGATCTTAACTCGAATTAAGGATTTCCCTTACTTTGCTACCTTTTCTACACTATGAACTGACTTGGAGAATCTCTTTCAGCTGTTCTAAACCAGTTCTCATCTGTTTACAGTCATTTTCTCTGAATTATCCATGTTTTAATGTAGTTTCCTATATTCTGCCTTCTGGTCCAAGTATAAGCATTGCCCACTTTATCAAACAACTTCCTACACACTGTTATGAACTGAGGCAGCTTGGGAACATTGTCTCTCAACTGTGTTATAGAGTGTAGTACTACATTTCAGTGAAGTGTAAGGCTTTCCAAAGCTGCCGAACGTGTTTCTTTCTCTATTTCAATGGTATTCTGACTTGTATAACACACATTTACCACTCTAGAGTCCTTTAAGTAAAGAATATAGGATTCAAACACTGTTTCATGTCATATTAACTCGAATTAAGGATGTCCCGGATCTTAGCTACCTTTTCTACACTAAGAACTTACTTGGAGAATCTCTTTCAGCTGTTCTAAACGAGTTCTCATCTGTTTACAGTCATTTTCTCTGAATTATCCATGGTTTCATGTAGTTTCCTATATTCTGCCTTCTGGTCCAAGTATAAGCTTTGCCCACTTTATCAAACAACTTCCTACACAGTGTTATGAACTGAGGCAGCTTGGGAACATTGTCTCTCAACTGTGTTATAGAGTGTGGTTCAACATTTCAGTGAAGTGTAAGGCTTTCCAAAGCTGCCGAACGTGTTTCTTTCTCTATTTCAATGGTATTCTGACTTGTATAACACACATATACCACTCTAGAGTCCTTTAAGTAAAGAATATAGGATTCATACAGTGTTTCATGTGATCTTAAATCAAATTAAGGATTTCCCTTATCTTAGCTACCTTTTCTATACTAACAACTGACTTGGAGAATCTCTTTCAGCTGTTCTAAACGAGTTCTCATCTGTTTACAGTCATTTTCTCTGAATTATCCATGTTTTCATGTACTTTCCTATATTCTGCCTTCTGGTCCAAGTATAAGCTTTGCCCACTTTATCAAACAACTTCCTGCACACTGTTATTAACTGAGGCAGCTTGGGAACATTGTCTCTCAACTGTGTTATAGAGTGTAGTACTACATTTCAGTGAAGTGTAAGGCTTTCCAAAGCTGCCGAACGTGTTTCTTTCTCTATTTCAATGGTATTCTGACTTGTATAACACACATTTACCACTCTAGAGTCCTTTAGGGAAAGAATATAGGATTCATACTGTGTTTCATGTGATCTTAACTCGAATTAAGGATTTCCCTTATCTTAGCTACCTTTTCTACACTAAGAACTGAATTGGAGAATCTCTTTCAGCTGTTCTAAACCAGTTCTCATCTGTTTACAGTCATTTTCTCTGAATTATCCATGTTTTCATGTAGTTTCCTATATTCTGCCTTCTGGTCCAAGTATAAGCATTGCCCACTTTATCAAACAACTTCCTACACACTGTTATGAACTGAGGCAGCTTGGGAACATTGTCTCTCAACTGTGTTATAGAGTATAGTACTACATTTCAGTGAAGTGTAAGGCTTTCCAAAGCTGCCGAACTTTTTTCTTTCTCTATTTCAATGGTATTCTGACTTGTATAACACACATTTACCACTCTAGAGTCCTTTAGGGAAAGAATATAGGATTCATACAGTGTTTCATGTGATCTTAACTCGAATTAAGGATTTCCCTTATCTTAGCTACCTTTTCTACACTATGAACTGACTTGGAGAATCTCTTTCAGCTGTTCTAAACCAGTTCTCATCTGTTTACCGTCATTTTCTCTGAATTATCCATGTTTTCATGTAGTTTCCTATATTCTGCCTTCTGGTCCAAGTATAAGCTTTGCCCACTTTATCAAACAACTTCCTACACACTATTATGAACTGAGGCAGCTTGGGAACATTGTCTCTCAACTGTGTTATAGAGTGTAGTACTACATTTCAGTGAAGTGTAAGGCTTTACAAAGCTGCCCAACGTGTTTCTTTCACTATTTCAATGGTATCCTGCCTTGTATAACACACTTTTACCACTCTAGTCTCCTTTAAGTAAAGAATATAGGATTCAAACACTGTTTCATGTCATATTAACTCGAATTAAGGATGTCCCGGATCTTAGCTACCTTTTCTACACTAAGAACTTACTTGGAGAATCTCGTTGAGCTGTTCTAAACAAGTTCTCATCTGTTTACAGTCATTTTCTCTGAATTATCCATGGTTTCATGTAGTTTCCTATATTCTGCCTTCTGGTCCAAGTATAAGCTTTGCCCACTTTATCAAACAACTTCCTACACACTGTTATGAACTGATGCAGCTCGGGAACATTGTCTCTCAACTGTGTTATAGAGTGTAGTACTATATTTCAGTGAAGTGTAAGGCTTTCCAAAGCTACCGAACGTGTTTCTTTTTCTATTTCAATGGTATTCTGACTTGTATAACACACATTTACCATTCTAGAGTCCTTTAAGTAAAGAATATAGGATTCAAACACTGTTTCATGTCATATTAACTCGAATTAAGGATGTCCCGGATCTTAGCTACCTTTTCTACACTAAGAACTTACTTGGAGAATATCTTTCAGCTGTTCTAAACGAGTTCTCATCTGTTTACAGTCATTTTCTCTGAATTATCCATGGTTTCATGTAGTTTCCTATATTCTGCCTTCTGGTCCAAGTATAAGCTTTGCCCACTTTATCAAACAACTTCCTACACAGTGTTATGAACTGAGGCAGCTTGGGAACATTGTCTCTCAACTGTGTTATAGAGTGTAGTTCAACATTTCAGTGAAGTGTAAGGCTTTCCAAAGCTGCCGAACGTGTTTCTTTCTCTATTTCAATGGTATTCTGACTTGTATAACACACATATACCACTCTAGAGTCCTTTAAGTAAAGAATATAGGATTCATACAGTGTTTCATGTGATCTTAAATCAAATTAAGGATTTCCCTTATCTTAGCTACCTTTTCTATAGTAACAACTGACTTGGAGAATCTCTTTCAGCTGTTCTAAACGAGTTCTCATCTGTTTACAGTCATTTTCTCTGAATTATCCATGTTTTCATGTACTTTCCTATATTCTGCCTTCTGGTCCAAGTATAAGCTTTGCCCACTTTATCAAACAACTTCCTGCACACTGTTATGAACTGAGGCAGCTTGGGAACATTGTCTCTCAACTGTGTTATAGAGTGTAGTACTACATTTCAGTGAAGTGTAAGGCTTTCCAAAGCTGCCGAACGTGTTTCTTTCTCTATTTCAATGGTATTCTGACTTGTATAACACACATTTACCACTCTAGAGTCCTTTAGGGAAAGAATATAGGATTCATACAGTGTTTCATGTGATCTTAACTCGAATTAAGGATTTCCCTTATCTTAGCTACCTTTTCTACACTAAGAACTGACTTGGAGAATCTCTTTCAGCTGTTCTAAACCAGTTCTCATCTGTTTACAGTCATTTTCTCTGAATTATCCATGTTTTCATGTAGTTTCCTATATTCTGCCTTCTGGTCCAAGTATAAGCATTGCCCACTTTATCAAACAACTTCCTACACACTGTTATGAACTGAGGCAGCTTGGGAACATTGTCTCTCAACTGTGTTATAGAGTGTAGTACTACATTTCAGTGAAGTGTAAGGCTTTCCAAAGCTGCCGAACGTGTTTCTTTCTCTATTTCAATGGTATTCTGACTTGTATAACACACATATACCACTCTTGAGTCCTTTAAGTAAAGAATATAGGATTCATACAGTGTTTCATGTGATCTTAACTCAAATTAAGGATTTCCCTTATCTTAGCTACCTTTTCTATACTAACAACTGACTTGGAGAATCTCTTTCAGCTGTTCTAAACGAGTTCTCATCTGTTTACAGTCATTTTCTCTGAATTATCCATGTTTTCATGTACTTTCCTATATTCTGCCTTCTGGTCCAAGTATAAGCTTTGCCCACTTTATCAAACAACTTCCTACACACTGTTATGAACTGAGGCATCTTGGGAACATTGTCTCTCAACTGTGTTATAGAGTGTAGTACTACATTTCAGTGAAGTGTAAGGCTTTCCAAAGCTGCCGAACTTTTTTCTTTCTCTATTTCAATGGTATTCTGACTTGTATAACACACATTTACCACTCTAGAGTCCTTTAGGGAAAGAATATAGGATTCATACAGTGTTTCATGTGATCTTAACTCGAATTAAGGATTTCCCTTATCTTAGCTACCTTTTCTACACTATGAACTGACTTGGAGAATCTCTTTCAGCTGTTCTAAACCAGTTCTCATCTGTTTACCGTCATTTTCTCTGAATTATCCATGTTTTCATGTAGTTTCCTATATTCTGCCTTCTGGTCCAAGTATAAGCTTTGCCCACTTTATCAAACAACTTCCTACACACTGTTATGAACTGAGGCAGCTTGGGAACATTGTCTCTCAACTGTGTTATAGAGTGTAGTACTACATTTCAGTGAAGTGTAAGGCTTTACAAAGCTGCCCAACGTGTTTCTTTCACTATTTCAATGGTATCCTGCCTTGTATAACACACTTTTACCACTCTAGTCTCCTTTAAGTAAAGAATATAGGATTCAAACACTGTTTCATGTCATATTAACTCGAATTAAGGATGTCCCGGATCTTAGCTACCTTTTCTACACTAAGAACTTACTTGGAGAATCTCTTTGAGCTGTTCTAAACAAGTTCTCATCTGTTTACAGTCATTTTCTCTGAATTATCCATGGTTTCATGTAGTTTCCTATATTCTGCCTTCTGGTCCAAGTATAAGCTTTGCCCACTTTATCAAACAACTTCCTACACACTGTTATGAACTGATGCAGCTCGGGAACATTGTCTCTCAACTGTGTTATAGAGTGTAGTACTATATTTCAGTGAAGTGTAAGGCTTTCCAAAGCTACCGAACGTGTTTCTTTTTCTATTTCAATGGTATTCTGCCTTGTATAACACACATTTACCACTCTAGTCTCCTTTAAGTAAAGAATATAGGATTCATACAGTGTTTCATGTGATCTTAAATCAAATTGAGGATTTCCCTTATCTTAGCTACCTTTTCTATACTAACAACTGACTTGGAGAATCTCTTTCAGCTGTTCTAAACGAGTTCTCATCTGTTTACAGTCATTTTCTCTGAATTATCCATGTTTTCATGTACTTTCCTATATTCTGCCTTCTGGTCCAAGTATAAGCTTTGCCCACTTTATCAAACAACTTCCTGCACACTGTTATGAACTGAGGCAGCTTGGAAACATTGTCTCTCAACTGTGTTATAGAGTGTAGTACTACATTTCAGTGAAGTGTAAGGCTTTCCAAAGCTGCCGAACGTGTTTCTTTCTCTATTTCAATGGTATTCTGACTTGTATAACACACATTTACCACTCTAGAGTCCTTTAGGGAAAGAATATAGGATTCATACAGTGTTTCATGTGATCTTAACTCGAATTAAGGATTTCCCTTATCTTAGCTACCTTTTCTACACTAAGAACTGACTTGGAGAATCTCTTTCAGCTGTTCTAAACCAGTTCTCATCTGTTTACAGTCATTTTCTCTGAATTATCCATGTTTTCATGTAGTTTCCTATATTCTGCCTTCTGGTCCAAGTATAAGCATTGCCCACTTTATCAAACAACTTCCTACACACTGTTATGAACTGAGGCAGCTTGGGAACATTGTCTCTCAACTGTGTTATAGAGTGTAGTACTACATTTCAGTGAAGTGTAAGGCTTTCCAAAGCTGCCGAAAGTGTTTCTTTCTCTATTTCAATGGTATTCTGACTTGTATAACACACATATACCACTCTTGAGTCCTTTAAGTAAAGAATATAGGATTCATACAGTGTTTCATGTGATCTTAACTCAAATTAAGGATTTCCCTTATCTTAGCTACCTTTTCTATACTAACAACTGACTTGGAGAATCTCTTTCAGCTGTTCTAAACGAGTTCTCATCTGTTTACAGTCATTTTCTCTGAATTATCCATGTTTTCATGTACTTTCCTATATTCTGCCTTCTGGTCCAAGTATAAGCTTTGCCCACTTTATCAAACAACTTCCTGCACACTGTTATGAACTGAGGCAGCTTGGGAACATTGTCTCTCAACTGTGTTATAGAGTGTAGTACTACATTTCAGTGAAGTGTAAGGCTTTCCAAAGCTGCCGAACGTGTTTCTTTCTCCATTTCAATGGTATTCTGACTTGTATAACACACATTTACCACTCTAGAGTCCTTTAGGGAAAGAATGTAGGATTCATACAGTGTTTCATGTGATCTTAACTCGAATTAAGGATTTCCCTTATCTTAGCTACCTTTTCTACACTAAGAGCTGATTTGGAGAATCTCTTTCAGCTGTTCTAAACCAGTTCTCATCTGTTTACAGTCATTTTCTCTGAATTATCCATGTTTTCATGTAGTTTCCTATATTCTGCCTTCTGGTCCAAGTATAAGCTTTGCCCACTTTATCAAACAACTTCCTACACACTGTTATGAACTGAGGCAGCTTGGGAACATTGTCTCTCAACTGTGTTATAGAGTGTAGTACTACATTTCAGTGAAGTGTAAGGCTTTCCAAAGCTGCCGAACGTGTTTCTTTCTCTATTTCAATGGTATTCTGACTTGTATAACACACATTTACCACTCAAGAGTCCTTTAAGTAAAGAATATAGGATTCATACAGTGTTTCATGTTATCTTAACTCGAATTAAGGATTTCCCTTATCTTAGCTACCTTTTCTACACTAAGAACTGACTTGGAGAATCTCTTTCAGCTGTTCTAAACGAGTTCTCATCTGTTTACAGTCATTTTCTCTGAATTATCCATGTTTTCATGTAGTTTCCTATATTCTGCCTTCTTGTTCAATTATAAGCTTTGCCCACTTTATCAAACAACTTCCTGCACACTGTTATGAACTGAGGCAGCTTGGGAACATTGTCTCTCAACTGTGTTATAGAGTGTAGTACTACATTTCAGTGAAGTGTAAGGCTTTCCAAAGCTGCCGAACGTGTTTCTTTCTCTATTTCAATGGTATTCTGACTTGTATAACACACATTTACCACTCTAGAGTCCTTTAGGGAAAAATATAGGATTCATACAGTGTTTCATGTGATCTTAACTCGAATTAAGGATTTCCCTTATCTTAGCTACCTTTTCTACACTATGAACTGACTTGGAGAATCTCTTTCAGCTGTTCTAAACCAGTTCTCATCTGTTTACCGTCATTTTCTCTGAATTATCCATGTTTTCATGTAGTTTCCTATATTCTGCCTTCTGGTCCAAGTATAAGCTTTGCCCACTTTATCAAACAACTTCCTACACACTGTTATGAACTGAGGCAGCTTGGGAACATTGTCTCTCAACTGTGTTATAGAGTGTAGTACTACATTTCAGTGAAGTGTAAGGCTTTACAAAGCTGCCCAACGTGTTTCTTTCACTATTTCAATGGTATCCTGCCTTGTATAACACACTTTTACCACTCTAGTCTCCTTTAAGTAAAGAATATAGGATTCAAACACTGTTTCATGTCATATTAACTCGAATTAAGGATGTCCCGGATCTTAGCTACCTTTTCTACACTAAGAACTTACTTGGAGAATCTCTTTGAGCTGTTCTAAACAAGTTCTCATCTGTTTACAGTCATTTTCTCTGAATTATCCATGGTTTCATGTAGTTTCCTATATTCTGCCTTCTGGTCCAAGTATAAGCTTTGCCCACTTTATCAAACAACTTCCTACACACTGTTATGAACTGATGCAGCTCGGGAACATTGTCTCTCAACTGTGTTATAGAGTGTAGTACTATATTTCAGTGAAGTGTAAGGCTTTCCAAAGCTACCGAACGTGTTTCTTTTTCTATTTCAATGGTATTCTGCCTTGTATAACACACATTTACCACTCTAGTCTCCTTTAAGTAAAGAATATAGGATTCATACAGTGTTTCATGTGATCTTAAATCAAATTAAGGATTTCCCTTATCTTAGCTACCTTTTCTATACTAACAACTGACTTGGAGAATCTCTTTCAGCTGTTCTAAACGAGTTCTCATCTGTTTGCAGTCATTTTCTCTGAATTATCCATGGTTTCATGTAGTTTCCTATATTCTGCCTTCTGGTCCAAGTATAAGCTTTGCCCACTTTATCAAACAACTTCCTGCACACTGTTATGAACTGAGGCAGCTTGGGAACATTGTCTCTCAACTGTGTTATAGAGTGTAGTACTACATTTCAGTGAAGTGTAAGGCTTTCCAAAGCTGCCGAACGTGTTTCTTTCTCTATTTCAATGGTATTCTGACTTGTATAACACACATTTACCACTCTAGAGTCCTTTAGGGAAAGAATATAGGATTCATACAGTGTTTCATGTGATCTTAACTCGAATTAAGGATTTCCCTTACTTTGCTACCTTTTCTACACTATGAACTGACTTGGAGAATCTCTTTCAGCTGTTCTAAACCAGTTCTCATCTGTTTACAGTCATTTTCTCTGAATTATCCATGTTTTCATGTAGTTTCCTATATTCTGCCTTCTGGTCCAAGTATAAGCATTGCCCACTTTATCAAACAACTTCCTACACACTGTTATGAACTGAGGCAGCTTGGGAACATTGTCTCTCAACTGTGTTATAGAGTGTAGTACTACATTTCAGTGAAGTGTAAGGCTTTCCAAAGCTGCCGAACGTGTTTCTTTCTCTATTTCAATGGTATTCTGACTTGTATAACACACATTTACCACTCTAGAGTCCTTTAAGTAAAGAATATAGGATTCAAACACTGTTTCATGTCATATTAACTCGAATTAAGGATGTCCCGGATCTTAGCTACCTTTTCTACACTAAGAACTTACTTGGAGAATCTCTTTCAGCTGTTCTAAACGAGTTCTCATCTGTTTACAGTCATTTTCTCTGAATTATCCATGGTTTCATGTAGTTTCCTATATTCTGCCTTCTGGTCCAAGTATAAGCTTTGCCCACTTTATCAAACAACTTCCTACACAGTGTTATGAACTGAGGCAGCTTGGGAACATTGTCTCTCAACTGTGTTATAGAGTGTAGTTCAACATTTCAGTGAAGTGTAAGGCTTTCCAAAGCTGCCGAACGTGTTTCTTTCTCTATTTCAATGGTATTCTGACTTGTATAACACACATATACCACTCTAGAGTCCTTTAAGTAAAGAATATAGGATTCATACAGTGTTTCATGTGATCTTAAATCAAATTAAGGATTTCCCTTATCTTAGCTACCTTTTCTATACTAACAACTGACTTGGAGAATCTCTTTCAGCTGTTCTAAACGAGTTCTCATCTGTTTACAGTCATTTTCTCTGAATTATCCATGTTTTCATGTACTTTCCTATATTCTGCCTTCTGGTCCAAGTATAAGCTTTGCCCACTTTATCAAACAACTTCCTGCACACTGTTATTAACTGAGGCAGCTTGGGAACATTGTCTCTCAACTGTGTTATAGAGTGTAGTACTACATTTCAGTGAAGTGTAAGGCTTTCCAAAGCTGCCGAACGTGTTTCTTTCTCTATTTCAATGGTATTCTGACTTGTATAACACACATTTACCACTCTAGAGTCCTTTAGGGAAAGAATATAGGATTCATACTGTGTTTCATGTGATCTTAACTCGAATTAAGGATTTCCCTTATCTTAGCTACCTTTTCTACACTAAGAACTGAATTGGAGAATCTCTTTCAGCTGTTCTAAACCAGTTCTCATCTGTTTACAGTCATTTTCTCTGAATTATCCATGTTTTCATGTAGTTTCCTATATTCTGCCTTCTGGTCCAAGTATAAGCATTGCCCACTTTATCAAACAACTTCCTACACACTGTTATGAACTGAGGCAGCTTGGGAACATTGTCTCTCAACTGTGTTATAGAGTATAGTACTACATTTCAGTGAAGTGTAAGGCTTTCCAAAGCTGCCGAACTTTTTTCTTTCTCTATTTCAATGGTATTCTGACTTGTATAACACACATTTACCACTCTAGAGTCCTTTAGGGAAAGAATATAGGATTCATACAGTGTTTCATGTGATCTGAACTCGAATTAAGGATTTCCCTTATCTTAGCTACCTTTTCTACACTATGAACTGACTTGGAGAATCTCTTTCAGCTGTTCTAAACCAGTTCTCATCTGTTTACCGTCATTTTCTCTGAATTATCCATGTTTTCATGTAGTTTCCTATATTCTGCCTTCTGGTCCAAGTATAAGCTTTGCCCACTTTATCAAACAACTTCCTACACACTATTATGAACTGAGGCAGCTTGGGAACATTGTCTCTCAACTGTGTTATAGAGTGTAGTACTACATTTCAGTGAAGTGTAAGGCTTTACAAAGCTGCCCAACGTGTTTCTTTCACTATTTCAATGGTATCCTGCCTTGTATAACACACTTTTACCACTCTAGTCTCCTTTAAGTAAAGAATATAGGATTCAAACACTGTTTCATGTCATATTAACTCGAATTAAGGATGTCCCGGATCTTAGCTACCTTTTCTACACTAAGAACTTACTTGGAGAATCTCGTTGAGCTGTTCTAAACAAGTTCTCATCTGTTTACAGTCATTTTCTCTGAATTATCCATGGTTTCATGTAGTTTCCTATATTCTGCCTTCTGGTCCAAGTATAAGCTTTGCCCACTTTATCAAACAACTTCCTACACACTGTTATGAACTGATGCAGCTCGGGAACATTGTCTCTCAACTGTGTTATAGAGTGTAGTACTATATTTCAGTGAAGTGTAAGGCTTTCCAAAGCTACCGAACGTGTTTCTTTTTCTATTTCAATGGTATTCTGCCTTGTATAACACACATTTACCACTCTAGTCTCCTTTAAGTAAAGAATATAGGATTCATACAGTGTTTCATGTGATATTAACTCCAAATAAGGATTTCCCCGATCTTAGCTACCTTTTCTACACTAAGAACTGACTTGGAGAATCTCTTTCAGCTGTTCTAAACGAATTCTCATCTGTTTACAGTCATTTTCTCTGAATTATCCATGTTTTCATGTAGTTTCCTATATTCTGCCTTCTGGTCCAAGTATAAGCTTTGCCCACTTTATCAAACAACTTCCTACACAGTGTGATGAACTGAGGCAGCTTGGGAACATTGTCTCTCAACTGTGTTATAGAGTGTAGTTCAACATTTCAGTGAAGTGTAAGGCTTTACAAAGCTGCCCAACGTGTTTCTTTCACTATTTCAATGGTATCCTGCCTTGTATAACACACTTTTACCACACTAGTCTCCTTTAAGTAAAGAATATAGGATTCAAACACTGTTTCATGTCATATTAACTCGAATTAAGGATGTCCCGGATCTTAGCTACCTTTTCTACACTAAGAACTTACTTGGAGAATCTCTTTGAGCTGTTCTAAACAAGTTCTCATCTGTTTACAGTCATTTTCTCTGAATTATCCATGGTTTCATGTAGTTTCCTATATTCTGCCTTCTGGTCCAAGTATAAGCTTTGCCCACTTTATCAAACAACTTCCTACACACTGTTATGAACTGATGCAGCTCGGGAACATTGTCTCTCAACTGTGTTATAGAGTGTAGTACTATATTTCAGTGAAGTGTAAGGCTTTCCAAAGCTACCGAACGTGTTTCTTTTTCTATTTCAATGGTATTCTGACTTGTATAACACACATTTACCATTCTAGAGTCCTTTAAGTAAAGAATATAGGATTCAAACACTGTTTCATGTCATATTAACTCGAATTAAGGATGTCCCGGATCTTAGCTACCTTTTCTACACTAAGAACTTACTTGGAGAATATCTTTCAGCTGTTCTAAACGAGTTCTCATCTGTTTACAGTCATTTTCTCTGAATTATCCATGGTTTCATGTAGTTTCCTATATTCTGCCTTCTGGTCCAAGTATAAGCTTTGCCCACTTTATCAAACAACTTCCTACACAGTGTTATGAACTGAGGCAGCTTGGGAACATTGTCTCTCAACTGTGTTATAGAGTGTAGTTCAACATTTCAGTGAAGTGTAAGGCTTTCCAAAGCTGCCGAACGTGTTTCTTTCTCTATTTCAATGGTATTCTGACTTGTATAACACACATATACCACTCTAGAGTCCTTTAAGTAAAGAATATAGGATTCATACAGTGTTTCATGTGATCTTAAATCAAATTAAGGATTTCCCTTATCTTAGCTACCTTTTCTATAGTAACAACTGACTTGGAGAATCTCTTTCAGCTGTTCTAAACGAGTTCTCATCTGTTTACAGTCATTTTCTCTGAATTATCCATGTTTTCATGTACTTTCCTATATTCTGCCTTCTGGTCCAAGTATAAGCTTTGCCCACTTTATCAAACAACTTCCTGCACACTGTTATGAACTGAGGCAGCTTGGGAACATTGTCTCTCAACTGTGTTATAGAGTGTAGTACTACATTTCAGTGAAGTGTAAGGCTTTCCAAAGCTGCCGAACGTGTTTCTTTCTCTATTTCAATGGTATTCTGACTTGTATAACACACATTTACCACTCTAGAGTCCTTTAGGGAAAGAATATAGGATTCATACAGTGTTTCATGTGATCTTAACTCGAATTAAGGATTTCCCTTATCTTAGCTACCTTTTCTACACTAAGAACTGACTTGGAGAATCTCTTTCAGCTGTTCTAAACCAGTTCTCATCTGTTTACAGTCATTTTCTCTGAATTATCCATGTTTTCATGTAGTTTCCTATATTCTGCCTTCTGGTCCAAGTATAAGCTTTGCCCACTTTATCAAACAACTTCCTACACACTGTTATGAACTGAGGCAGCTTGGGAACATTGTCTCTCAACTGTGTTATAGAGTGTAGTACTACATTTCAGTGAAGTGTAAGGCTTTACAAAGCTGCCCAACGTGTTTCTTTCACTATTTCAATGGTATCCTGCCTTGTATAACACACTTTTACCACTCTAGTCTCCTTTAAGTAAAGAATATAGGATTCAAACACTGTTTCATGTCATATTAACTCGAATTAAGGATGTCCCGGATCTTAGCTACCTTTTCTACACTAAGAACTTACTTGGAGAATCTCTTTGAGCTGTTCTAAACAAGTTCTCATCTGTTTACAGTCATTTTCTCTGAATTATCCATGGTTTCATGTAGTTTCCTATATTCTGCCTTCTGGTCCAAGTATAAGCTTTGCCCACTTTATCAAACAACTTCCTACACACTGTTATGAACTGATGCAGCTCGGGAACATTGTCTCTCAACTGTGTTATAGAGTGTAGTACTATATTTCAGTGAAGTGTAAGGCTTTCCAAAGCTACCGAACGTGTTTCTTTTTCTATTTCAATGGTATTCTGCCTTGTATAACACACATTTACCACTCTAGTCTCCTTTAAGTAAAGAATATAGGATTCATACAGTGTTTCATGTGATCTTAAATCAAATTAAGGATTTCCCTTATCTTAGCTACCTTTTCTATACTAACAACTGACTTGGAGAATCTCTTTCAGCTGTTCTAAACGAGTTCTCATCTGTTTGCAGTCATTTTCTCTGAATTATCCATGGTTTCATGTAGTTTCCTATATTCTGCCTTCTGGTCCAAGTATAAGCTTTGCCCACTTTATCAAACAACTTCCTGCACACTGTTATGAACTGAGGCAGCTTGGGAACATTGTCTCTCAACTGTGTTATAGAGTGTAGTACTACATTTCAGTGAAGTGTAAGGCTTTCCAAAGCTGCCGAACGTGTTTCTTTCTCTATTTCAATGGTATTCTGACTTGTATAACACACATTTACCACTCTAGAGTCCTTTAGGGAAAGAATATAGGATTCATACAGTGTTTCATGTGATCTTAACTCGAATTAAGGATTTCCCTTACTTTGCTACCTTTTCTACACTATGAACTGACTTGGAGAATCTCTTTCAGCTGTTCTAAACCAGTTCTCATCTGTTTACAGTCATTTTCTCTGAATTATCCATGTTTTCATGTAGTTTCCTATATTCTGCCTTCTGGTCCAAGTATAAGCATTGCCCACTTTATCAAACAACTTCCTACACACTGTTATGAACTGAGGCAGCTTGGGAACATTGTCTCTCAACTGTGTTATAGAGTGTAGTACTACATTTCAGTGAAGTGTAAGGCTTTCCAAAGCTGCCGAACGTGTTTCTTTCTCTATTTCAATGGTATTCTGACTTGTATAACACACATTTACCACTCTAGAGTCCTTTAAGTAAAGAATATAGGATTCAAACACTGTTTCATGTCATATTAACTCGAATTAAGGATGTCCCGGATCTTAGCTACCTTTTCTACACTAAGAACTTACTTGGAGAATCTCTTTCAGCTGTTCTAAACGAGTTCTCATCTGTTTACAGTCATTTTCTCTGAATTATCCATGGTTTCATGTAGTTTCCTATATTCTGCCTTCTGGTCCAAGTATAAGCTTTGCCCACTTTATCAAACAACTTCCTACACAGTGTTATGAACTGAGGCAGCTTGGGAACATTGTCTCTCAACTGTGTTATAGAGTGTAGTTCAACATTTCAGTGAAGTGTAAGGCTTTCCAAAGCTGCCGAACGTGTTTCTTTCTCTATTTCAATGGTATTCTGACTTGTATAACACACATATACCACTCTAGAGTCCTTTAAGTAAAGAATATAGGATTCATACAGTGTTTCATGTGATCTTAAATCAAATTAAGGATTTCCCTTATCTTAGCTACCTTTTCTATACTAACAACTGACTTGGAGAATCTCTTTCAGCTGTTCTAAACGAGTTCTCATCTGTTTACAGTCATTTTCTCTGAATTATCCATGTTTTCATGTACTTTCCTATATTCTGCCTTCTGGTCCAAGTATAAGCTTTGCCCACTTTATCAAACAACTTCCTGCACACTGTTATTAACTGAGGCAGCTTGGGAACATTGTCTCTCAACTGTGTTATAGAGTGTAGTACTACATTTCAGTGAAGTGTAAGGCTTTCCAAAGCTGCCGAACGTGTTTCTTTCTCTATTTCAATGGTATTCTGACTTGTATAACACACATTTACCACTCTAGAGTCCTTTAGGGAAAGAATATAGGATTCATACTGTGTTTCATGTGATCTTAACTCGAATTAAGGATTTCCCTTATCTTAGCTACCTTTTCTACACTAAGAACTGAATTGGAGAATCTCTTTCAGCTGTTCTAAACCAGTTCTCATCTGTTTACAGTCATTTTCTCTGAATTATCCATGTTTTCATGTAGTTTCCTATATTCTGCCTTCTGGTCCAAGTATAAGCATTGCCCACTTTATCAAACAACTTCCTACACACTGTTATGAACTGAGGCAGCTTGGGAACATTGTCTCTCAACTGTGTTATAGAGTATAGTACTACATTTCAGTGAAGTGTAAGGCTTTCCAAAGCTGCCGAACTTTTTTCTTTCTCTATTTCAATGGTATTCTGACTTGTATAACACACATTTACCACTCTAGAGTCCTTTAGGGAAAGAATATAGGATTCATACAGTGTTTCATGTGATCTTAACTCGAATTAAGGATTTCCCTTATCTTAGCTACCTTTTCTACACTATGAACTGACTTGGAGAATCTCTTTCAGCTGTTCTAAACCAGTTCTCATCTGTTTACCGTCATTTTCTCTGAATTATCCATGTTTTCATGTAGTTTCCTATATTCTGCCTTCTGGTCCAAGTATAAGCTTTGCCCACTTTATCAAACAACTTCCTACACACTATTATGAACTGAGGCAGCTTGGGAACATTGTCTCTCAACTGTGTTATAGAGTGTAGTACTACATTTCAGTGAAGTGTAAGGCTTTACAAAGCTGCCCAACGTGTTTCTTTCACTATTTCAATGGTATCCTGCCTTGTATAACACACTTTTACCACTCTAGTCTCCTTTAAGTAAAGAATATAGGATTCAAACACTGTTTCATGTCATATTAACTCGAATTAAGGATGTCCCGGATCTTAGCTACCTTTTCTACACTAAGAACTTACTTGGAGAATCTCGTTGAGCTGTTCTAAACAAGTTCTCATCTGTTTACAGTCATTTTCTCTGAATTATCCATGGTTTCATGTAGTTTCCTATATTCTGCCTTCTGGTCCAAGTATAAGCTTTGCCCACTTTATCAAACAACTTCCTACACACTGTTATGAACTGATGCAGCTCGGGAACATTGTCTCTCAACTGTGTTATAGAGTGTAGTACTATATTTCAGTGAAGTGTAAGGCTTTCCAAAGCTACCGAACGTGTTTCTTTTTCTATTTCAATGGTATTCTGCCTTGTATAACACACATTTACCACTCTAGTCTCCTTTAAGTAAAGAATATAGGATTCATACAGTGTTTCATGTGATATTAACTCCAAATAAGGATTTCCCCGATCTTAGCTACCTTTTCTACACTAAGAACTGACTTGGAGAATCTCTTTCAGCTGTTCTAAACGAATTCTCATCTGTTTACAGTCATTTTCTCTGAATTATCCATGTTTTCATGTAGTTTCCTATATTCTGCCTTCTGGTCCAAGTATAAGCTTTGCCCACTTTATCAAACAACTTCCTACACAGTGTGATGAACTGAGGCAGCTTGGGAACATTGTCTCTCAACTGTGTTATAGAGTGTAGTTCAACATTTCAGTGAAGTGTAAGGCTTTACAAAGCTGCCCAACGTGTTTCTTTCACTATTTCAATGGTATCCTGCCTTGTATAACACACTTTTACCACACTAGTCTCCTTTAAGTAAAGAATATAGGATTCAAACACTGTTTCATGTCATATTAACTCGAATTAAGGATGTCCCGGATCTTAGCTACCTTTTCTACACTAAGAACTTACTTGGAGAATCTCTTTGAGCTGTTCTAAACAAGTTCTCATCTGTTTACAGTCATTTTCTCTGAATTATCCATGGTTTCATGTAGTTTCCTATATTCTGCCTTCTGGTCCAAGTATAAGCTTTGCCCACTTTATCAAACAACTTCCTACACACTGTTATGAACTGATGCAGCTCGGGAACATTGTCTCTCAACTGTGTTATAGAGTGTAGTACTATATTTCAGTGAAGTGTAAGGCTTTCCAAAGCTACCGAACGTGTTTCTTTTTCTATTTCAATGGTATTCTGCCTTGTATAACACACATTTACCACTCTAGTCTCCTTTAAGTAAAGAATATAGGATTCATACAGTGTTTCATGTGATATTAACTCCAAATAAGGATTTCCCCGATCTTAGCTACCTTTTCTACACTAAAAACTGACTTGGAGAATCTCTTTCAGCTGTTCTAAACGAGTTCTCATCTGTTTACAGTCATTTTCTCTGAATTATCCATGTTTTCATGTAGTTTCCTATATTCTGCCTTCTGGTCCAAGTATAAGCTTTGCCCACTTTATCAAACAACTTCCTACACAGTGTTATGAACTGAGGCAGCTTGGGAACATTGTCTCTCAACTGTGTTATAGAGTGTAGTTCAACATTTCAGTGAAGTGTAAGGCTTTCCAAAGCTGCCGAACGTGTTTCTTTCTCTATTTCAATGGTATTCTGACTTGTATAACACACATATACCACTCTAGAGTCCTTTAAGTAAAGAATATAGGATTCATACAGTGTTTCATGTGATCTTAAATCAAATTAAGGATTTCCCTTATCTTAGCTACCTTTTCTATACTAACAACTGACTTGGAGAATCTCTTTCAGCTGTTCTAAACGAGTTCTCATCTGTTTACAGTCATTTTCTCTGAATTATCCATGTTTTCATGTACTTTCCTATATTCTGCCTTCTGGTCCAAGTATAAGCTTTGCCCACTTTATCAAACAACTTCCTGCACACTGTTATGAACTGAGGCAGCTTGGGAACATTGTCTCTCAACTGTGTTATAGAGTGTAGTACTACATTTCAGTGAAGTGTAAGGCTTTCCAAAGCTGCCGAACGTGTTTCTTTCTCTATTTCAATGGTATTCTGACTTGTATAACACACATTTACCACTCTAGAGTCCTTTAGGGAAAGAATATAGGATTCATACAGTGTTTCATGTGATCTTAACTCGAATTAAGGATTTCCCTTATCTTAGCTACCTTTTCTACACTATGAACTGACTTGGAGAATCTCTTTCAGCTGTTCTAAACCAGTTCTCATCTGTTTACAGTCATTTTCTCTGAATTATCCATGTTTTCATGTAGTTTCTTATATTCTGCCTTCTGGTCCAAGTATAAGCATTGCCCACTTTATCAAACAACTTCCTACACACTGTTATGAACTGAGGCAGCTTGGGAACATTGTCTCTCAACTGTGTTATAGAATGTAGTACTACATTTCAGTGAAGTGTAAGGCTTTCCAAAGCTGCCGAACTTTTTTCTTTCGCTATTTCAATGGTATTCTGACTTGTATAACACACATTTACCACTCTAGAGTCCTTTAGGGAAAGGATATAGGATTCATACAGTGTTTCATGTGATCTTAACTCGAATTAAAGATTTCCCTTATCTTAGCTACCTTTTCTACACTATGAACTGACTTGGAGAATCTCTTTCAGCTGTTCTAAACCAGTTCTCATCTGTTTACCGTCATTTTCTCTGAATTATCCATGTTTTCATGTAGTTTCCTATATTCTGCCTTCTGGTCCAAGTATAAGCTTTGCCCACTTTATCAAACAACTTCCTGCACACTGTTATGAACTGAGGCAGCTTGGGAACATTGTCTCTCAACTGTGTTATAGAGTGTAGTACTACATTTCAGTGAAGTGTAAGGCTTTCCAAAGCTGCCGAACGTGTTTCTTTCTCTATTTCAATGGTATTCTGACTTGTATAACACACATTTACCACTCTAGAGTCCTTTAGGGAAAGAATATAGGATTCATACAGTGTTTCATGTGATCTTAACTCGAATTAAGGATTTCCCTTACTTTGCTACCTTTTCTACACTATGAACTGACTTGGAGAATCTCTTTCAGCTGTTCTAAACCAGTTCTCATCTGTTTACAGTCATTTTCTCTGAATTATCCATGTTTTCATGTAGTTTCCTATATTCTGCCTTCTGGTCCAAGTATAAGCATTGCCCACTTTATCAAACAACTTCCTACACACTGTTATGAACTGAGGCAGCTTGGGAACATTGTCTCTCAACTGTGTTATAGAGTGTAGTACTACATTTCAGTGAAGTGTAAGGCTTTCCAAAGCTGCCGAACGTGTTTCTTTCTCTATTTCAATGGTATTCTGACTTGTATAACACACATTTACCACTCTAGAGTCCTTTAAGTAAAGAATATAGGATTCAAACACTGTTTCATGTCATATTAACTCGAATTAAGGATGTCCCGGATCTTAGCTACCTTTTCTACACTAAGAACTTACTTGGAGAATCTCTTTCAGCTGTTCTAAACGAGTTCTCATCTGTTTACAGTCATTTTCTCTGAATTATCCATGGTTTCATGTAGTTTCCTATATTCTGCCTTCTGGTCCAAGTATAAGCTTTGCCCACTTTATCAAACAACTTCCTACACAGTGTTATGAACTGAGGCAGCTTGGGAACATTGTCTCTCAACTGTGTTATAGAGTGTAGTTCAACATTTCAGTGAAGTGTAAGGCTTTCCAAAGCTGCCGAACGTGTTTCTTTCTCTATTTCAATGGTATTCTGACTTGTATAACACACATATACCACTCTAGAGTCCTTTAAGTAAAGAATATAGGATTCATACAGTGTTTCATGTGATCTTAAATCAAATTAAGGATTTCCCTTATCTTAGCTACCTTTTCTATACTAACAACTGACTTGGAGAATCTCTTTCAGCTGTTCTAAACGAGTTCTCATCTGTTTACAGTCATTTTCTCTGAATTATCCATGTTTTCATGTACTTTCCTATATTCTGCCTTCTGGTCCAAGTATAAGCTTTGCCCACTTTATCAAACAACTTCCTGCACACTGTTATTAACTGAGGCAGCTTGGGAACATTGTCTCTCAACTGTGTTATAGAGTGTAGTACTACATTTCAGTGAAGTGTAAGGCTTTCCAAAGCTGCCGAACGTGTTTCTTTCTCTATTTCAATGGTATTCTGACTTGTATAACACACATTTACCACTCTAGAGTCCTTTAGGGAAAGAATATAGGATTCATACTGTGTTTCATGTGATCTTAACTCGAATTAAGGATTTCCCTTATCTTAGCTACCTTTTCTACACTAAGAACTGAATTGGAGAATCTCTTTCAGCTGTTCTAAACCAGTTCTCATCTGTTTACAGTCATTTTCTCTGAATTATCCATGTTTTCATGTAGTTTCCTATATTCTGCCTTCTGGTCCAAGTATAAGCATTGCCCACTTTATCAAACAACTTCCTACACACTGTTATGAACTGAGGCAGCTTGGGAACATTGTCTCTCAACTGTGTTATAGAGTGTAGTACTACATTTCAGTGAAGTGTAAGGCTTTCCAAAGCTGCCGAACGTGTTTCTTTCTCTATTTCAATGGTATTCTGACTTGTATAACACACATATACCACTCTTGAGTCCTTTAAGTAAAGAATATAGGATTCATACAGTGTTTCATGTGATCTTAACTCAAATTAAGGATTTCCCTTATCTTAGCTACCTTTTCTATACTAACAACTGACTTGGAGAATCTCTTTCAGCTGTTCTAAACGAGTTCTCATCTGTTTACAGTCATTTTCTCTGAATTATCCATGTTTTCATGTACTTTCCTATATTCTGCCTTCTGGTCCAAGTATAAGCTTTGCCCACTTTATCAAACAACTTCCTGCACACTGTTATGAACTGAGGCAGCTTGGGAACATTGTCTCTCAACTGTGTTATAGAGTGTAGTACTACATTTCAGTGAAGTGTAAGGCTTTACAAAGCTGCCCAACGTGTTTCTTTCACTATTTCAATGGTATCCTGCCTTGTATAACACACTTTTACCACTCTAGTCTCCTTTAAGTAAAGAATATAGGATTCAAACACTGTTTCATGTCATATTAACTCGAATTAAGGATGTCCCGGATCTTAGCTACCTTTTCTACACTAAGAACTTACTTGGAGAATCTCTTTGAGCTGTTCTAAACGAGTTCTCATCTGTTTGCAGTCATTTTCTCTGAATTATCCATGGTTTCATGTAGTTTCCTATATTCTGCCTTCTGGTCCAAGTATAAGCTTTGCCCACTTTATCAAACAACTTCCTGCACACTGTTATGAACTGAGGCAGCTTGGGAACATTGTCTCTCAACTGTGTTATAGAGTGTAGTACTACATTTCAGTGAAGTGTAAGGCTTTCCAAAGCTGCCGAACGTGTTTCTTTCTCTATTTCAATGGTATTCTGACTTGTATAACACACATTTACCACTCTAGAGTCCTTTAGGGAAAGAATATAGGATTCATACAGTGTTTCATGTGATCTTAACTCGAATTAAGGATTTCCCTTACTTTGCTACCTTTTCTACACTATGAACTGACTTGGAGAATCTCTTTCAGCTGTTCTAAACCAGTTCTCATCTGTTTACAGTCATTTTCTCTGAATTATCCATGTTTTCATGTAGTTTCCTATATTCTGCCTTCTGGTCCAAGTATAAGCATTGCCCACTTTATCAAACAACTTCCTACACACTGTTATGAACTGAGGCAGCTTGGGAACATTGTCTCTCAACTGTGTTATAGAGTGTAGTACTACATTTCAGTGAAGTGTAAGGCTTTCCAAAGCTGCCGAACGTGTTTCTTTCTCTATTTCAATGGTATTCTGACTTGTATAACACACATTTACCACTCTAGAGTCCTTTAAGTAAAGAATATAGGATTCAAACACTGTTTCATGTCATATTAACTCGAATTAAGGATGTCCCGGATCTTAGCTACCTTTTCTACACTAAGAACTTACTTGGAGAATCTCTTTCAGCTGTTCTAAACGAGTTCTCATCTGTTTACAGTCATTTTCTCTGAATTATCCATGGTTTCATGTAGTTTCCTATATTCTGCCTTCTGGTCCAAGTATAAGCTTTGCCCACTTTATCAAACAACTTCCTACACAGTGTTATGAACTGAGGCAGCTTGGGAACATTGTCTCTCAACTGTGTTATAGAGTGTAGTTCAACATTTCAGTGAAGTGTAAGGCTTTCCAAAGCTGCCGAACGTGTTTCTTTCTCTATTTCAATGGTATTCTGACTTGTATAACACACATATACCACTCTAGAGTCCTTTAAGTAAAGAATATAGGATTCATACAGTGTTTCATGTGATCTTAAATCAAATTAAGGATTTCCCTTATCTTAGCTACCTTTTCTATACTAACAACTGACTTGGAGAATCTCTTTCAGCTGTTCTAAACGAGTTCTCATCTGTTTACAGTCATTTTCTCTGAATTATCCATGTTTTCATGTACTTTCCTATATTCTGCCTTCTGGTCCAAGTATAAGCTTTGCCCACTTTATCAAACAACTTCCTGCACACTGTTATTAACTGAGGCAGCTTGGGAACATTGTCTCTCAACTGTGTTATAGAGTGTAGTACTACATTTCAGTGAAGTGTAAGGCTTTCCAAAGCTGCCGAACGTGTTTCTTTCTCTATTTCAATGGTATTCTGACTTGTATAACACACATTTACCACTCTAGAGTCCTTTAGGGAAAGAATATAGGATTCATACTGTGTTTCATGTGATCTTAACTCGAATTAAGGATTTCCCTTATCTTAGCTACCTTTTCTACACTAAGAACTGAATTGGAGAATCTCTTTCAGCTGTTCTAAACCAGTTCTCATCTGTTTACAGTCATTTTCTCTGAATTATCCATGTTTTCATGTAGTTTCCTATATTCTGCCTTCTGGTCCAAGTATAAGCATTGCCCACTTTATCAAACAACTTCCTACACACTGTTATGAACTGAGGCAGCTTGGGAACATTGTCTCTCAACTGTGTTATAGAGTGTAGTACTACATTTCAGTGAAGTGTAAGGCTTTCCAAAGCTGCCGAACGTGTTTCTTTCTCTATTTCAATGGTATTCTGACTTGTATAACACACATATACCACTCTTGAGTCCTTTAAGTAAAGAATATAGGATTCATACAGTGTTTCATGTGATCTTAACTCAAATTAAGGATTTCCCTTATCTTAGCTACCTTTTCTATACTAACAACTGACTTGGAGAATCTCTTTCAGCTGTTCTAAACGAGTTCTCATCTGTTTACAGTCATTTTCTCTGAATTATCCATGTTTTCATGTACTTTCCTATATTCTGCCTTCTGGTCCAAGTATAAGCTTTGCCCACTTTATCAAACAACTTCCTGCACACTGTTATGAACTGAGGCAGCTTGGGAACATTGTCTCTCAACTGTGTTATAGAGTGTAGTACTACATTTCAGTGAAGTGTAAGGCTTTCCAAAGCTGCCGAACGTGTTTCTTTCTCTATTTCAATGGTATTCTGACTTGTATAACACACATTTACCACTCAAGAGTCCTTTAGGGAAAGAATATAGGATTCATACAGTGTTTCATGTGATCTTAACTCGAATTAAGGATTTCCCTTATCTTAGCTACCTTTTCTACACTAAGAACTGACTTGGAGAATCTCTTTCAGCTGTTCTAAACGAGTTCTCATCTGTTTACCGTCATTTTCTCTGAATTATCCATGTTTTCATGTAGTTTCCTATATTCTGCCTTCTGGTCCAAGTATAAGCTTTGCCCACTTTATCAAACAACTTCCTACACACTGTTATGAACTGAGGCAGCTTGGGAACATTGTCTCTCAACTGTGTTATAGAGTGTAGTACTACATTTCAGTGAAGTGTAAGGCTTTACAAAGCTGCCCAACGTGTTTCTTTCACTATTTCAATGGTATCCTGCCTTGTATAACACACTTTTACCACTCTAGTCTCCTTTAAGTAAAGAATATAGGATTCAAACACTGTTTCATGTCATATTAACTCGAATTAAGGATGTCCCGGATCTTAGCTACCTTTTCTACACTAAGAACTTACTTGGAGAATCTCTTTGAGCTGTTCTAAACAAGTTCTCATCTGTTTACAGTCATTTTCTCTGAATTATCCATGGTTTCATGTAGTTTCCTATATTCTGCCTTCTGGTCCAAGTATAAGCTTTGCCCACTTTATCAAACAACTTCCTACACACTGTTATGAACTGATGCAGCTCGGGAACATTGTCTCTCAACTGTGTTATAGAGTGTAGTACTATATTTCAGTGAAGTGTAAGGCTTTCCAAAGCTACCGAACGTGTTTCTTTTTATATTTCAATGGTATTCTGCCTTGTATAACACACATTTACCACTCTAGTCTCCTTTAAGTAAAGAATATAGGATTCATACAGTGTTTCATGTGATATTAACTCCAAATAAGGATTTCCCCGATCTTAGCTACCTTTTCTACACTAAGAACTGACTTGGAGAATCTCTTTCAGCTGTTCTAAACGAGTTCTCATCTGTTTACAGTCATTTTCTCTGAATTATCCATGTTTTCATGTAGTTTCCTATATTCTGCCTTCTGGTCCAAGTATAAGCTTTGCCCACTTTATCAAACAACTTCCTACACAGTGTTATGAACTGAGGCAGCTTGGGAACATTGTCTCTCAACTGTGTTATAGAGTGTAGTACTACATTTCAGTGAAGTGTAAGGCTTTCCAAAGCTGCCGAACGTGTTTCTTTCTCTATTTCAATGGTATTCTGACTTGTATAACACACATTTACCACTCTAGAGTCCTTTAGGGAAAGAATATAGGATTCATACAGTGTTTCATGTGATCTTAACTCGAATTAAGGATTTCCCTTATCTTAGCTACCTTTTCTACACTAAGAACTGACTTGGAGAATCTCTTTCAGCTGTTCTAAACCAGTTCTCATCTGTTTACAGTCATTTTCTCTGAATTATCCATGTTTTCATGTAGTTTCCTATATTCTGCCTTCTGGTCCAAGTATAAGCATTGCCCACTTTATCAAACAACTTCCTACACACTGTTATGAACTGAGGCAGCTTGGGAACATTGTCTCTCAACTGTGTTATAGAGTGTAGTACTACATTTCAGTGAAGTGTAAGGCTTTCCTAAGCTGCCGAACGTGTTTCTTTCTCTATTTCAATGGTATTCTGACTTGTACAACACACATTTACCACTCTAGAGTCCTTTAAGTAAAGAATATAGGATTCATACAGTGTTTCTTGTGATCTTAACTCGAATTAAGGATTTCCGGTATCTTAGCTAACTTTTCTACACTAAGAACTGACTTGGAGAATCTCTTTCAGCTGTTCTAAGCGAGTTCTCATCTGTTTACAGTCATTTTCTCTGAATTATCCATGTTTTCATGTAGTTTCCTATATTCTGCCTTCTGGTCCAAGTATAAGCTTTGCCCACTTTATCAAACAACTTCCTACACACTGTTATGAACTGAGGCAGCTTGGGAACATTGTCTCTCAACTGTGTTATAGAGTGTAGTACTACATTTCAGTGAAGTGTAAGGCTTTACCAAGCTGCCCAACGTGTTTCTTTCACTATTTCAATGGTATCCTGCCTTGTATAACACACTTTTACCACTCTAGTCTCCTTTAAGTAAAGAATATAGGATTCAAACACTGTTTCATGTCATATTAACTCGAATTAAGGATGTCCCGGATCTTAGCTACCTTTTCTACACTAAGAACTTACTTGGAGAATCTCTTTGAGCTGTTCTAAACAAGTTCTCATCTGTTTACAGTCATTTTCTCTGAATTATCCATGGTTTCATGTAGTTTCCTATATTCTGCCTTCTGGTCCAAGTATAAGCTTTGCCCACTTTATCAAACAACTTCCTACACACTGTTATGAACTGATGCAGCTCGGGAACATTGTCTCTCAACTGTGTTATAGAGTGTAGTACTATATTTCAGTGAAGTGTAAGGCTTTCCAAAGCTACCGAACGTGTTTCTTTTTCTATTTCAATGGTATTCTGCCTTGTATAACACACATTTACCACTCTAGTCTCCTTTAAGTAAAGAATATAGGATTCATACAGTGTTTCATGTGATATTAACTCCAAATAAGGATTTCCCCGATCTTAGCTACCTTTTCTACACTAAGAACTGACTTGGAGAATCTCTTTCAGCTGTTCTAAACGAGTTCTCATCTGTTTACAGTCATTTTCTCTGAATTATCCATGTTTTCAAGTAGTTTCCTATATTCTGCCTTCTGGTCCAAGTATAAGCTTTGCCCACTTTATCAAACAACTTCCTACACAGTGTTATGAACTGAGGCAGCTTGGGAACATTGTCTCTCAACTGTGTTATAGAGTGTAGTACTACATTTCAGTGAAGTGTAAGGCTTTCCAAAGCTGCCGAACGTGTTTCTTTCTCTATTTCAATGGTATTCTGACTTGTATAACACACATTTACCACTCTAGAGTCCTTTATGGAAAGAATATAGGATTCATACAGTGTTTCATGTGATCTTAACTCGAATTAAGGATTTCCCTTATCTTAGCTACCTTTTCTACACTAAGAACTGACTTGGAGAATCTCTTTCAGCTGTTCTAAACCAGTTCTCATCTGTTTACAGTCATTTTCTCTGAATTATCCATGTTTTCATGTAGTTTCCTATATTCTGCCTTCTGGTCCAAGTATAAGCATTGCCCACTTTATCAAACAACTTCCTACACACTGTTATGAACTGAGGCAGCTTGGGAACATTGTCTCTCAACTGTGTTATAGAGTGTAGTACTACATTTCAGTGAAGTGTAAGGCTTTCCTAAGCTGCCGAACGTGTTTCTTTCTCTATTTCAATGGTATTCTGACTTGTATAACACACATTTACCACTCTAGAGTCCTTTAAGTAAAGAATATAGGATTCATACAGTGTTTCATGTGATCTTAACTCGAATTAAGGATTTCCCGTATCTTAGCTAACTTTTCTACACTAAGAACTGACTTGGAGAATGTCTTTCAGCTGTTCTAAGCGAGTTCTCATCTGTTTACAGTCATTTTCTCTGAATTATCCATGTTTTCATGTAGTTTCCTATATTCTGCCTTCTGGTCCAAGTATAAGCTTTGGCCACTTTATCAAACAACTTCCTACACACTGTTATGAACTGAGGCAGCTTGGGAACATTGTCTCTCAACTGTGTTATAGAGTGTAGTACTACATTTCAGTGAAGTGTAAGGCTTTACAAAGCTGCCCAACGTGTTTCTTTCACTATTTCAATGGTATCCTGCCTTGTATAACACACTTTTACCACTCTAGTCTCCTTTAAGTAAAGAATATAGGATTCAAACACTGTTTCATGTCATATTAACTCGAATTAAGGATGTCCCGGATCTTAGCTACCTTTTCTACACTAAGAACTTACTTGGAGAATCTCTTTGAGCTGTTCTAAACAAGTTCTCATCTGTTTACAGTCATTTTCTCTGAATTATCCATGGTTTCATGTAGTTTCCTATATTCTGCCTTCTGGTCCAAGTATAAGCTTTGCCCACTTTATCAAACAACTTCCTACACACTGTTATGAACTGATGCAGCTCGGGAACATTGTCTCTCAACTGTGTTATAGAGTGTAGTACTATATTTCAGTGAAGTGTAAGGCTTTCCAAAGCTACCGAACGTGTTTCTTTTTCTATTTCAATGGTATTCTGCCTTGTATAACACACATTTACCACTCTAGTCTCCTTTAAGTAAAGAATATAGGATTCATACAGTGTTTCATGTGATATTAACTCCAAATAAGGATTTCCCCGATCTTAGCTACCTTTTCTACACTAAGAACTGACTTGGAGAATCTCTTTCAGCTGTTCTAAACGAGTTCTCATCTGTTTACAGTCATTTTCTCTGAATTATCCATGTTTTCAAGTAGTTTCCTATATTCTGCCTTCTGGTCCAAGTATAAGCTTTGCCCACTTTATCAAACAACTTCCTACACAGTGTTATGAACTGAGGCAGCTTGGGAACATTGTCTCTCAACTGTGTTATAGAGTGTAGTACTACATTTCAGTGAAGTGTAAGGCTTTCCAAAGCTGCCGAACGTGTTTCTTTCTCTATTTCAATGGTATTCTGACTTGTATAACACACATTTACCACTCTAGAGTCCTTTATGGAAAGAATATAGGATTCATACAGTGTTTCATGTGATCTTAACTCGAATTAAGGATTTCCCTTATCTTAGCTACCTTTTCTACACTAAGAACTGACTTGGAGAATCTCTTTCAGCTGTTCTAAACCAGTTCTCATCTGTTTACAGTCATTTTCTCTGAATTATCCATGTTTTCATGTAGTTTCCTATATTCTGCCTTCTGGTCCAAGTATAAGCATTGCCCACTTTATCAAACAACTTCCTACACACTGTTATGAACTGAGGCAGCTTGGGAACATTGTCTCTCAACTGTGTTATAGAGTGTAGTACTACATTTCAGTGAAGTGTAAGGCTTTCCTAAGCTGCCGAACGTGTTTCTTTCTCTATTTCAATGGTATTCTGACTTGTATAACACACATTTACCACTCTAGAGTCCTTTAAGTAAAGAATATAGGATTCATACAGTGTTTCATGTGATCTTAACTCGAATTAAGGATTTCCCGTATCTTAGCTAACTTTTCTACACTAAGAACTGACTTGGAGAATGTCTTTCAGCTGTTCTAAGCGAGTTCTCATCTGTTTACAGTCATTTTCTCTGAATTATCCATGTTTTCATGTAGTTTCCTATATTCTGCCTTCTGGTCCAAGTATAAGCTTTGGCCACTTTATCAAACAACTTCCTACACACTGTTATGAACTGAGGCAGCTTGGGAACATTGTCTCTCAACTGTGTTATAGAGTGTAGTACTACATTTCAGTGAAGTGTAAGGCTTTACAAAGCTGCCCAACGTGTTTCTTTCACTATTTCAATGGTATCCTGCCTTGTATAACACACTTTTACCACTCTAGTCTCCTTTAAGTAAAGAATATAGGATTCAAACACTGTTTCATGTCATATTAACTCGAATTAAGGATGTCCCGGATCTTAGCTACCTTTTCTACACTAAGAACTTACTTGGAGAATCTCTTTGAGCTGTTCTAAACAAGTTCTCATCTGTTTACAGTCATTTTCTCTGAATTATCCATGGTTTCATGTAGTTTCCTATATTCTGCCTTCTGGTCCAAGTATAAGCTTTGCCCACTTTATCAAACAACTTCCTACACACTGTTATGAACTGATGCAGCTCGGGAACATTGTCTCTCAACTGTGTTATAGAGTGTAGTACTATATTTCAGTGAAGTGTAAGGCTTTCCAAAGCTACCGAACGTGTTTCTTTTTCTATTTCAATGGTATTCTGCCTTGTATAACACACATTTACCACTCTAGTCTCCTTTAAGTAAAGAATATAGGATTCATACAGTGTTTCATGTGATATTAACTCCAAATAAGGATTTACCCGATCTTAGCTACCTTTTCTACACTAAGAACTGACTTGGAGAATCTCTTTCAGATGTTCTAAACGAGTTCTCATCTGTTTACAGTCATTTTCTCTGAATTATCCATGTTTTCAAGTAGTTTCCTATATTCTGCCTTCTGGTCCAAGTATAAGCTTTGCCCACTTTATCAAACAACTTCCTACACAGTGTTATGAACTGAGGCAGCTTGGGAACATTGTCTCTCAACTGTGTTATAGAGTGTAGTACTACATTTCAGTGAAGTGTAAGGCTTTCCAAAGCTGCCGAACGTGTTTCTTTCTCTATTTCAATGGTATTCTGACTTGTATAACACACATTTACCACTCTAGAGTCCTTTAGGGAAAGAATATAGGATTCATACAGTGTTTCATGTGATCTTAACTCGAATTAAGGATTTCCCTTATCTTAGCTACCTTTTCTACACTAAGAACTGACTTGGAGAATCTCTTTCAGCTGTTCTAAACCAGTTCTCATCTGTTTACAGTCATTTTCTCTGAATTATCCATGTTTTCATGTAGTTTCCTATATTCTGCCTTCTGGTCCAAGTATAAGCATTGCCCACTTTATCAAACAACTTCCTACACACTGTTATGAACTGAGGCAGCTTGGGAACATTGTCTCTCAACTGTGTTATAGAGTGTAGTACTACATTTCAGTGAAGTGTAAGGCTTTCCTAAGCTGCCGAACGTGTTTCTTTCTCTATTTCAATGGTATTCTGACTTGTATAACACACATTTACCACTCTAGAGTCCTTTAAGTAAAGAATATAGGATTCATACAGTGTTTCATGTGATCTTAACTCGAATTAAGGATATCCCTTATCTTAGCTACCTTTTCTACACTAAGAACTGACTTGGAGAATCTCTTTCAGCTGTTCTAAACCAGTTCTCATCTGTTTACAGTCATTTTCTCTGAATTATCCATGTTTTCATGTAGTTTCCTATATTCTGCCTTCTGGTCCAAGTATAAGCTTTGCCCACTTTATCAAACAACTTCCTACACACTGTTATGAACTGAGGCAGCTAGGGAACATTGTCTCTCAACTGTGTTATAGAGTGTAGTACTACATTTCAGTGAAGTGTAAGGCTTTACAAAGCTGCCCAACGTGTTTCTTTCACTATTTCAATGGTATCCTGCCTTGTATAACACACTTTTACCACTCTAGTCTCCTTTAAGTAAAGAATATAGGATTCAAACACTGTTTCATGTCATATTAACTCGAATTAAGGATGTCCCGGATCTTAGCTACCTTTTCTACACTAAGAACTTACTTGGAGAATCTCTTTGAGCTGTTCTAAACAAGTTCTCATCTGTTTACAGTCATTTTCTCTGAATTATCCATGGTTTCATGTAGTTTCCTATATTCTGCCTTCTGGTCCAAGTATAAGCTTTGCCCACTTTATCAAACAACTTCCTACACACTGTTATGAACTGATGCATCTCGGGAACATTGTCTCTCAACTGTGTTATAGAGTGTAGTACTATATTTCAGTGAAGTGTAAGGCTTTCCAAAGCTACTGAACGTGTTTCTTTTTCTATTTCAATGGTATTCTGCCTTGTATAACACACATTTACCACTCTAGTCTCCTTTAAGTAAAGAATATAGGATTCATACAGTGTTTCATGTGATATTAACTCCAAATAAGGATTTCCCCGATCTTAGCTACCTTTTCTACACTAAGAACTGACTTGGAGAATCTCTTTCAGCTGTTCTAAACCAGTTCTCATCTGTTTACAGTCATTTTCTCTGAATTATCCATGTTTTCATGTAGTTTCCTATATTCTGCCTTCTGGTCCAAGTATAAGCTTTGCCCACTTTATCAAACAACTTCCTACACAGTGTTATGAACTGAGGCAGCTTGGGAACATTGTCTCTCAACTGTGTTATAGAGTGTAGTTCAACATTTCAGTGAAGTGTAAGGCTTTCCAAAGCTGCCGAACGTGTTTCTTTCTCTATTTCAATGGTATTCTGACTTGTATAACACACATTTACCACTCAAGAGTCCTTTAAGTAAAGAATATAGGATTCATACAGTGTTTCATGTTATCTTAACTCGAATTAAGGATTTCCCTTATCTTAGCTACCTTTTCTACACTAAGAACTGACTTGGAGAATCTCTTTCAGCTGTTCTAAACGAGTTCTCATCTGTTTACAGTCATTTTTTCTGAATTATCCATGTTTTCATGTAGTTTCCTATATTCTGCCTTCTGGTTCAATTATAAGCTTTGCCCACTTTATCAAACAACTTCCTGCACACTGTTATGAACTTAGGCAGCTTGGGAACATTGTCTCTCAACTGTGTTATAGAGTGTAGTACTACATTTCAGTGAAGTGTAAGGCTTTCCAAAGCTGCCGAACGTGTTTCTTTCTCTATTTCAATGGTATTCTGACTTGTATAACACACATTAACAACTCTAGAGTCCTTTAGGGAAAGAATATAGGATTCATACAGTGTTTCATGTGATCTTAACTCGAATTAAGGATTTCCCTTATCTTAGCTACCTTTTCTACACTAAGAACTGACTTGGAGAATCTCTTTCAGCTGTTCTAAACGAGTTATCATCTGTTTACAGTCATTTTCTCTGAATTATCCATGTTTTCATGTAGTTTCCTATATTCTGCCTTCTGGTCCAAGTATAAGCTTTGCCCACTTTATCAAACAACTTCCTACACACTGTTATGAACTGAGGCAGCTTGGGAACATTGTCTCTCAACTGTGTTATAGAGTGTAGTACTACATTTCAGTGAAGTGTAAGGCTTTACAAAGCTGCCCAACGTGTTTCTTTCACTATTTCAATGGTATCCTGCCTTGTATAACACACTTTTACCACTCTAGTCTCCTTTAAGTAAAGAATATAGGATTCAAACACTGTTTCATGTCATATTAACTCGAATTAAGGATGTCCCGGATCTTAGCTACCTTTTCTACACTAAGAACTTACTTGGAGAATCTCTTTGAGCTGTTCTAAACAAGTTCTCATCTGTTTACAGTCATTTTCTCTGAATTATCCATGGTTTCATGTAGTTTCCTATATTCTGCCTTCTGGTCCAAGTATAAGCTTTGCCCACTTTATCAAACAACTTCCTACACACTGTTATGAACTGATGCAGCTCGGGAACATTGTCTCTCAACTGTGTTATAGAGTGTAGTACTATATTTCAGTGAAGTGTAAGGCTTTCCAAAGCTACCGAACGTGTTTCTTTTTCTATTTCAATGGTATTCTGCCTTGTATAACACACATTTACCACTCTAGTCTCCTTTAAGTAAAGAATATAGGATTCATACAGTGTTTCATGTGATATTAACTCCAAATAAGGATTTCCCCGATCTTAGCTACCTTTTCTACACTAAGAACTGACTTGGAGAATCTCTTTCAGCTGTTCTAAACGAGTTCTCATCTGTTTACAGTCATTTTCTCTGAATTATCCATGTTTTCATGTAGTTTCCTATATTCTGCCTTCTGGTCCAAGTATAAGCTTTGCCCACTTTATCAAACAACTTCCTACACAGTGTTATGAACTGAGGCAGCTTGGGAACATTGTCTCTCAACTGTGTTATAGAGTGTAGTACTACATTTCAGTGAAGTGTAAGGCTTTCCAAAGCTGCCGAACGTGTTTCTTTCTCTATTTCAATGGTATTCTGACTTGTATAACACACATTTACCACTCTAGAGTCCTTTAGGGAAAGAATATAGGATTCATACAGTGTTTCATGTGATCTTAACTCGAATTAAGGATTTCCCTTATCTTAGCTACCTTTTCTACACTAAGAACTGACTTGGAGAATCTCTTTCAGCTGTTCTAAACCAGTTCTCATCTGTTTACAGTCATTTTCTCTGAATTATCCATGTTTTCATGTAGTTTCCTATATTCTGCCTTCTGGTCCAAGTATAAGCATTGCCCACTTTATCAAACAACTTCCTACACACTGTTATGAACTGAGGAACCTTGGGAACATTGTCTCTCAACTGTGTTATAGAGTGTAGTACTACATTTCAGTGAAGTGTAAGGCTTTCCTAAGCTTCCGAACGTGTTTCTTTCTCTATTTCAATGGTATTCTGACTTGTATAACACACATTTACCACTCTAGAGTCCTTTAAGTAAAGAATATAGGATTCATACAGTGTTTCATGTGATCTTAACTCGAATTAAGGATTTCCCGTATCTTAGCTAACTTTTCTACACTAAGAACTGACTTGGAGAATCTCTTTCAGCTGTTCTAAACGAGTTCTCATCTGTTTACAGTCATTTTCTCTGAATTATCCATGTTTTCATGTAGTTTCCTATATTCTGCCTTCTGGTCCAAGTATAAGCTTTGCCCACTTTATCAAACAACTTCCTACACAGTGTTATGAACTGAGGCAGCTTGGGAACATTGTCTCTCAACTGTGTTATAGAGTGTAGTACTACATTTCAGTGAAGTGTAAGGCTTTCCAAAGCTGCCGAACGTGTTTCTTTCTCTATTTCAATGGTATTCTGACTTGTATAACACACATTTACCACTCTAGAGTCCTTTAGGGAAAGAATATAGGATTCATACAGTGTTTCATGTGATCTTAACTCGAATTAAGGATTTCCCTTATCTTAGCTACCTTTTCTACACTAAGAACTGACTTGGAGAATCTCTTTCAGCTGTTCTAAACCAGTTCTCATCTGTTTACAGTCATTTTCTCTGAATTATCCATGTTTTCATGTAGTTTCCTATATTCTGCCTTCTGGTCCAAGTATAAGCATTGCCCACTTTATCAAACAACTTCCTACACACTGTTATGAACTGAGGAACCTTGGGAACATTGTCTCTCAACTGTGTTATAGAGTGTAGTACTACATTTCAGTGAAGTGTAAGGCTTTCCTAAGCTTCCGAACGTGTTTCTTTCTCTATTTCAATGGTATTCTGACTTGTATAACACACATTTACCACTCTAGAGTCCTTTAAGTAAAGAATATAGGATTCATACAGTGTTTCATGTGATCTTAACTCGAATTAAGGATTTCCCGTATCTTAGCTAACTTTTCTACACTAAGAACTGACTTGGAGAATCTCTTTCAGCTGTTCTAAGCGAGTTCTCATCTGTTTACAGTCATTTTCTCTGAATTATCCATGTTTTCATGTAGTTTCCTATATTCTGCCTTCTGGTCCAAGTATAAGCTTTGCCCAATTTATCAAACAACTTCCTACACACTGTTATGAACTGAGGCAGCTTGGGAACATTGTCTCTCAACTGTGTTATAGAGTGTAGTACTACATTTCAGTGAAGTGTAAGGCTTTACAAAGCTGCCCAACGTGTTTCTTTCACTATTTCAATGGTATCCTGCCTTGTATAACACACTTTTACCACTCTAGTCTCCTTTAAGTAAAGAATATAGGATTCAAACACTGTTTCATGTCATATTAACTCGAATTAAGGATGTCCCGGATCTTAGCTACCTTTTCTACACTAAGAACTTACTTGGAGAATCTCTTTGAGCTGTTCTAAACAAGTTCTCATCTGTTTACAGTCATTTTCTCTGAATTATCCATGGTTTCATGTAGTTTCCTATATTCTGCCTTCTGGTCCAAGTATAAGCTTTGCCCACTTTATCAAACAACTTCCTACACACTGTTATGAACTGATGCATCTCGGGAACATTGTCTCTCAACTGTGTTATAGAGTGTAGTACTATATTTCAGTGAAGTGTAAGGCTTTCCAAAGCTACTGAACGTGTTTCTTTTTCTATTTCAATGGTATTCTGCCTTGTATAACACACATTTACCACTCTAGTCTCCTTTAAGTAAAGAATATAGGATTCATACAGTGTTTCATGTGATATTAACTCCAAATAAGGATTTCCCCGATCTTAGCTACCTTTTCTACACTAAGAACTGACTTGGAGAATCTCTTTCAGCTGTTCTAAACGAGTTCTCATCTGTTTACAGTCATTTTCTCTGAATTATCCATCTTTTCATGTAGTTTCCTATATTCTGCCTTCTGGTCCAAGTATAAGCTTTGCCCACTTTATCAAACAACTTCCTACACAGTGTTATGAACTGAGGCAGCTTGGGAACATTGTCTCTCAACTGTGTTATAGAGTGTAGTTCAACATTTCAGTGAAGTGTAAGGCTTTCCAAAGCTGCCGAACGTGTTTCTTTCTCTATTTCAATGGTATTCTGACTTGTATAACACACATTTACCACTCAAGAGTCCTTTAAGTAAAGAATATAGGATTCATACAGTGTTTCATGTTATCTTAACTTGAATTAAGGATTTCCCTTATCTTAGCTACCTTTTCTACACTAAGAACTGACTTGGAGAATCTCTTTCAGCTGTTCTAAACGAGTTCTCATCTGTTTACAGTCATTTTCTCTGAATTATCCATGTTTTCATGTAGTTTCCTATATTCTGCCTTCTGGTTCAATTATAAGCTTTGCCCACTTTATCAAACAACTTCCTGCACACTGTTATGAACTTAGGCAGCTTGGGAACATTGTCTCTCAACTGTGTTATAGAGTGTAGTACTACATTTCAGTGAAGTGTAAGGCTTTCCAAAGCTGCCGAACGTGTTTCTTTCTCTATTTCAATGGTATTCTGACTTGTATAATACACATTAACAACTCTAGAGTCCTTTAGGGAAAGAATATAGGATTCATACAGTGTTTCATGTGATCTTAACTCGAATTAAGGATTTCCCTTATCTTAGCTACCTTTTCTACACTAAGAACTGACTTGGAGAATCTCTTTCAGCTGTTCTAAACGAGTTCTCATCTGTTTACAGTCATTTTCTCTGAATTATCCATGTTTTCATGTAGTTTCCTATATTCTGCCTTCTGGTCCAAGTATAAGCTTTGCCCACTTTATCAAACAACTTCCTACACACTGTTATGAACTGAGGCAGCTTGGGAACATTGTCTCTCAACTGTGTTATAGAGTGTAGTACTACATTTCAGTGAAGTGTAAGGCTTTACAAAGCTACCCAACGTGTTTCTTTCACTATTTCAATGGTATCCTGCCTTGTATAACACACTTTTACCACTCTAGTCTCCTTTAAGTAAAGAATATAGGATTCAAACACTGTTTCATGTCATATTAACTCGAATTAAGGATGTCCCGGATCTTAGCTACCTTTTCTACACTAAGAACTTGGAGAATCTCTTTGAGCTGTTCTAAACAAGTTCTCATCTGTTTACAGTCATTTTCTCTGAATTATCCATGGTTTCATGTAGTTTCCTATATTCTGCCTCCTGGTCCAAGTATAAGCTTTGCCCACTTTATCAAACAACTTCCTACACACTGTTATGAACTGATGCAGCTCGGGAACATTGTCTCTCAACTGTGTTATAGAGTGTAGTACTATATTTCAGTGAAGTGTAAGGCTTTCCAAAGCTACCGAACGTGTTTCTTTTTCTATTTCAATGGTATTCTGCCTTGTATAACACACATTTACCACTCTAGTCTCCTTTAAGTAAAGAATATAGGATTCATACAGTGTTTCATGTGATATTAACTCCAAATAAGGATTTCCCCGATCTTAGCTACCTTTTCTACACTAAGAACTGACTTGGAGAATCTCTTTCAGCTGTTCTAAACGAGTTCTCATCTGTTTACAGTCATTTTCTCTGAATTATCCATCTTTTCATGTAGTTTCCTATATTCTGCCTTCTGGTCCAAGTATAAGCTTTGCCCACTTTATCAAACAACTTCCTACACAGTGTTATGAACTGAGGCAGCTTGGGAACATTGTCTCTCAACTGTGTTATAGAGTGTAGTTCAACATTTCAGTGAAGTGTAAGGCTTTCCAAAGCTGCTGAACGTGTTTCTTTCTCTATTTCAATGGTATTCTGACTTGTATAACACACATTTACCACTCAAGAGTCCTTTAAGTAAAGAATATAGGATTCATACAGTGTTTCATGTTATCTTAACTCGAATTAAGGATTTCCCTTATCTTAGCTACCTTTTCTACACTAAGAACTGACTTGGAGAATCTCTTTCAGCTGTTCTAAACGAGTTCTCATCTGTTTACAGTCATTTTCTCTGAATTATCCATGTTTTCATGTAGTTTCCTATATTCTGCCTTCTGGTTCAATTATAAGCTTTGCCCACTTTATCAAACAACTTCCTGCACACTGTTATGAACTTAGGCAGCTTGGGAACATTGTCTCTCAACTGTGTTATAGAGTGTAGTACTACATTTCAGTGAAGTGTAAGGCTTTCCAAAGCTGCCGAACGTGTTTCTTTCTCTATTTCAATGGTATTCTGACTTGTATAATACACATTAACAACTCTAGAGTCCTTTAGGGAAAGAATATAGGATTCATACAGTGTTTCATGTGATCTTAACTCGAATTAAGGATTTCCCTTATCTTAGCTACCTTTTCTACACTAAGAACTGACTTGGAGAATCTCTTTCAGCTGTTCTAAACGAGTTCTCATCTGTTTACAGTCATTTTCTCTGAATTATCCATGTTTTCATGTAGTTTCCTATATTCTGCCTTCTGGTCCAAGTATAAGCTTTGCCCACTTTATCAAACAACTTCCTACATACTGTTATGAACTGAGGCAGCTTGGGAACATTGTCTCTCAACTGTGTTATAGAGTGTAGTACTACATTTCAGTGAAGTGTAAGGCTTTACAAAGCTACCCAACGTGTTTCTTTCACTATTTCAATGGTATCCTGCCTTGTATAACACACTTTTACCACTCTAGTCTCCTTTAAGTAAAGAATATAGGATTCAAACACTGTTTCATGTCATATTAACTCGAATTAAGGATGTCCCGGATCTTAGCTACCTTTTCTACACTAAGAACTTACTTGGAGAATCTCTTTGAGCTGTTCTAAACAAGTTCTCATCTGTTTACAGTCATTTTCTCTGAATTATCCATGGTTTCATGTAGTTTCCTATATTCTGCCTCCTGGTCCAAGTATAAGCTTTGCCCACTTTATCAAACAACTTCCTACACACTGTTATGAACTGATGCAGCTCGGGAACATTGTCTCTCAACTGTGTTATAGAGTGTAGTACTATATTTCAGTGAAGTGTAAGGCTTTCCAAAGCTACCGAACGTGTTTCTTTTTCTATTTCAATGGTATTCTGCCTTGTATAACACACATTTACCACTCTAGTCTCCTTTAAGTAAAGAATATAGGATTCATACAGTGTTTCATGTGATATTAACTCCAAATAAGGATTTCCCCGATCTTAGCTACCTTTTCTACACTAAGAACTGACTTGGAGAATCTCTTTCAGCTGTTCTAAACGAGTTCTCATCTGTTTACAGTCATTTTCTCTGAATTATTCATGTTTTCATGTAGTTTCCTATATTCTGCCTTCTGGTCCAAGTATAAGCTTTGCCCACTTTATCAAACAACTTCCTACACAGTGTTATGAACTGAGGCAGCTTGGGAACATTGTCTCTCAACTGTGTTATAGAGTGTAGTACTACATTTCAGTGAAGTGTAAGGCTTTCCAAAGCTGCCGAACGTGTTTCTTTCTCTATTTCAATGGTATTCTGACTTGTATAACACACATTTACCACTCTAGAGTCCTTTAGGGAAAGAATATAGGATTCATACAGTGTTTCATGTGATCTTAACTCGAATTAAGGATTTCCCTTATCTTAGCTACCTTTTCTACACTAAGAACTGACTTGGAGAATCTCTTTCAGCTGTTCTAAACCAGTTCTCATCTGTTTACAGTCATTTTCTCTGAATTATCCATGTTTTCATGTAGTTTCCTATATTCTGCCTTCTGGTCCAAGTATAAGCATTGCCCACTTTATCAAACAACTTCCTACACACTGTTATGAACTGAGGCAGCTTGGGAACATTGTCTCTCAACTGTGTTATAGAGTGTAGTACTACATTTCAGTGAAGTGTAAGGCTTTCCTAAGCTTCCGAACGTGTTTCTTTCTCTATTTCAATGGTATTCTGACTTGTATAACACACATTTACCACTCTAGAGTCCTTTAAGTAAAGAATATAGGATTCATACAGTGTTTCATGTGATCTTAACTCAAATTAAGGATTTCCCGTATCTTAGCTAACTTTTCTACACTAAGAACTGACTTGGAGAATCTCTTTCAGCTGTTCTAAGCGAGTTCTCATCTGTTTACAGTCATTTTCTCTGAATTATCCATGTTTTCATGTAGTTTCCTATATTCTGCCTTCTGGTCCAAGTATAAGCTTTGCCCACTTTATCAAACAACTTCCTACACACTGTTATGAACTGAGGCAGCTTGGGAACATTGTCTCTCAACTGTGTTATAGAGTGTAGTACTACATTTCAGTGAAGTGTAAGGCTTTACAAAGCTGCCCAACGTGTTTCTTTCACTATTTCAATGGTATCCTGCCTTGTATAACACACATTTTCCACTCTAGTCTCCTTTAAATAAAGAATATAGGATTCAAACACTGTTTCATGTCATATTAACTCGAATTAAGGATGTCCCGGATCTTAGCTACCTTTTCTACACTAAGAACTTACTTGGAGAATCTCTTTGAGCTGTTCTAAACAAGTTCTCATCTGTTTACAGTCATTTTCTCTGAATTATCCATGGTTTCATGTAGTTTCCTATATTCTGCCTTCTGGTCCAAGTATAAGCTTTGCCCACTTTATCAAACAACTTCCTACACACTGTTATGAACTGATGCAGCTCGGGAACATTGTCTCTCAACTGTGTTATAGAGTGTAGTACTATATTTCAGTGAAGTGTAAGGCTTTCCAAAGCTACCGAACGTGTTTCTTTTTCTATTTCAATGGTATTCTGCCTTGTATAACACACATTTACCACTCTAGTCTCCTTTAAGTAAAGAATATATGATTCATACAGTGTTGCATGTGATATTAACTCCAAATAAGGATTTCCCCGATCTTAGCTACCTTTTCTACACTAAGAACTGACTTGGAGAATCTCTTTCAGCTGTTCTAAACGAGTTCTCATCTGTTTACAGTCATTTTCTCTGAATTATCCATGTTTTCATGTAGTTTCCTATATTCTGCCTTCTGGTCCAAGTATAAGCTTTGCCCACTTTATCAAACAATTTCCTACACAGTGTTATGAACTGAGGCAGCTTGGGAACATTGTCTCTCAACTGTGTTATAGAGTGTAGTACTACATTTCAGTGAAGTGTAAGGCTTTCCAAAGCTGCCGAACGAGTTTCTTTCTCTATTTCAATGGTATTCTGACTTGTATAACACACATTTACCACTCTAGAGTCCTTTAGGGAAAGAATATAGGATTCATACAGTGTTTCATGTGATCTTAACTCGAATTAAGGATTTCCCTTATCTTAGCTACCTTTTCTACACTAAGAACTGACTTGGAGAATCTCTTTCAGCTGTTCTAAACCAGTTCTCTTCTGTTTACAATCATTTTCTCTGAATTATCCATGTTTTCATGTAGTTTCCTATATTCTGCCTTCTGGTCCAAGTATAAGCATTGCCCACTTTATCAAACAACTTCCTACACACTGTTATGAACTGAGGCAGCTTGGGAACATTGTCTCTCAACTGTGTTATAGAGTGTAGTACTACATTTCAGTGAAGTGTAAGGCTTTCCTAAGCTTCTGAACGTGTTTGTTTCTCTATTTCAATGGTATTCTGACTTGTATAACACACATTTACCACTCTAGAGTCCTTTAAGTAAAGAATATAGGATTCATACAGTGTTTCATGTGATCTTAACTCGAATTAAGGATTTCCCGTATCTTAGCTAACTTTTCTACACTAAGAACTGACTTGGAGAATCTCTTTCAGCTGTTCTAAGCGAGTTCTCATCCGTTTACAGTCATTTTCTCTGAATTATCCATGTTTTCATGTAGTTTCCTATATTCTGCCTTCTGGTCCAAGTCTAAGCTTTGCCCACTTTATCAAACAACTTCCTACACACTGTTATGAACTGATGCAGCTCGGGAACATTGTCTCTCAACTGTGTTATAGAGTGTAGTACTATATTTCAGTGAAGTGTAAGGCTTTCCAAAGCTACCGAACGTGTTTCTTTTTCTATTTCAATGGTATTCTTCCTTGTATAACACACATTTACCACTCTAGTCTCCTTTAAGTAAAGAATATAGGATTCATACAGTGTTTCATGTGATATTAACTCCAAATAAGGATTTCCCCGATCTTAGCTACCTTTTCTACACTAAGAACTGACTTGGAGAATCTCTTTCAGCTGTTCTAAACGAGTTCTCATCTGTTTACAGTCATTTTCTCTGAATTATCCATGTTTTCATGTAGTTTCCTATATTCTGCCTTCTGGTCCAAGTATAAGCTTTGCCCACTTTATCAAACAACTTCCTACACAGTGTTATGAGCTGAGGCAGCTTGGGAACATTGTCTCTCAACTGTGTTATAGAGTGTAGTTCAACATTTCAGTGAAGTGTAAGGCTTTCCAAAGCTGCCGAACGTGTTTCTTTCTCTATTTCAATGGTATTCTGACTTGTATAACACACATATACCACTCTAGAGTCCTTTAAGTAAAGAATATAGGATTCATACAGTGTTTCATGTGATCTTAAATCAAATTAAGAATTTCCCTTATCTTAGCTACCTTTTCTATACTAACAACTGACTTGGAGAATCTCTTTCAGCTGTTCTAAACCAGTTCTCATCTGTTTACAGTCATTTTCTCTGAATTATCCATGTTTTCATGTATTTTCCTACATTCTGCCTTCTGGTCCAAGTATAAGCTTTGCCCACTTTATCAAACAACTTCCTGCACACTGTTATGAACTGAGGCAGCTTGGGAACATTGTCTCTCAATTGTGTTATAGAGTGTAGTACTACATTTCAGTGAAGTGTAAGGCTTTCCAAAGCTGCCGAACGTGTTTCTTTCTCTATTTCAATGGTATTCTGACTTGTATAACACACATTTACCACTCTAGAGTCCTTTAGGGAAAGAATATAGGATTCATACAGTGTTTCATGTGATCTTAACTCGAATTAAGGATTTCCCTTATCTTAGCTACCTTTTCTACACTAAGAACTGACTTGGAGAATCTCTTTCAGCTGTTCTAAACCAGTTCTCATCTGTTTACAGTCATTTTCTCTGAATTATCCATGTTTTCATGTAGTTTCCTATATTCTGCCTTCTGGTCCAAGTATAAGCATTGCCCACTTTATCAAACAACTTCCTACACACTGTTATGAACTGAGGAAGCTTGGGAACATTGTCTCTCAACTGTGTTATAGAGTGTAGTACTACATTTCAGTGAAGTGTAAGGCTTTCCAAAGCTGCCGAACGTGTTTCTTTCTCTATTTCAATGGTATTCTGACTTGTATAACACACATTTACCACTCTAGAGTCCTTTAAGTAAAGAATATAGGATTCATACAGTGTTTCATGTGATCTTAACTCGAATTAAGGATTTCCCGTATCTTAGCTAACTTTTCTACACAAAGAACTGACTTGGAGAATCTCTTTCAGCTGTTCTAAGCGAGTTCTCATCTGTTTACAGTCATTTTCTCTGAATTATCCATGTTTTCATGTAGTTTCCTATATTCTGCCTTCTGGTCCAAGTATAAGCTTTGCCCACTTTATCAAACAACTTCCTACACACTGTTATGAACTGAGGCAGCTTGGGAACATTGTCTCTCAACTGTGTTATAGAGTGTAGTACTACATTTCAGTGAAGTGTAAGGCTTTACAAAGCTGCCCAACGTGTTTCTTTCACTATTTCAATGGTATCCTGCCTTGTATAACACACTTTTACCACTCTAGTCTCCTTTAAGTAAAGAATATAGGATTCAAACACTGTTTCATGTCATATTAACTCGAATTAAGGATGTCCCGGATCTTAGCTACCTTTTCTACACTAAGAACTTACTTGGAGAATCTCTTTGAGCTGTTCTAAACAAGTTCTCATCTGTTTACAGTCATTTTCTCTGAATTATCCATGGTTTCATGTAGTTTCCTATATTCTGCCTTCTGGTCCAAGTATAAGCTTTGCCCACTTTATCAAACAACTTCCTACACACTGTTATGAACTGATGCAGCTCGGGAACATTGTCTCTCAACTGTGTTATAGAGTGTAGTACTATATTTCAGTGAAGTGTAAGGCTTTCCAAAGCTACCGAACGTGTTTCTTTTTCTATTTCAATGGTATTCTGCCTTGTATAACACACATTTACCACTCTAGTGTCCTTTAAGTAAACAATATAGGATTCATACAGTGTTTCATGTGATATTAACTCCAAATAAGGATTTCCCCGATCTTAGCTACCTTTTCTACACTAAGAACTGACTTGGAGAATCTCTTTCAGCTGTTCTAAACGAGTTCTCATCTGTTTACAGTCATTTTCTCTGAATTATCCATGTTTTCATGTAGTTTCCTATATTCTGCCTTCTGGTCCAAGTATAAGCTTTGCCCACTTTATCAAACAACTTCCTACACAGTGTTATGAACTGAGGCAGCTTGGGAACATTGTCTCTCAACTGTGTTATAGAGTGTAGTACTACATTTCAGTGAAGTGTAAGGCTTTCCAAAGCTGCCGAACGTGTTTCTTTCTCTATTTCAATGGTATTCTGACTTGTATAACACACATTTACCACTCTAGAGTCCTTTAGGGAAAGAATATAGGATTCATACAGTGTTTCATGTGATCTTAACTCGAATTAAGGATTTCCCTTATCTTAGCTACCTTTTCTACACTAAGAACTGACTTGGAGAATCTCTTTCAGCTGTTCTAAACCAGTTCTCATCTGTTTACAGTCATTTTCTCTGAATTATCCATGTTTTCATGTACTTTCCTATATTCTGCCTTCTGGTCCAAGTATAAGCATTGCCCACTTTATCAAACAACTTCCTACACACTGTTATGAACTGAGGCAGCTTGGGAACATTGTCTCTCAACTGTGTTATAGAGTGTAGTACTACATTTCAGTGAAGTGTAAGGCTTTCCTAAGCTTCCGAACGTGTTTCTTTCTCTATTTCAATGGTATTCTGACTTGTATAACACACATTTACCACTCTAGAGTCCTTTAAGTAAAGAATATAGGATTCATACAGTGTTTCATGTGATCTTAACTCGAATTAAGGATTTCCCATATCTTAGCTAACTTTTCTACACTAAGAACTGACTTGGAGAATCTCTTTCAGCTGTTCTAAGCGAGTTCTCATCTGTTTACAGTCATTTTCTCTGAATTATCCATGTTTTCATGTAGTTTCCTATATTCTGCCTTCTGGTCCAAGTATAAGCGTTGCCCACTTTATCAAACAACTTCCTACACACTGTTATGAACTGAGGCAGCTTGGGAACATTGTCTCTCAACTGTGTTATAGAGTGTAGTACTACATTTCAGTGAAGTGTAAGGCTTTACAAAGCTGCCCAACGTGTTTCTTTCACTATTTCAATGGTATCCTGCCTTGTATAACACACATTTTCCACTCTAGTCTCCTTTAAATAAAGAATATGGGATTCAAACACTGTTTCATGTCATATTAACTCGAATTAAGGATGTCCCGGATCTTAGCTACCTTTTCTACACTAAGAACTTACTTGGAGAATCTCTTTGAGCTGTTCTAAACAAGTTCTCATCTGTTTACAGTCATTTTCTCTGAATTATCCATGGTTTCATGTAGTTTCCTATATTCTGCCTTCTGGTCCAAGTATAAGCTTTGCCCACTTTATCAAACAACTTCCTACACACCGTTATGAACTGATGCAGCTCGGGAACATTGTCTCTCAACTGTGTTATAGAGTGTAGTACTATATTTCAGTGAAGTGTAAGGCTTTCCAAAGCTACCGAACGTGTTTCTTTTTCTATTTCAATGGTATTCTGCCTTGTATAACACACATTTACCACTCTAGTCTCCTTTAAGTAAAGAATATAGGATTCATACAGTGTTTCATGTGATATTAACTCCAAATAAGGATTTCCCCGATCTTAGCTACCTTTTCTACACTAAGAACTGACTTGGAGAATCTCTTTCAGCTGTTCTAAACGAGTTCTCATCTGTTTACAGTCATTTTCTCTGAATTATCCATGTTTTCATGTAGTTTCCTATATTCTGCCTTCTGGTCCAAGTATAAGCTTTGCCCACTTTATCAAACAACTTCCTACACAGTGTTATGAACTGAGGCAGCTTGGGAACATTGTCTCTCAACTGTGTTATAGAGTGTAGTTCTACATTTCAGTGAAGTGTAAGGCTTTCCAAAGCTGCCGAACGTGTTTCTTTCTCTATTTCAATGGTATTCTGACTTGTATAACACACATTTACCACTCTAGAGTCCTTTAGGGAAAGAATATAGGATTCATACAGTGTTTCATGTGATCTTAACTCGAATTAAGGATTTCCCTTATCTTAGCTACCTTTTCTACACTAAGAACTGACTTGGAGAATCTCTTTCAGCTGTTCTAAACCAGTTCTCATCTGTTTACAGTCATTTTCTCTGAATTTTCCATGTTTTCATGTAGTTTCCTATATTCTGCCTTCTGGTCCAAGTATAAGCATTGCCCACTTTATCAAACAACTTCCTACACACTGTTATGAACTGAGGCAGCTTGGGAACATTGTCTCTCAACTGTGTTATAGAGTGTAGTACTACATTTCAGTGAAGTGTAAGGCTTTCCTAAGCTTCCGAACGTGTTTGTTTCTCTATTTCAATGGTATTCTGACTTGTATAACACACATTTACCACTCTAGAGACCTTTAAGTAAAGAATATAGGATTCATACAGTGTTTCATGTGATCTTAACTCGAATTAAGGATTTCCCTTATCTTAGCTACCTTTTCTACACTAAGAACTGACTTGGAGAATCTCTTTCAGCTGTTCTAAGCGAGTTCTCATCCGTTTACAGTCATTTTCTCTGAATTATCCATGTTTTCATGTAGTTTCCTATATTCTGCCTTCTGGTCCAAGTATAAGCTTTGCCCACTTTATCAAACAACTTCCTACACACTGTTATGAACTGAGGCAGCTTGGGAACATTGTCTCTCAACTGTGTTATAGAGTGTAGTACTACATTTCAGTGAAGTGTAAGGCTTTACAAAGCTGCCCAACGTGTTTCTTTCACTATTTCAATGGTATCCTGCCTTGTATAACACACTTTTACCAGTCTAGTCTCCTTTAAGTAAAGAATATAGGATTCAAACACTGTTTCATGTCATATTAACTCGAATTAAGGATGTCCCGGATCTTAGCTACCTTTTCTACACTAAGAACTTACTTGGAGAATCTCTTTGAGCTGTTCTAAACAAGTTCTCATCTGTTTACAGTCATTTTCTCTGAATTATCCATGGTTTCATGTAGTTTCCTATATTCTGCCTTCTGGTCCAAGTCTAAGCTTTGCCCACTTTATCAAACAACTTCCTACACACTGTTATGAACTGATGCAGCTCGGGAACATTGTCTCTCAACTGTGTTATAGAGTGTAGTACTATATTTCAGTGAAGTGTAAGGCTTTCCAAAGCTACCGAACGTGTTTCTTTTTCTATTTCAATGGTATTCTGCCTTGTATAACACACATTTACCACTCTAGTCTCCTTTAAGTAAAGAATATAGGATTCATACAGTGTTTCATGTGATATTAACTCCAAATAAGGATTTCCCCGATCTTAGCTACCTTTTCTACACTAAGAACTGACTTGGAGAATCTCTTTCAGCTGTTCTAAACGAGTTCTCATCTGTTTACAGTCATTTTCTCTGAATTATCCATGTTTTCATGTAGTTTCCTATATTCTGCCTTCTGGTCCAAGTATAAGCTTTGCCCACTTTATCAAACAACTTCCTACACAGTGTTATGAACTGAGGCAGCTTGGGAACATTGTCTCTCAACTGTGTTATAGAGTGTAGTACTACATTTCAGTGAAGTGTAAGGCTTTCCAAAGCTGCCGAACGTGTTTCTTTCTCTATTTCAATGGTATTCTGACTTGTATAACACACATTTACCACTCTAGAGTCCTTTAGGGAAAGAATATAGGATTCATACAGTGTTTCATGTGATCTTAACTCGAATTAAGGATTTCCCTTATCTTAGCTACCTTTTCTACACTAAGAACTGACTTGGAGAATCTCTTTCAGCTGTTCTAAACCAGTTCTCATCTGTTTACAGTCATTTTCTCTGAATTATCCATGTTTTCATGTAGTTTCCTATATTCTGCCTTCTGGTCCAAGTATAAGCATTGCCCACTTTATCAAACAACTTCCTACACACTGTTATGAACTGAGGAACCTTGGGAACATTGTCTCTCAACTGTGTTATAGAGTGTAGTACTACATTTCAGTGAAGTGTAAGGCTTTCCTAAGCTTCCGAACGTGTTTCTTTCTCTATTTCAATGGTATTCTGACTTGTATAACACACATTTACCACTCTAGAGTCCTTTAAGTAAAGAATATAGGATTCATACAGTGTTTCATGTGATCTTAACTCGAATTAAGGATTTCCCGTATCTTAGCTAACTTTTCTACACTAAGAACTGACTTGGAGAATCTCTTTCAGCTGTTCTAAACGAGTTCTCATCTGTTTACAGTCATTTTCTCTGAATTATCCATGTTTTCATGTAGTTTCCTATATTCTGCCTTCTGGTCCAAGTATAAGCTTTGCCCACTTTATCAAACAACTTCCTACACAGTGTTATGAACTGAGGCAGCTTGGGAACATTGTCTCTCAACTGTGTTATAGAGTGTAGTACTACATTTCAGTGAAGTGTAAGGCTTTCCAAAGCTGCCGAACGTGTTTCTTTCTCTATTTCAATGGTATTCTGACTTGTATAACACACATTTACCACTCTAGAGTCCTTTAGGGAAAGAATATAGGATTCATACAGTGTTTCATGTGATCTTAACTCGAATTAAGGATTTCCCTTATCTTAGCTACCTTTTCTACACTAAGAACTGACTTGGAGAATCTCTTTCAGCTGTTCTAAACCAGTTCTCATCTGTTTACAGTCATTTTCTCTGAATTATCCATGTTTTCATGTAGTTTCCTATATTCTGCCTTCTGGTCCAAGTATAAGCATTGCCCACTTTATCAAACAACTTCCTACACACTGTTATGAACTGAGGAACCTTGGGAACATTGTCTCTCAACTGTGTTATAGAGTGTAGTACTACATTTCAGTGAAGTGTAAGGCTTTCCTAAGCTTCCGAACGTGTTTCTTTCTCTATTTCAATGGTATTCTGACTTGTATAACACACATTTACCACTCTAGAGTCCTTTAAGTAAAGAATATAGGATTCATACAGTGTTTCATGTGATCTTAACTCGAATTAAGGATTTCCCGTATCTTAGCTAACTTTTCTACACTAAGAACTGACTTGGAGAATCTCTTTCAGCTGTTCTAAGCGAGTTCTCATCTGTTTACAGTCATTTTCTCTGAATTATCCATGTTTTCATGTAGTTTCCTATATTCTGCCTTCTGGTCCAAGTATAAGCTTTGCCCAATTTATCAAACAACTTCCTACACACTGTTATGAACTGAGGCAGCTTGGGAACATTGTCTCTCAACTGTGTTATAGAGTGTAGTACTACATTTCAGTGAAGTGTAAGGCTTTACAAAGCTGCCCAACGTGTTTCTTTCACTATTTCAATGGTATCCTGCCTTGTATAACACACTTTTACCACTCTAGTCTCCTTTAAGTAAAGAATATAGGATTCAAACACTGTTTCATGTCATATTAACTCGAATTAAGGATGTCCCGGATCTTAGCTACCTTTTCTACACTAAGAACTTACTTGGAGAATCTCTTTGAGCTGTTCTAAACAAGTTCTCATCTGTTTACAGTCATTTTCTCTGAATTATCCATGGTTTCATGTAGTTTCCTATATTCTGCCTTCTGGTCCAAGTATAAGCTTTGCCCACTTTATCAAACAACTTCCTACACACTGTTATGAACTGATGCATCTCGGGAACATTGTCTCTCAACTGTGTTATAGAGTGTAGTACTATATTTCAGTGAAGTGTAAGGCTTTCCAAAGCTACTGAACGTGTTTCTTTTTCTATTTCAATGGTATTCTGCCTTGTATAACACACATTTACCACTCTAGTCTCCTTTAAGTAAAGAATATAGGATTCATACAGTGTTTCATGTGATATTAACTCCAAATAAGGATTTCCCCGATCTTAGCTACCTTTTCTACACTAAGAACTGACTTGGAGAATCTCTTTCAGCTGTTCTAAACGAGTTCTCATCTGTTTACAGTCATTTTCTCTGAATTATCCATCTTTTCATGTAGTTTCCTATATTCTGCCTTCTGGTCCAAGTATAAGCTTTGCCCACTTTATCAAACAACTTCCTACACAGTGTTATGAACTGAGGCAGCTTGGGAACATTGTCTCTCAACTGTGTTATAGAGTGTAGTTCAACATTTCAGTGAAGTGTAAGGCTTTCCAAAGCTGCCGAACGTGTTTCTTTCTCTATTTCAATGGTATTCTGACTTGTATAACACACATTTACCACTCAAGAGTCCTTTAAGTAAAGAATATAGGATTCATACAGTGTTTCATGTTATCTTAACTTGAATTAAGGATTTCCCTTATCTTAGCTACCTTTTCTACACTAAGAACTGACTTGGAGAATCTCTTTCAGCTGTTCTAAACGAGTTCTCATCTGTTTACAGTCATTTTCTCTGAATTATCCATGTTTTCATGTAGTTTCCTATATTCTGCCTTCTGGTTCAATTATAAGCTTTGCCCACTTTATCAAACAACTTCCTGCACACTGTTATGAACTTAGGCAGCTTGGGAACATTGTCTCTCAACTGTGTTATAGAGTGTAGTACTACATTTCAGTGAAGTGTAAGGCTTTCCAAAGCTGCCGAACGTGTTTCTTTCTCTATTTCAATGGTATTCTGACTTGTATAATACACATTAACAACTCTAGAGTCCTTTAGGGAAAGAATATAGGATTCATACAGTGTTTCATGTGATCTTAACTCGAATTAAGGATTTCCCTTATCTTAGCTACCTTTTCTACACTAAGAACTGACTTGGAGAATCTCTTTCAGCTGTTCTAAACGAGTTCTCATCTGTTTACAGTCATTTTCTCTGAATTATCCATGTTTTCATGTAGTTTCCTATATTCTGCCTTCTGGTCCAAGTATAAGCTTTGCCCACTTTATCAAACAACTTCCTACACACTGTTATGAACTGAGGCAGCTTGGGAACATTGTCTCTCAACTGTGTTATAGAGTGTAGTACTACATTTCAGTGAAGTGTAAGGCTTTACAAAGCTACCCAACGTGTTTCTTTCACTATTTCAATGGTATCCTGCCTTGTATAACACACTTTTACCACTCTAGTCTCCTTTAAGTAAAGAATATAGGATTCAAACACTGTTTCATGTCATATTAACTCGAATTAAGGATGTCCCGGATCTTAGCTACCTTTTCTACACTAAGAACTTGGAGAATCTCTTTGAGCTGTTCTAAACAAGTTCTCATCTGTTTACAGTCATTTTCTCTGAATTATCCATGGTTTCATGTAGTTTCCTATATTCTGCCTCCTGGTCCAAGTATAAGCTTTGCCCACTTTATCAAACAACTTCCTACACACTGTTATGAACTGATGCAGCTCGGGAACATTGTCTCTCAACTGTGTTATAGAGTGTAGTACTATATTTCAGTGAAGTGTAAGGCTTTCCAAAGCTACCGAACGTGTTTCTTTTTCTATTTCAATGGTATTCTGCCTTGTATAACACACATTTACCACTCTAGTCTCCTTTAAGTAAAGAATATAGGATTCATACAGTGTTTCATGTGATATTAACTCCAAATAAGGATTTCCCCGATCTTAGCTACCTTTTCTACACTAAGAACTGACTTGGAGAATCTCTTTCAGCTGTTCTAAACGAGTTCTCATCTGTTTACAGTCATTTTCTCTGAATTATCCATCTTTTCATGTAGTTTCCTATATTCTGCCTTCTGGTCCAAGTATAAGCTTTGCCCACTTTATCAAACAACTTCCTACACAGTGTTATGAACTGAGGCAGCTTGGGAACATTGTCTCTCAACTGTGTTATAGAGTGTAGTTCAACATTTCAGTGAAGTGTAAGGCTTTCCAAAGCTGCTGAACGTGTTTCTTTCTCTATTTCAATGGTATTCTGACTTGTATAACACACATTTACCACTCAAGAGTCCTTTAAGTAAAGAATATAGGATTCATACAGTGTTTCATGTTATCTTAACTCGAATTAAGGATTTCCCTTATCTTAGCTACCTTTTCTACACTAAGAACTGACTTGGAGAATCTCTTTCAGCTGTTCTAAACGAGTTCTCATCTGTTTACAGTCATTTTCTCTGAATTATCCATGTTTTCATGTAGTTTCCTATATTCTGCCTTCTGGTTCAATTATAAGCTTTGCCCACTTTATCAAACAACTTCCTGCACACTGTTATGAACTTAGGCAGCTTGGGAACATTGTCTCTCAACTGTGTTATAGAGTGTAGTACTACATTTCAGTGAAGTGTAAGGCTTTCCAAAGCTGCCGAACGTGTTTCTTTCTCTATTTCAATGGTATTCTGACTTGTATAATACACATTAACAACTCTAGAGTCCTTTAGGGAAAGAATATAGGATTCATACAGTGTTTCATGTGATCTTAACTCGAATTAAGGATTTCCCTTATCTTAGCTACCTTTTCTACACTAAGAACTGACTTGGAGAATCTCTTTCAGCTGTTCTAAACGAGTTCTCATCTGTTTACAGTCATTTTCTCTGAATTATCCATGTTTTCATGTAGTTTCCTATATTCTGCCTTCTGGTCCAAGTATAAGCTTTGCCCACTTTATCAAACAACTTCCTACATACTGTTATGAACTGAGGCAGCTTGGGAACATTGTCTCTCAACTGTGTTATAGAGTGTAGTACTACATTTCAGTGAAGTGTAAGGCTTTACAAAGCTACCCAACGTGTTTCTTTCACTATTTCAATGGTATCCTGCCTTGTATAACACACTTTTACCACTCTAGTCTCCTTTAAGTAAAGAATATAGGATTCAAACACTGTTTCATGTCATATTAACTCGAATTAAGGATGTCCCGGATCTTAGCTACCTTTTCTACACTAAGAACTTACTTGGAGAATCTCTTTGAGCTGTTCTAAACAAGTTCTCATCTGTTTACAGTCATTTTCTCTGAATTATCCATGGTTTCATGTAGTTTCCTATATTCTGCCTCCTGGTCCAAGTATAAGCTTTGCCCACTTTATCAAACAACTTCCTACACACTGTTATGAACTGATGCAGCTCGGGAACATTGTCTCTCAACTGTGTTATAGAGTGTAGTACTATATTTCAGTGAAGTGTAAGGCTTTCCAAAGCTACCGAACGTGTTTCTTTTTCTATTTCAATGGTATTCTGCCTTGTATAACACACATTTACCACTCTAGTCTCCTTTAAGTAAAGAATATAGGATTCATACAGTGTTTCATGTGATATTAACTCCAAATAAGGATTTCCCCGATCTTAGCTACCTTTTCTACACTAAGAACTGACTTGGAGAATCTCTTTCAGCTGTTCTAAACGAGTTCTCATCTGTTTACAGTCATTTTCTCTGAATTATTCATGTTTTCATGTAGTTTCCTATATTCTGCCTTCTGGTCCAAGTATAAGCTTTGCCCACTTTATCAAACAACTTCCTACACAGTGTTATGAACTGAGGCAGCTTGGGAACATTGTCTCTCAACTGTGTTATAGAGTGTAGTACTACATTTCAGTGAAGTGTAAGGCTTTCCAAAGCTGCCGAACGTGTTTCTTTCTCTATTTCAATGGTATTCTGACTTGTATAACACACATTTACCACTCTAGAGTCCTTTAGGGAAAGAATATAGGATTCATACAGTGTTTCATGTGATCTTAACTCGAATTAAGGATTTCCCTTATCTTAGCTACCTTTTCTACACTAAGAACTGACTTGGAGAATCTCTTTCAGCTGTTCTAAACCAGTTCTCATCTGTTTACAGTCATTTTCTCTGAATTATCCATGTTTTCATGTAGTTTCCTATATTCTGCCTTCTGGTCCAAGTATAAGCATTGCCCACTTTATCAAACAACTTCCTACACACTGTTATGAACTGAGGCAGCTTGGGAACATTGTCTCTCAACTGTGTTATAGAGTGTAGTACTACATTTCAGTGAAGTGTAAGGCTTTCCTAAGCTTCCGAACGTGTTTCTTTCTCTATTTCAATGGTATTCTGACTTGTATAACACACATTTACCACTCTAGAGTCCTTTAAGTAAAGAATATAGGATTCATACAGTGTTTCATGTGATCTTAACTCAAATTAAGGATTTCCCGTATCTTAGCTAACTTTTCTACACTAAGAACTGACTTGGAGAATCTCTTTCAGCTGTTCTAAGCGAGTTCTCATCTGTTTACAGTCATTTTCTCTGAATTATCCATGTTTTCATGTAGTTTCCTATATTCTGCCTTCTGGTCCAAGTATAAGCTTTGCCCACTTTATCAAACAACTTCCTACACACTGTTATGAACTGAGGCAGCTTGGGAACATTGTCTCTCAACTGTGTTATAGAGTGTAGTACTACATTTCAGTGAAGTGTAAGGCTTTACAAAGCTGCCCAACGTGTTTCTTTCACTATTTCAATGGTATCCTGCCTTGTATAACACACATTTTCCACTCTAGTCTCCTTTAAATAAAGAATATAGGATTCAAACACTGTTTCATGTCATATTAACTCGAATTAAGGATGTCCCGGATCTTAGCTACCTTTTCTACACTAAGAACTTACTTGGAGAATCTCTTTGAGCTGTTCTAAACAAGTTCTCATCTGTTTACAGTCATTTTCTCTGAATTATCCATGGTTTCATGTAGTTTCCTATATTCTGCCTTCTGGTCCAAGTATAAGCTTTGCCCACTTTATCAAACAACTTCCTACACACTGTTATGAACTGATGCAGCTCGGGAACATTGTCTCTCAACTGTGTTATAGAGTGTAGTACTATATTTCAGTGAAGTGTAAGGCTTTCCAAAGCTACCGAACGTGTTTCTTTTTCTATTTCAATGGTATTCTGCCTTGTATAACACACATTTACCACTCTAGTCTCCTTTAAGTAAAGAATATATGATTCATACAGTGTTGCATGTGATATTAACTCCAAATAAGGATTTCCCCGATCTTAGCTACCTTTTCTACACTAAGAACTGACTTGGAGAATCTCTTTCAGCTGTTCTAAACGAGTTCTCATCTGTTTACAGTCATTTTCTCTGAATTATCCATGTTTTCATGTAGTTTCCTATATTCTGCCTTCTGGTCCAAGTATAAGCTTTGCCCACTTTATCAAACAATTTCCTACACAGTGTTATGAACTGAGGCAGCTTGGGAACATTGTCTCTCAACTGTGTTATAGAGTGTAGTACTACATTTCAGTGAAGTGTAAGGCTTTCCAAAGCTGCCGAACGAGTTTCTTTCTCTATTTCAATGGTATTCTGACTTGTATAACACACATTTACCACTCTAGAGTCCTTTAGGGAAAGAATATAGGATTCATACAGTGTTTCATGTGATCTTAACTCGAATTAAGGATTTCCCTTATCTTAGCTACCTTTTCTACACTAAGAACTGACTTGGAGAATCTCTTTCAGCTGTTCTAAACCAGTTCTCTTCTGTTTACAATCATTTTCTCTGAATTATCCATGTTTTCATGTAGTTTCCTATATTCTGCCTTCTGGTCCAAGTATAAGCATTGCCCACTTTATCAAACAACTTCCTACACACTGTTATGAACTGAGGCAGCTTGGGAACATTGTCTCTCAACTGTGTTATAGAGTGTAGTACTACATTTCAGTGAAGTGTAAGGCTTTCCTAAGCTTCTGAACGTGTTTGTTTCTCTATTTCAATGGTATTCTGACTTGTATAACACACATTTACCACTCTAGAGTCCTTTAAGTAAAGAATATAGGATTCATACAGTGTTTCATGTGATCTTAACTCGAATTAAGGATTTCCCGTATCTTAGCTAACTTTTCTACACTAAGAACTGACTTGGAGAATCTCTTTCAGCTGTTCTAAGCGAGTTCTCATCCGTTTACAGTCATTTTCTCTGAATTATCCATGTTTTCATGTAGTTTCCTATATTCTGCCTTCTGGTCCAAGTCTAAGCTTTGCCCACTTTATCAAACAACTTCCTACACACTGTTATGAACTGATGCAGCTCGGGAACATTGTCTCTCAACTGTGTTATAGAGTGTAGTACTATATTTCAGTGAAGTGTAAGGCTTTCCAAAGCTACCGAACGTGTTTCTTTTTCTATTTCAATGGTATTCTTCCTTGTATAACACACATTTACCACTCTAGTCTCCTTTAAGTAAAGAATATAGGATTCATACAGTGTTTCATGTGATATTAACTCCAAATAAGGATTTCCCCGATCTTAGCTACCTTTTCTACACTAAGAACTGACTTGGAGAATCTCTTTCAGCTGTTCTAAACGAGTTCTCATCTGTTTACAGTCATTTTCTCTGAATTATCCATGTTTTCATGTAGTTTCCTATATTCTGCCTTCTGGTCCAAGTATAAGCTTTGCCCACTTTATCAAACAACTTCCTACACAGTGTTATGAGCTGAGGCAGCTTGGGAACATTGTCTCTCAACTGTGTTATAGAGTGTAGTTCAACATTTCAGTGAAGTGTAAGGCTTTCCAAAGCTGCCGAACGTGTTTCTTTCTCTATTTCAATGGTATTCTGACTTGTATAACACACATATACCACTCTAGAGTCCTTTAAGTAAAGAATATAGGATTCATACAGTGTTTCATGTGATCTTAAATCAAATTAAGAATTTCCCTTATCTTAGCTACCTTTTCTATACTAACAACTGACTTGGAGAATCTCTTTCAGCTGTTCTAAACCAGTTCTCATCTGTTTACAGTCATTTTCTCTGAATTATCCATGTTTTCATGTATTTTCCTACATTCTGCCTTCTGGTCCAAGTATAAGCTTTGCCCACTTTATCAAACAACTTCCTGCACACTGTTATGAACTGAGGCAGCTTGGGAACATTGTCTCTCAATTGTGTTATAGAGTGTAGTACTACATTTCAGTGAAGTGTAAGGCTTTCCAAAGCTGCCGAACGTGTTTCTTTCTCTATTTCAATGGTATTCTGACTTGTATAACACACATTTACCACTCTAGAGTCCTTTAGGGAAAGAATATAGGATTCATACAGTGTTTCATGTGATCTTAACTCGAATTAAGGATTTCCCTTATCTTAGCTACCTTTTCTACACTAAGAACTGACTTGGAGAATCTCTTTCAGCTGTTCTAAACCAGTTCTCATCTGTTTACAGTCATTTTCTCTGAATTATCCATGTTTTCATGTAGTTTCCTATATTCTGCCTTCTGGTCCAAGTATAAGCATTGCCCACTTTATCAAACAACTTCCTACACACTGTTATGAACTGAGGAAGCTTGGGAACATTGTCTCTCAACTGTGTTATAGAGTGTAGTACTACATTTCAGTGAAGTGTAAGGCTTTCCAAAGCTGCCGAACGTGTTTCTTTCTCTATTTCAATGGTATTCTGACTTGTATAACACACATTTACCACTCTAGAGTCCTTTAAGTAAAGAATATAGGATTCATACAGTGTTTCATGTGATCTTAACTCGAATTAAGGATTTCCCGTATCTTAGCTAACTTTTCTACACAAAGAACTGACTTGGAGAATCTCTTTCAGCTGTTCTAAGCGAGTTCTCATCTGTTTACAGTCATTTTCTCTGAATTATCCATGTTTTCATGTAGTTTCCTATATTCTGCCTTCTGGTCCAAGTATAAGCTTTGCCCACTTTATCAAACAACTTCCTACACACTGTTATGAACTGAGGCAGCTTGGGAACATTGTCTCTCAACTGTGTTATAGAGTGTAGTACTACATTTCAGTGAAGTGTAAGGCTTTACAAAGCTGCCCAACGTGTTTCTTTCACTATTTCAATGGTATCCTGCCTTGTATAACACACTTTTACCACTCTAGTCTCCTTTAAGTAAAGAATATAGGATTCAAACACTGTTTCATGTCATATTAACTCGAATTAAGGATGTCCCGGATCTTAGCTACCTTTTCTACACTAAGAACTTACTTGGAGAATCTCTTTGAGCTGTTCTAAACAAGTTCTCATCTGTTTACAGTCATTTTCTCTGAATTATCCATGGTTTCATGTAGTTTCCTATATTCTGCCTTCTGGTCCAAGTATAAGCTTTGCCCACTTTATCAAACAACTTCCTACACACTGTTATGAACTGATGCAGCTCGGGAACATTGTCTCTCAACTGTGTTATAGAGTGTAGTACTATATTTCAGTGAAGTGTAAGGCTTTCCAAAGCTACCGAACGTGTTTCTTTTTCTATTTCAATGGTATTCTGCCTTGTATAACACACATTTACCACTCTAGTGTCCTTTAAGTAAACAATATAGGATTCATACAGTGTTTCATGTGATATTAACTCCAAATAAGGATTTCCCCGATCTTAGCTACCTTTTCTACACTAAGAACTGACTTGGAGAATCTCTTTCAGCTGTTCTAAACGAGTTCTCATCTGTTTACAGTCATTTTCTCTGAATTATCCATGTTTTCATGTAGTTTCCTATATTCTGCCTTCTGGTCCAAGTATAAGCTTTGCCCACTTTATCAAACAACTTCCTACACAGTGTTATGAACTGAGGCAGCTTGGGAACATTGTCTCTCAACTGTGTTATAGAGTGTAGTACTACATTTCAGTGAAGTGTAAGGCTTTCCAAAGCTGCCGAACGTGTTTCTTTCTCTATTTCAATGGTATTCTGACTTGTATAACACACATTTACCACTCTAGAGTCCTTTAGGGAAAGAATATAGGATTCATACAGTGTTTCATGTGATCTTAACTCGAATTAAGGATTTCCCTTATCTTAGCTACCTTTTCTACACTAAGAACTGACTTGGAGAATCTCTTTCAGCTGTTCTAAACCAGTTCTCATCTGTTTACAGTCATTTTCTCTGAATTATCCATGTTTTCATGTACTTTCCTATATTCTGCCTTCTGGTCCAAGTATAAGCATTGCCCACTTTATCAAACAACTTCCTACACACTGTTATGAACTGAGGCAGCTTGGGAACATTGTCTCTCAACTGTGTTATAGAGTGTAGTACTACATTTCAGTGAAGTGTAAGGCTTTCCTAAGCTTCCGAACGTGTTTCTTTCTCTATTTCAATGGTATTCTGACTTGTATAACACACATTTACCACTCTAGAGTCCTTTAAGTAAAGAATATAGGATTCATACAGTGTTTCATGTGATCTTAACTCGAATTAAGGATTTCCCATATCTTAGCTAACTTTTCTACACTAAGAACTGACTTGGAGAATCTCTTTCAGCTGTTCTAAGCGAGTTCTCATCTGTTTACAGTCATTTTCTCTGAATTATCCATGTTTTCATGTAGTTTCCTATATTCTGCCTTCTGGTCCAAGTATAAGCGTTGCCCACTTTATCAAACAACTTCCTACACACTGTTATGAACTGAGGCAGCTTGGGAACATTGTCTCTCAACTGTGTTATAGAGTGTAGTACTACATTTCAGTGAAGTGTAAGGCTTTACAAAGCTGCCCAACGTGTTTCTTTCACTATTTCAATGGTATCCTGCCTTGTATAACACACATTTTCCACTCTAGTCTCCTTTAAATAAAGAATATGGGATTCAAACACTGTTTCATGTCATATTAACTCGAATTAAGGATGTCCCGGATCTTAGCTACCTTTTCTACACTAAGAACTTACTTGGAGAATCTCTTTGAGCTGTTCTAAACAAGTTCTCATCTGTTTACAGTCATTTTCTCTGAATTATCCATGGTTTCATGTAGTTTCCTATATTCTGCCTTCTGGTCCAAGTATAAGCTTTGCCCACTTTATCAAACAACTTCCTACACACCGTTATGAACTGATGCAGCTCGGGAACATTGTCTCTCAACTGTGTTATAGAGTGTAGTACTATATTTCAGTGAAGTGTAAGGCTTTCCAAAGCTACCGAACGTGTTTCTTTTTCTATTTCAATGGTATTCTGCCTTGTATAACACACATTTACCACTCTAGTCTCCTTTAAGTAAAGAATATAGGATTCATACAGTGTTTCATGTGATATTAACTCCAAATAAGGATTTCCCCGATCTTAGCTACCTTTTCTACACTAAGAACTGACTTGGAGAATCTCTTTCAGCTGTTCTAAACGAGTTCTCATCTGTTTACAGTCATTTTCTCTGAATTATCCATGTTTTCATGTAGTTTCCTATATTCTGCCTTCTGGTCCAAGTATAAGCTTTGCCCACTTTATCAAACAACTTCCTACACAGTGTTATGAACTGAGGCAGCTTGGGAACATTGTCTCTCAACTGTGTTATAGAGTGTAGTTCTACATTTCAGTGAAGTGTAAGGCTTTCCAAAGCTGCCGAACGTGTTTCTTTCTCTATTTCAATGGTATTCTGACTTGTATAACACACATTTACCACTCTAGAGTCCTTTAGGGAAAGAATATAGGATTCATACAGTGTTTCATGTGATCTTAACTCGAATTAAGGATTTCCCTTATCTTAGCTACCTTTTCTACACTAAGAACTGACTTGGAGAATCTCTTTCAGCTGTTCTAAACCAGTTCTCATCTGTTTACAGTCATTTTCTCTGAATTTTCCATGTTTTCATGTAGTTTCCTATATTCTGCCTTCTGGTCCAAGTATAAGCATTGCCCACTTTATCAAACAACTTCCTACACACTGTTATGAACTGAGGCAGCTTGGGAACATTGTCTCTCAACTGTGTTATAGAGTGTAGTACTACATTTCAGTGAAGTGTAAGGCTTTCCTAAGCTTCCGAACGTGTTTGTTTCTCTATTTCAATGGTATTCTGACTTGTATAACACACATTTACCACTCTAGAGACCTTTAAGTAAAGAATATAGGATTCATACAGTGTTTCATGTGATCTTAACTCGAATTAAGGATTTCCCTTATCTTAGCTACCTTTTCTACACTAAGAACTGACTTGGAGAATCTCTTTCAGCTGTTCTAAGCGAGTTCTCATCCGTTTACAGTCATTTTCTCTGAATTATCCATGTTTTCATGTAGTTTCCTATATTCTGCCTTCTGGTCCAAGTATAAGCTTTGCCCACTTTATCAAACAACTTCCTACACACTGTTATGAACTGAGGCAGCTTGGGAACATTGTCTCTCAACTGTGTTATAGAGTGTAGTACTACATTTCAGTGAAGTGTAAGGCTTTACAAAGCTGCCCAACGTGTTTCTTTCACTATTTCAATGGTATCCTGCCTTGTATAACACACTTTTACCAGTCTAGTCTCCTTTAAGTAAAGAATATAGGATTCAAACACTGTTTCATGTCATATTAACTCGAATTAAGGATGTCCCGGATCTTAGCTACCTTTTCTACACTAAGAACTTACTTGGAGAATCTCTTTGAGCTGTTCTAAACAAGTTCTCATCTGTTTACAGTCATTTTCTCTGAATTATCCATGGTTTCATGTAGTTTCCTATATTCTGCCTTCTGGTCCAAGTCTAAGCTTTGCCCACTTTATCAAACAACTTCCTACACACTGTTATGAACTGATGCAGCTCGGGAACATTGTCTCTCAACTGTGTTATAGAGTGTAGTACTATATTTCAGTGAAGTGTAAGGCTTTCCAAAGCTACCGAACGTGTTTCTTTTTCTATTTCAATGGTATTCTTCCTTGTATAACACACATTTACCACTCTAGTCTCCTTTAAGTAAAGAATATAGGATTCATACAGTGTTTCATGTGATATTAACTCCAAATAAGGATTTCCCCGATCTTAGCTACCTTTTCTACACTAAGAACTGACTTGGAGAATCTCTTTCAGCTGTTCTAAACGAGTTCTCATCTGTTTACAGTCATTTTCTCTGAATTATCCATGTTTTCATGTAGTTTCCTATATTCTGCCTTCTGGTCCAAGTATAAGCTTTGCCCACTTTATCAAACAACTTCCTACACAGTGTTATGAGCTGAGGCAGCTTGGGAACATTGTCTCTCAAATGTGTTATAGAGTGTAGTTCAACATTTCAGTGAAGTGTAAGGCTTTCCAAAGCTGCCGAACGTGTTTCTTTCTCTATTTCAATGGTATTCTGACTTGTGTAACACACATATACCACTCTAGAGTCCTTTAAGTAAAGAATATAGGATTCATACAGTGTTTCATGTGATCTTAAATCAAATTAAGGATTTCCCTTATCTTAGCTACCTTTTCTATACTAACAACTGACTTGGAGAATCTCTTTCAGCTGTTCTAAACCAGTTCTCATCTGTTTACAGTCATTTTCTCTGAATTATCCATGTTTTCATGTATTTTCCTACATTCTGCCTTCTGGTCCAAGTATAAGCTTTGCCCACTTTATCAAACAACTTCCTGCACACTGTTATGAACTGAGGCAGCTTGGGAACATTGTCTCTCAATTGTGTTATAGAGTGTAGTACTACATTTCAGTGAAGTGTAAGGCTTTCCAAAGCTGCCGAACGTGTTTCTTTCTCTATTTCAATGGTATTCTGACTTGTATAACACACATTTACCACTCTAGAGTCCTTTAGGGAAAGAATATAGGATTCATACAGTGTTTCATGTGATCTTAACTCGAATTAAGGATTTCCCTTATCTTAGCTACCTTTTCTACACTAAGAACTGACTTGGAGAATCTCTTTCAGCTGTTCTAAACCAGTTCTCATCTGTTTACAGTCATTTTCTCTGAATTATCCATGTTTTCATGTAGTTTCCTATATTCTGCCTTCTGGTCCAAGTATAAGCATTGCCCACTTTATCAAACAACTTCCTACACACTGTTATGAACTGAGGAAGCTTGGGAACATTGTCTCTCAACTGTGTTATAGAGTGTAGTACTACATTTCAGTGAAGTGTAAGGCTTTCCTAAGCTGCCGAACGTGTTTCTTTCTCTATTTCAATGGTATTCTGACTTGTATAACACACATTTACCACTCTAGAGTCCTTTAAGTAAAGAATATAGGATTCATACAGTGTTTCATGTGATCTTAACTCGAATTAAGGATTTCCCGTATCTTAGCTAACTTTTCTACACAAAGAACTGACTTGGAGAATCTCTTTCAGCTGTTCTAAGCGAGTTCTCATCTGTTTACAGTCATTTTCTCTGAATTATCCATGTTTTCATGTAGTTTCCTATATTCTGCCTTCTGGTCCAAGTATAAGCTTTGCCCACTTTATCAAACAACTTCCTACACACTGTTATGAACTGAGGCAGCTTGGGAACATTGTCTCTCAACTGTGTTATAGAGTGTAGTACTACATTTCAGTGAAGTGTAAGGCTTTACGAAGCTGCCCAACGTGTTTCTTTCACTATTTCAATGGTATCCTGCCTTGTATAACACACTTTTACCACTCTAGTCTCCTTTAAGTAAAGAATATAGGATTCAAACACTGTTTCATGTCATATTAACTCGAATTAAGGATGTCCCGGATCTTAGCTACCTTTTCTACACTAAGAACTTACTTGGAGAATCTCTTTGAGCTGTTCTAAACAAGTTCTCATCTGTTTACAGTCATTTTCTCTGAATTATCCATGGTTTCATGTAGTTTCCTATATTCTGCCTTCTGGTCCAAGTATAAGCTTTGCCCACTTTATCAAACAACTTCCTACACACTGTTATGAACTGAGGCAGCTTGGGAACATTGTCTCTCAACTGTGTTATAGAGTGTAGTACTACATTTCAGTGAAGTGTAAGGCTTTACAAAGCTGCCCAACGTGTTTCTTTCACTATTTCAATGGTATCCTGCCTTGTATAACACACTTTTACCAGTCTAGTCTCCTTTAAGTAAAGAATATAGGATTCAAACACTGTTTCATGTCATATTAACTCGAATTAAGGATGTCCCGGATCTTAGCTACCTTTTCTACACTAAGAACTTACTTGGAGAATCTCTTTGAGCTGTTCTAAACAAGTTCTCATCTGTTTACAGTCATTTTCTCTGAATTATCCATGGTTTCATGTAGTTTCCTATATTCTGCCTTCTGGTCCAAGTCTAAGCTTTGCCCACTTTATCAAACAACTTCCTACACACTGTTATGAACTGATGCAGCTCGGGAACATTGTCTCTCAACTGTGTTATAGAGTGTAGTACTATATTTCAGTGAAGTGTAAGGCTTTCCAAAGCTACCGAACGTGTTTCTTTTTCTATTTCAATGGTATTCTTCCTTGTATAACACACATTTACCACTCTAGTCTCCTTTAAGTAAAGAATATAGGATTCATACAGTGTTTCATGTGATATTAACTCCAAATAAGGATTTCCCCGATCTTAGCTACCTTTTCTACACTAAGAACTGACTTGGAGAATCTCTTTCAGCTGTTCTAAACGAGTTCTCATCTGTTTACAGTCATTTTCTCTGAATTATCCATGTTTTCATGTAGTTTCCTATATTCTGCCTTCTGGTCCAAGTATAAGCTTTGCCCACTTTATCAAACAACTTCCTACACAGTGTTATGAGCTGAGGCAGCTTGGGAACATTGTCTCTCAAATGTGTTATAGAGTGTAGTTCAACATTTCAGTGAAGTGTAAGGCTTTCCAAAGCTGCCGAACGTGTTTCTTTCTCTATTTCAATGGTATTCTGACTTGTGTAACACACATATACCACTCTAGAGTCCTTTAAGTAAAGAATATAGGATTCATACAGTGTTTCATGTGATCTTAAATCAAATTAAGGATTTCCCTTATCTTAGCTACCTTTTCTATACTAACAACTGACTTGGAGAATCTCTTTCAGCTGTTCTAAACCAGTTCTCATCTGTTTACAGTCATTTTCTCTGAATTATCCATGTTTTCATGTAGTTTCCTATATTCTGCCTTCTGGTCCAAGTATAAGCATTGCCCACTTTATCAAACAACTTCCTACACACTGTTATGAACTGAGGAAGCTTGGGAACATTGTCTCTCAACTGTGTTATAGAGTGTAGTACTACATTTCAGTGAAGTGTAAGGCTTTCCTAAGCTGCCGAACGTGTTTCTTTCTCTATTTCAATGGTATTCTGACTTGTATAACACACATTTACCACTCTAGAGTCCTTTAAGTAAAGAATATAGGATTCATACAGTGTTTCATGTGATCTTAACTCGAATTAAGGATTTCCCGTATCTTAGCTAACTTTTCTACACAAAGAACTGACTTGGAGAATCTCTTTCAGCTGTTCTAAACCAGTTCTCATCTGTTTACAGTCATTTTCTCTGAATTATCCATGTTTTCATGTAGTTTCCTATATTCTGCCTTCTGGTCCAAGTATAAGCTTTGCCCACTTTATCAAACAACTTCCTGCACACTGTTATGAACTGAGGCAGCTTGGCAACATTGTCTCTCAACTGTGTTATAGAGTATAGTACTGCATTTCAGTGAAGTGTAAGGCTTTCCAAAGATGCCGAACGTGTTTCTTTCTCTATTTCAATGGTATTCTGACTTGTATAACACACATATACCACTCTAGAGTCCTTTAAGTAAAGAATATAGGATTCATACAGTGCTTCATGTGATCTTAACTCGAATTAAGGATTTCCCTTATCTTAGCTACCTTTTCTACACTAAGAACTGACTTGGAGAATCTCTTTCAGCTGTTCTAAACGAGTTCTCATCTGTTTACAGTCATTTTCTCTGAATTATCCATGTTTTCATGTGGTTTCCTATATTCTGCCTTTTGGTTCAATTATAAGCTTTGCCCACTTTATCAAACAACTTCCTGCACACTGTTATGAACTGAGGCAGCTTGGGAACATTGTCTCTCAACTGTGTTATAGAGTGCAGTACTACATTTCAGTGAAGTGTAAGGCTTTCCAAAGCTGCCGAACGTGTTTCTTTCTCTATTTCAATGGTATTCTGACTTCTATAACACACATTTACCACTGTAGAGACCTTTAGGGAAAGAATATAGGATTCATACAGTGTTTCATGTGATCTTAACTCGAATTAAGGATTTCCCTTATCTTAGCTACCTTTTCTACACTAAGAACTGACTTGGAGAATCTCTTTCAGCTGTTCTAAACGAGTTCTCATCTGTTTACAGTCATTTTCTCTGAATTATCCATGTTTTCATGTAGTTTCCTATATTCTGCCTTCTGGTCCAAGTATAAGCTTTGCCCACTTTATCAAACAACTTCCTACACACTGTTATGAACTGAGGCAGCTTGGGAACATTGTCTCTCAACTGTGTTATAGAGTGTAGTACTACATTTCAGTGAAGTGTAAGGCTTTACAAAGCTGCCCAACGTGTTTCTTTCACTATTTCAATGGTATCCTGCCTTGTATAACACACTTTTACCACTCTAGTCTCCTTTAAGTAAAGAATATAGGATTCAAACACTGTTTCATGTCATATTAACTCGAATTAAGGATGTCCCGGATCTTAGCTACCTTTTCTACACTAAGAACTTACTTGGAGAATCTCTTTGAGCTGTTCTAAACAAGTTCTCATCTGTTTACAGTCATTTTCTCTGAATTATCCATGTTTTCATGTAGTTTCCTATATTCTGCCTTCTGGTCCAAGTATAAGCTTTGCCCACTTTATCAAACAACTTCCTACACACTGTTATGAACTGAGGCAGCTTGGCAACATTGTCTCTCAACTGTGTTATAGAGTATAGTACTGCATTTCAGTGAAGTGTAAGGCTTTTCAAAGATGCCGAACGTGTTTCTTTCTCTATTTCAATGGTATTCTGACTTGTATAACACACATATACCACTCTAGAGTCCTTTAAGTAAAGAATATAGGATTCATACAGTGTTTCATGTGATCTTAAATCAAATTAAGGATTTCCCTTATCTTAGCAACCTTTTCTATACTAACAACTGACTTGGAGAATCTCTTTCAGCTGTTCTAAACGAGTTCTCATCTGTTTACAGTCATTTTCTCTGAATTATCCATGTTTTCATGTGGTTTCCTATATTCTGCCTTCTGGTTCAATTATAAGCTTTGCCCACTTTATCAAACAACTTCCTGCACACTGTTATGAACTGAGGCAGCTTGGGAACATTGTCTCTCAACTGTGTTATAGAGTGCAGTACTACATTTCAGTGAAGTGTAAGGCTTTCCAAAGCTGCCGAACGTGTTTCTTTCTCTATTTCAATGGTATTCTGACTTGTATAACACACATTTACCACTGTAGAGACCTTTAGGGAAAGAATATAGGATTCATACAGTGTTTCATGTGATCTTAACTCGAATTAAGGATTTCCCTTATTTTAGCTACCTTTTCTACACTAAGAACTGACTTGGAGAATCTCTTTCAGCTGTTCTAAACGAGTTCTCATCTGTTTACAGTCATTTTCTCTGAATTATCCATGTTTTCATGTAGTTTCCTATATTCTGCCTTCTGGTCCAAGTATAAGCTTTGCCCACTTTATCAAACAACTTCCGACACACTGTTATGAACTGAGGCAGCTTGGGAACATTGTCTCTCAACTGTGTTATAGAGTGTAGTACTACATTTCAGTGAAGTGTAAGGCTTTACAAAGCTGCCGAACGTGTTTCTTTCACTATTTCAATGGTATCCTGCCTTGTATAACACACTTTTACCACTCTAGTCTCCTTTAAGTAAAGAATATAGGATTCAAACACTGTTTCATGTCATATGAACTCGAATTAAGGATGTCCCGGATCTTAGCTACCTTTTCTACACTAAGAACTTACTTGGAGAATCTCTTTGAGCTGTTCTAAACAAGTTCTCATCTGTTTACAGTCATTTTCTCTGAATTATCCATGGTTTCATGTAGTTTCCTATATTCTGCCTTCTGGTCCAAGTATAAGCTTTGCCCACTTTATCAAACAACTTCCTACACACTGTTATGAACTGAGGCAGCTTGGGAACATTGTCTCTCAACTGTGTTATAGAGTGTAGTACTATATTTCAGTGAAGTGTAAGGCTTTCCAAAGCTACCAAACGTGTTTCTTTTTCTATTTCAATGGTATTCTGCCTTGTATAACACACATTTACCACTCTAGTCTCCTTTAAGTAAAGAATATAGGATTCATACAGTGTTTCATGTGATATTAACTCCCAATAAGGATTTCCCCGATCTTAGCTACCTTTTCTACACTAAGAACTTACTTGGAGAATCTCTTTGAGCTGTTCTAAACCAGTTCTCATCTGTTTACAGTCATTTTCTCTGAATTATCCATGTTTTCATGTAGTTTCCTATATTCTGCCTTCTGGTCCAAGTATAAGCTTTGCCCACTTTATCAAACAACTTCCTACACACTGTTATGAACTGAGGCAGCTTGGCAACATTGTCTCTCAACTGTGTTATAGAGTATAGTACTGCATTTCAGTGAAGTGTAAGGCTTTTCAAAGATGCCGAACGTGTTTCTTTCTCTATTTCAATGGTATTCTGACTTGTATAACACACATATACCACTCTAGAGTCCTTTAAGTAAAGAATATAGGATTCATACAGTGTTTCATGTGATCTTAAATCAAATTAAGGATTTCCCTTATCTTAGCAACCTTTTCTATACTAACAACTGACTTGGAGAATCTCTTTCAGCTGTTCTAAACGAGTTCTCATCTGTTTACAGTCATTTTCTCTGAATTATCCATGTTTTCATGTACTTTCCTATATTCTGCCTTCTGGTCCAAGTATAAGCTTTGCCCACTTTATCAAACAACTTCCTGCACACTGTTATGAACTGAGGCAGCTTGGGAACATTGTCTCTCAACTGTGTTATAGAGTGTAGTACTACATTTCAGTGAAGTGTAACGCTTTCCAAAGCTGCCGAACGTGTTTCTTTCTCTATTTTAATGGTATTCTGACTTGTATAACACACATTTACCACTCTAGAGTCCTTTAGGGAAAGAATATAGGATTCATACAGTGTTTCATGTGATCTTAACTCGAATTAAGGATTTCCCTTATCTTAGCTACCTTTTCTCCACTAAGAACTGACTTGGAGAATCTCTTTCAGCTGTTCTAAACCAGTTCTCATCTGTTTACAGTCATTTTCTCTGAATTATCCATGTTTTCATGTAGTTTCCTATATTCTGCCTTCTGGTCCAAGTATAAGCATTGCCCACTTTATCAAACAACTTCCTACACACTGTTATGAACTGAGGCAGCTTGGGAACATTGTCTCTCAACTGTGTTATAGAGTGTAGTACTACATTTCAGTGAAGTGTAAGGCTTTCCAAAGCTGCCGAACGTGTTTCTTTCTCTATTTCAATGGTATTCTGACTTGTATAACACACATTTACCACTCTAGAGTCCTTTAGGGAAAGAATATAGGATTCATACAGTGTTTCATGTGATCTTAACTCGAATTAAGGATTTCCCTTATCTTAGCTACCTTTTCTACACTAAGAACTGACTTGGAGAATCTCTTTCAGCTGTTCTAAACCAGTTCTCATCTGTTTACAGTCATTTTCTCTGAATTATCCATGTTTTCATGTAGTTTCCTATATTCTGCCTTCTGGTCCAAGTATAAGCATTGCCCACTTTATCAAACAACTTCCTACACACTGTTATGAACTGAGGAAGCTTGGGAACATTGTCTCTCAACTGTGTTATAGAGTGTAGTACTACATTTCAGTGAAGTGTAAGGCTTTCCTAAGCTGCCGAACGTGTTTCTTTCTCTATTTCAATGGTATTCTGACTTGTATAACACACATTTACCACTCTAGAGTCCTTTAAGTAAAGAATATAGGATTCATACAGTGTTTCATGTGATCTTAACTCGAATTAAGGATTTCCCGTATCTTAGCTAACTTTTCTACACAAAGAACTGACTTGGAGAATCTCTTTCAGCTGTTCTAAGCGAGTTCTCATCTGTTTACAGTCATTTTCTCTGAATTATCCATGTTTTCATGTAGTTTCCTATATTCTGCCTTCTGGTCCAAGTATAAGCTTTGCCCACTTTATCAAACAACTTCCTACACACTGTTATGAACTGAGGCAGCTTGGGAACATTGTCTCTCAACTGTGTTATAGAGTGTAGTACTACATTTCAGTGAAGTGTAAGGCTTTACGAAGCTGCCCAACGTGTTTCTTTCACTATTTCAATGGTATCCTGCCTTGTATAACACACTTTTACCACTCTAGTCTCCTTTAAGTAAAGAATATAGGATTCAAACACTGTTTCATGTCATATTAACTCGAATTAAGGATGTCCCGGATCTTAGCTACCTTTTCTACACTAAGAACTTACTTGGAGAATCTCTTTGAGCTGTTCTAAACAAGTTCTCATCTGTTTACAGTCATTTTCTCTGAATTATCCATGGTTTCATGTAGTTTCCTATATTCTGCCTTCTGGTCCAAGTATAAGCTTTGCCCACTTTATCAAACAACTTCCTACACACTGTTATGAACTGATGCAGCTCGGGAACATTGTCTCTCAACTGTGTTATAGAGTGTAGTACTATATTTCAGTGAAGTGTAAGGCTTTCCAAAGCTACCGAACGTGTTTCTTTTTCTATTTCAATGGTATTCTGCCTTGTATAACACACATTTACCACTCTAGTCTCCTTTAAGTAAAGAATATAGGATTCATACAGTGTTTCATGTGATATTAACTCCAAATAAGGATTTCCCCGATCTTAGCTACCTTTTCTACACTAAGAACTGACTTGGAGAATCTCTTTCAGCTGTTCTAAACGAGTTCTCATCTGTTTACAGTCATTTTCTCTGAATTATCCATGTTTTCATGTAGTTTCCTATATTCTGCCTTCTGGTCCAAGTATAAGCTTTGCCCACTTTATCAAACAACTTCCTACACAGTGTTATGAACTGAGGCAGCTTGGGAACATTGTCTCTCAACTGTGTTATAGAGTGTAGTACTACATTTCAGTGAAGTGTAAGGCTTTCCAAAGCTGCCGAACGTGTTTCTTTCTCTATTTCAATGGTATTCTGACTTGTATAACACACATTTACCACTCTAGAGTCCTTTAGGGAAAGAATATAGGATTCATACAGTGTTTCATGTGATCTTAACTCGAATTAAGGATTTCCCTTATCTTAGCTACCTTTTCTACACTAAGAACTGACTTGGAGAATCTCTTTCAGCTGTTCTAAACCAGTTCTCATCTGTTTACAGTCATTTTCTCTGAATTATCCATGTTTTCATGTACTTTCCTATATTCTGCCTTCTGGTCCAAGTATAAGCATTGCCCACTTTATCAAACAACTTCCTACACACTGTTATGAACTGAGGCAGCTTGGGAACATTGTCTCTCAACTGTGTTATAGAGTGTAGTACTACATTTCAGTGAAGTGTAAGGCTTTCCTAAGCTGCCGAACGTGTTTCTTTCTCTATTTGAATGGTATTTTGACTTGTATAACACACATTTACCACTCTAGAGTCCTTTAAGTAAAGAATATAGGATTCATACAGTGTTTCATGTGATCTTAACTCGAATTAAGGATTTCCCGTATCTTAGCTAACTTTTCTACACTAAGAACTGACTTGGAGAATCTCTTTCAGCTGTTCTAAGCGAGTTCTCATCTGTTTACAGTCATTTTCTCTGAATTATCCATGTTTTCATGTAGTTTCCTATATTCTGCCTTCTGGTCCAAGTATAAGCTTTGCCCACTTTATCAAACAACTTCCTACACACTGTTATGAACTGAGGCAGCTTGGGAACATTGTCTCTCAACTGTGTTATAGAGTGTAGTACTACATTTCAGTGAAGTGTAAGGCTTTACAAAGCTGCCCAACGTGTTTCTTTCACTATTTCAATGGTATCCTGCCTTGTATAACACACTTTTACCACTCTAGTCTCCTTTAAGTAAAGAATATAGGATTCAAACACTGTTTCATGTCATATTAACTCGAATTAAGGATGTCCCGGATCTTAGCTACCTTTTCTACACTAAGAACTTACTTGGAGAATCTCTTTGAGCTGTTCTAAACAAGTTCTCATCTGTTTACAGTCATTTTCTCTGAATTATCCATGGTTTCATGTAGTTTCCTATATTCTGCCTTCTGGTCCAAGTATAAGCTTTGCCCACTTTATCAAACAACTTCCTACACACTGTTATGAACTGATGCAGCTCGGGAACATTGTCTCTCAACTGTGTTATAGAGTGTAGTACTATATTTCAGTGAAGTGTAAGGCTTTCCAAAGCTACCGAACGTGTTTCTTTTTCTATTTCAATGGTATTCTGCCTTGTATAACACACATTTACCACTCTAGTCTCCTTTAAGTAAAGAATATAGGATTCATACAGTGTTTCATGTGATATTAACTCCAAATAAGGATTTCCCCGATCTTAGCTACCTTTTCTACACTAAGAACTGACTTGGAGAATCTCTTTCAGCTGTTCTAAACGAGTTCTCATCTGTTTACAGTCATTTTCTCTGAATTATCCATGTTTTCATGCAGTTTCCTATATTCTGCCTTCTGGTCCAAGTATAAGCTTTGCCCACTTTATCAAACAACTTCCTACACAGTGTTATGAACTGAGGCAGCTTGGGAACATTGTCTCTCAACTGTGTTATAGAGTGTAGTTCAACATTTCAGTGAAGTGTAAGGCTTTCCAAAGCTGCCGAACGTGTTTCTTTCTCTATTTCAATGGTATTCTGACTTGTATAACACACATATACCACTCTAGAGTCCTTTAAGTAAAGAATATAGGATTCATACAGTGTTTCATGTGATCTTAAATCAAATTAAGGATTTCCCTTATCTTAGCTACCTTTTCTATACTAACAACTGACTTGGAGAATCTCTTTCAGCTGTTCTAAACCAGTTCTCATCTGTTTACAGTCATTTTCTCTGAATTATCCATGTTTTCATGTAGTTTCCTATATTCTGCCTTCTGGTCCAAGTATAAGCTTTGCCCACTTTATCAAACAACTTCCTGCACACTGTTATGAACTGAGGCAGCTTGGCAACATTGTCTCTCAACTGTGTTATAGAGTATAGTACTGCATTTCAGTGAAGTGTAAGGCTTTCCAAAGATGCCGAACGTGTTTCTTTCTCTATTTCAATGGTATTCTGACTTGTATAACACACATATACCACTCTAGAGTCCTTTAAGTAAAGAATATAGGATTCATACAGTGCTTCATGTGATCTTAACTCGAATTAAGGATTTCCCTTATCTTAGCTACCTTTTCTACACTAAGAACTGACTTGGAGAATCTCTTTCAGCTGTTCTAAACGAGTTCTCATCTGTTTACAGTCATTTTCTCTGAATTATCCATGTTTTCATGTGGTTTCCTATATTCTGCCTTTTGGTTCAATTATAAGCTTTGCCCACTTTATCAAACAACTTCCTGCACACTGTTATGAACTGAGGCAGCTTGGGAACATTGTCTCTCAACTGTGTTATAGAGTGCAGTACTACATTTCAGTGAAGTGTAAGGCTTTCCAAAGCTGCCGAACGTGTTTCTTTCTCTATTTCAATGGTATTCTGACTTCTATAACACACATTTACCACTGTAGAGACCTTTAGGGAAAGAATATAGGATTCATACAGTGTTTCATGTGATCTTAACTCGAATTAAGGATTTCCCTTATCTTAGCTACCTTTTCTACACTAAGAACTGACTTGGAGAATCTCTTTCAGCTGTTCTAAACGAGTTCTCATCTGTTTACAGTCATTTTCTCTGAATTATCCATGTTTTCATGTAGTTTCCTATATTCTGCCTTCTGGTCCAAGTATAAGCTTTGCCCACTTTATCAAACAACTTCCTACACACTGTTATGAACTGAGGCAGCTTGGGAACATTGTCTCTCAACTGTGTTATAGAGTGTAGTACTACATTTCAGTGAAGTGTAAGGCTTTACAAAGCTGCCGAACGTGTTTCTTTCACTATTTCAATGGTATCCTGCCTTGTATAACACACTTTTACCACTCTAGTCTCCTTTAAGTAAAGAATATAGGATTCAAACACTGTTTCATGTCATATTAACTCGAATTAAGGATGTCCCGGATCTTAGCTACCTTTTCTACACTAAGAACTTACTTGGAGAATCTCTTTGAGCTGTTCTAAACAAGTTCTCATCTGTTTACAGTCATTTTCTCTGAATTATCCATGTTTTCATGTAGTTTCCTATATTCTGCCTTCTGGTCCAAGTATAAGCTTTGCCCACTTTATCAAACAACTTCCTACACACTGTTATGAACTGAGGCAGCTTGGCAACATTGTCTCTCAACTGTGTTATAGAGTATAGTACTGCATTTCAGTGAAGTGTAAGGCTTTTCAAAGATGCCGAACGTGTTTCTTTCTCTATTTCAATGGTATTCTGACTTGTATAACACACATATACCACTCTAGAGTCCTTTAAGTAAAGAATATAGGATTCATACAGTGTTTCATGTGATCTTAAATCAAATTAAGGATTTCCCTTATCTTAGCAACCTTTTCTATACTAACAACTGACTTGGAGAATCTCTTTCAGCTGTTCTAAACGAGTTCTCATCTGTTTACAGTCATTTTCTCTGAATTATCCATGTTTTCATGTGGTTTCCTATATTCTGCCTTCTGGTTCAATTATAAGCTTTGCCCACTTTATCAAACAACTTCCTGCACACTGTTATGAACTGAGGCAGCTTGGGAACATTGTCTCTCAACTGTGTTATAGAGTGCAGTACTACATTTCAGTGAAGTGTAAGGCTTTCCAAAGCTGCCGAACGTGTTTCTTTCTCTATTTCAATGGTATTCTGACTTGTATAACACACATTTACCACTGTAGAGACCTTTAGGGAAAGAATATAGGATTCATACAGTGTTTCATGTGATCTTAACTCGAATTAAGGATTTCCCTTATTTTAGCTACCTTTTCTACACTAAGAACTGACTTGGAGAATCTCTTTCAGCTGTTCTAAACGAGTTCTCATCTGTTTACAGTCATTTTCTCTGAATTATCCATGTTTTCATGTAGTTTCCTATATTCTGCCTTCTGGTCCAAGTATAAGCTTTGCCCACTTTATCAAACAACTTCCGACACACTGTTATGAACTGAGGCAGCTTGGGAACATTGTCTCTCAACTGTGTTATAGAGTGTAGTACTACATTTCAGTGAAGTGTAAGGCTTTACAAAGCTGCCGAACGTGTTTCTTTCACTATTTCAATGGTATCCTGCCTTGTATAACACACTTTTACCACTCTAGTCTCCTTTAAGTAAAGAATATAGGATTCAAACACTGTTTCATGTCATATGAACTCGAATTAAGGATGTCCCGGATCTTAGCTACCTTTTCTACACTAAGAACTTACTTGGAGAATCTCTTTGAGCTGTTCTAAACAAGTTCTCATCTGTTTACAGTCATTTTCTCTGAATTATCCATGGTTTCATGTAGTTTCCTATATTCTGCCTTCTGGTCCAAGTATAAGCTTTGCCCACTTTATCAAACAACTTCCTACACACTGTTATGAACTGAGGCAGCTTGGGAACATTGTCTCTCAACTGTGTTATAGAGTGTAGTACTATATTTCAGTGAAGTGTAAGGCTTTCCAAAGCTACCAAACGTGTTTCTTTTTCTATTTCAATGGTATTCTGCCTTGTATAACACACATTTACCACTCTAGTCTCCTTTAAGTAAAGAATATAGGATTCATACAGTGTTTCATGTGATATTAACTCCCAATAAGGATTTCCCCGATCTTAGCTACCTTTTCTACACTAAGAACTTACTTGGAGAATCTCTTTGAGCTGTTCTAAACCAGTTCTCATCTGTTTACAGTCATTTTCTCTGAATTATCCATGTTTTCATGTAGTTTCCTATATTCTGCCTTCTGGTCCAAGTATAAGCTTTGCCCACTTTATCAAACAACTTCCTACACACTGTTATGAACTGAGGCAGCTTGGCAACATTGTCTCTCAACTGTGTTATAGAGTATAGTACTGCATTTCAGTGAAGTGTAAGGCTTTTCAAAGATGCCGAACGTGTTTCTTTCTCTATTTCAATGGTATTCTGACTTGTATAACACACATATACCACTCTAGAGTCCTTTAAGTAAAGAATATAGGATTCATACAGTGTTTCATGTGATCTTAAATCAAATTAAGGATTTCCCTTATCTTAGCAACCTTTTCTATACTAACAACTGACTTGGAGAATCTCTTTCAGCTGTTCTAAACGAGTTCTCATCTGTTTACAGTCATTTTCTCTGAATTATCCATGTTTTCATGTACTTTCCTATATTCTGCCTTCTGGTCCAAGTATAAGCTTTGCCCACTTTATCAAACAACTTCCTGCACACTGTTATGAACTGAGGCAGCTTGGGAACATTGTCTCTCAACTGTGTTATAGAGTGTAGTACTACATTTCAGTGAAGTGTAACGCTTTCCAAAGCTGCCGAACGTGTTTCTTTCTCTATTTTAATGGTATTCTGACTTGTATAACACACATTTACCACTCTAGAGTCCTTTAGGGAAAGAATATAGGATTCATACAGTGTTTCATGTGATCTTAACTCGAATTAAGGATTTCCCTTATCTTAGCTACCTTTTCTCCACTAAGAACTGACTTGGAGAATCTCTTTCAGCTGTTCTAAACCAGTTCTCATCTGTTTACAGTCATTTTCTCTGAATTATCCATGTTTTCATGTAGTTTCCTATATTCTGCCTTCTGGTCCAAGTATAAGCATTGCCCACTTTATCAAACAACTTCCTACACACTGTTATGAACTGAGGCAGCTTGGGAACATTGTCTCTCAACTGTGTTATAGAGTGTAGTACTACATTTCAGTGAAGTGTAAGGCTTTCCAAAGCTGCTGAACGTGTTTCTTTCTCTATTTCACTGGTATTCTGACTTGTATAACACACATTTACCACTCTAGAGTCCTTTAAGTAAAGAATGTAGGATTCATACAGTGTTTCATGTGAACTTAACTCGAATTAAGGATTTCCCAAATCTTAGCTACCTTTTCTACACTAAGAACTGACTTGGAGAATCTCTTTCAGCTGTTCTAAACGAGTTCTCATCTGTTTACAGTCATTTTCTCTGAATTATCCATGTTTTCATGTGGTTTCCTATATTCTGCCTTCTGGTTCAATTATAAGCTTTGCCCACTTTATCAAACAACTTCCTGCACACTGTTATGAACTGAGGCAGCTTGGGAACATTGTCTCTCAACTGTGTTATAGAGTGCAGTACTACATTTCAGTGAAGTGTAAGGCTTTCCAAAGCTGCCGAACGTGTTTCTTTCTCTATTTCAATGGTATTCTGACTTGTATAACACACATTTACCACTGTAGAGACCTTTAGGGAAAGAATATAGGATTCATACAGTGTTTCATGTGATCTTAACTCGAATTAAGGATTTCCCTTATTTTAGCTACCTTTTCTACACTAAGAACTGACTTGGAGAATCTCTTTCAGCTGTTCTAAACGAGTTCTCATCTGTTTACAGTCATTTTCTCTGAATTATCCATGTTTTCATGTAGTTTCCTATATTCTGCCTTCTGGTCCAAGTATAAGCTTTGCCCACTTTATCAAACAACTTCCGACACACTGTTATGAACTGAGGCAGCTTGGGAACATTGTCTCTCAACTGTGTTATAGAGTGTAGTACTACATTTCAGTGAAGTGTAAGGCTTTACAAAGCTGCCGAACGTGTTTCTTTCACTATTTCAATGGTATCCTGCCTTGTATAACACACTTTTACCACTCTAGTCTCCTTTAAGTAAAGAATATAGGATTCAAACACTGTTTCATGTCATATGAACTCGAAATAAGGATGTCCCGGATCTTAGCTACCTTTTCTACACTAAGAACTTACTTGGAGAATCTCTTTGAGCTGTTCTAAACAAGTTCTCATCTGTTTACAGTCATTTTCTCTGAATTATCCATGTTTTCATGTAGTTTCCTATATTCTGCCTTCTGGTCCAAGTATAAGCTTTGCCCACTTTGTCAAACAACTTCCTACACACTGTTATGAACTGAGGCAGATTGGCAACATTGTCTCTCAACTGTGTTATAGAGTATAGTACTGCATTTCAGTGAAGTGTAAGGCTTTCCAAAGATGCCGAACGTGTTTCTTTCTCTATTTCAATGGTATTCTGACTTGTATAACACACATATACCACTCTAGAGTCCTTTAAGTAAAGAATATATGATTCATACAGTGTTTCATGTGATCTTAAATCAAATTAAGGATTTCCCTTATCTTAGCTACCTTTTCTATACTAACAACTGACTTGGAGAATCTCTTTCAGCTGTTCTAAACGAGTTCTCATCTGTGTACAGTCATTTTCTCGGAATTATCCATGTTTTCATGTACTTTCCTATATTCTGCCTTCTGGTCCAAGTATAAGCTTTGCCCACTTTATCAAACAATTTCCTGCACACTGTTATGAACTGAGGCAGCTTGGGAACATTGTCTCTCAACTGTGTTATAGAGTGTAGTACTACATTTCAGTGAAGTGTAACGCTTTCCAAAGCTGCCGAACGTGTTTCTTTCTCTATTTCAATGGTATTCTGACTTGTATAACACACATTTACCACTCTAGAGTCCTTTAGGGAAAGAATATAGGATTCATACAGTGTTTCATGTGATCTTAACTCGAATTAAGGATTTCCCTTATCTTAGCTACCTTTTCTACACTAAGAACTGACTTGGAGAATCTCTTTCAGCTGTTCTAAACCAGTTCTCATCTGTTTACAGTCATTTTCTCTGAATTATCCATGTTTTCATGTAGTTTCCTATATTCTGCCTTCTGGTCCAAGTATAAGCAATGCCCACTTTATCAAACAACTTCCTACACACTGTTATGAACTGAGGCAGCTTGGGAACATTGTCTCTCAACTGTGTTATAGAGTGTAGTACTACATTTCAGTGAAGTGTAAGGCTTTCCAAAGCTGCTGAACGTGTTTCTTTCTCTATTTCACTGGTATTCTGACTTGTATAACACACATTTACCACTCTAGAGTCCTTTAAGTAAAGAATGTAGGATTCATACAGTGTTTCATGTGAACTTAACTCGAATTAAGGATTTCCCAAATCTTAGCTACCTTTTCTACACTAAGAACTGACTTGGAGAATCTCTTTCAGCTGTTCTAAACGAGTTCTCATCTGTTTACAGTCATTTTCTCTGAATTATCCATGTTTTCATGTGGTTTCCTATATTCTGCCTTCTGGTTCAATTATAAGCTTTGCCCACTTTATCAAACAACTTCCTGCACACTGTTATGAACTGAGGCAGCTTGGGAACATTGTCTCTCAACTGTGTTATAGAGTGCAGTACTACATTTCAGTGAAGTGTAAGGCTTTCCAAAGCTGCCGAACGTGTTTCTTTCTCTATTTCAATGGTATTCTGACTTGTATAACACACATTTACCACTGTAGAGACCTTTAGGGAAAGAATATAGGATTCATACAGTGTTTCATGTGATCTTAACTCGAATTAAGGATTTCCCTTATTTTAGCTACCTTTTCTACACTAAGAACTGACTTGGAGAATCTCTTTCAGCTGTTCTAAACGAGTTCTCATCTGTTTACAGTCATTTTCTCTGAATTATCCATGTTTTCATGTAGTTTCCTATATTCTGCCTTCTGGTCCAAGTATAAGCTTTGCCCACTTTATCAAACAACTTCCGACACACTGTTATGAACTGAGGCAGCTTGGGAACATTGTCTCTCAACTGTGTTATAGAGTGTAGTACTACATTTCAGTGAAGTGTAAGGCTTTACAAAGCTGCCGAACGTGTTTCTTTCACTATTTCAATGGTATCCTGCCTTGTATAACACACTTTTACCACTCTAGTCTCCTTTAAGTAAAGAATATAGGATTCAAACACTGTTTCATGTCATATGAACTCGAAATAAGGATGTCCCGGATCTTAGCTACCTTTTCTACACTAAGAACTTACTTGGAGAATCTCTTTGAGCTGTTCTAAACAAGTTCTCATCTGTTTACAGTCATTTTCTCTGAATTATCCATGTTTTCATGTAGTTTCCTATATTCTGCCTTCTGGTCCAAGTATAAGCTTTGCCCACTTTGTCAAACAACTTCCTACACACTGTTATGAACTGAGGCAGCTTGGCAACATTGTCTCTCAACTGTGTTATAGAGTATAGTACTGCATTTCAGTGAAGTGTAAGGCTTTCCAAAGATGCCGAACGTGTTTCTTTCTCTATTTCAATGGTATTCTGACTTGTATAACACACATATACCACTCTAGAGTCCTTTAAGTAAAGAATATATGATTCATACAGTGTTTCATGTGATCTTAAATCAAATTAAGGATTTCCCTTATCTTAGCTACCTTTTCTATACTAACAACTGACTTGGAGAATCTCTTTCAGCTGTTCTAAACGAGTTCTCATCTGTGTACAGTCATTTTCTCGGAATTATCCATGTTTTCATGTACTTTCCTATATTCTGCCTTCTGGTCCAAGTATAAGCTTTGCCCACTTTATCAAACAATTTCCTGCACACTGTTATGAACTGAGGCAGCTTGGGAACATTGTCTCTCAACGGTGTTATAGAGTGTAGTACTACATTTCAGTGAAGTGTAACGCTTTCCAAAGCTGCCGAACGTGTTTCTTTCTCTATTTCAATGGTATTCTGACTTGTATAACACACATTTACCACTCTAGAGTCCTTTAGGGAAAGAATATAGGATTCATACAGTGTTTCATGTGATCTTAACTCGAATTAAGGATTTCCCTTATCTTAGCTACCTTTTCTCCACTAAGAACTGACTTGGAGAATCTCTTTCAGCTGTTCTAAACCAGTTCTCATCTGTTTACAGTCATTTTCTCTGAATTATCCATGTTTTCATGTAGTTTCCTATATTCTGCCTTCTGGTCCAAGTATAAGCATTGCCCACTTTATCAAACAACTTCCTACACACTGTTATGAACTGAGGCAGCTTGGGAACATTGTCTCTCAACTGTGTTATAGAGTGTAGTACTACATTTCAGTGAAGTGTAAGGCTTTCCAAAGCTGCTGAACGTGTTTCTTTCTCTATTTCACTGGTATTCTGACTTGTATAACACACATTTACCACTCTAGAGTCCTTTAAGTAAAGAATGTAGGATTCATACAGTGTTTCATGTGAACTTAACTCGAATTAAGGATTTCCCAAATCTTAGCTACCTTTTCTACACTAAGAACTGACTTGGAGAATCTCTTTCAGCTGTTCTAAACGAGTTCTCATCTGTTTACAGTCATTTTCTCTGAATTATCCATGTTTTCATGTGGTTTCCTATATTCTGCCTTCTGGTTCAATTATAAGCTTTGCCCACTTTATCAAACAACTTCCTGCACACTGTTATGAACTGAGGCAGCTTGGGAACATTGTCTCTCAACTGTGTTATAGAGTGCAGTACTACATTTCAGTGAAGTGTAAGGCTTTCCAAAGCTGCCGAACGTGTTTCTTTCTCTATTTCAATGGTATTCTGACTTGTATAACACACATTTACCACTGTAGAGACCTTTAGGGAAAGAATATAGGATTCATACAGTGTTTCATGTGATCTTAACTCGAATTAAGGATTTCCCTTATTTTAGCTACCTTTTCTACACTAAGAACTGACTTGGAGAATCTCTTTCAGCTGTTCTAAACGAGTTCTCATCTGTTTACAGTCATTTTCTCTGAATTATCCATGTTTTCATGTAGTTTCCTATATTCTGCCTTCTGGTCCAAGTATAAGCTTTGCCCACTTTATCAAACAACTTCCGACACACTGTTATGAACTGAGGCAGCTTGGGAACATTGTCTCTCAACTGTGTTATAGAGTGTAGTACTACATTTCAGTGAAGTGTAAGGCTTTACAAAGCTGCCGAACGTGTTTCTTTCACTATTTCAATGGTATCCTGCCTTGTATAACACACTTTTACCACTCTAGTCTCCTTTAAGTAAAGAATATAGGATTCAAACACTGTTTCATGTCATATGAACTCGAAATAAGGATGTCCCGGATCTTAGCTACCTTTTCTACACTAAGAACTTACTTGGAGAATCTCTTTGAGCTGTTCTAAACAAGTTCTCATCTGTTTACAGTCATTTTCTCTGAATTATCCATGTTTTCATGTAGTTTCCTATATTCTGCCTTCTGGTCCAAGTATAAGCTTTGCCCACTTTGTCAAACAACTTCCTACACACTGTTATGAACTGAGGCAGCTTGGCAACATTGTCTCTCAACTGTGTTATAGAGTATAGTACTGCATTTCAGTGAAGTGTAAGGCTTTCCAAAGATGCCGAACGTGTTTCTTTCTCTATTTCAATGGTATTCTGACTTGTATAACACACATATACCACTCTAGAGTCCTTTAAGTAAAGAATATATGATTCATACAGTGTTTCATGTGATCTTAAATCAAATTAAGGATTTCCCTTATCTTAGCTACCTTTTCTATACTAACAACTGACTTGGAGAATCTCTTTCAGCTGTTCTAAACGAGTTCTCATCTGTGTACAGTCATTTTCTCGGAATTATCCATGTTTTCATGTACTTTCCTATATTCTGCCTTCTGGTCCAAGTATAAGCTTTGCCCACTTTATCAAACAATTTCCTGCACACTGTTATGAACTGAGGCAGCTTGGGAACATTGTCTCTCAACTGTGTTATAGAGTGTAGTACTACATTTCAGTGAAGTGTAACGCTTTCCAAAGCTGCCGAACGTGTTTCTTTCTCTATTTCAATGGTATTCTGACTTGTATAACACACATTTACCACTCTAGAGTCCTTTAGGGAAAGAATATAGGATTCATACAGTGTTTCATGTGATCTTAACTCGAATTAAGGATTTCCCTTATCTTAGCTACCTTTTCTACACTAAGAACTGACTTGGAGAATCTCTTTCAGCTGTTCTAAACGAGTTCTCATCTGTTTACAGTCATTTTCTCTGAATTATCCATGTTTTCATGTAGTTTCCTATATTCTGCCTTCTGGTCCAAGTATAAGCTTTGCCCACTTTATCAAACAACTTCCGACACACTGTTATGAACTGAGGCAGCTTGGGAACATTGTCTCTCAACTGTGTTATAGAGTGTAGTACTACATTTCAGTGAAGTGTAAGGCTTTACAAAGCTGCCGAACGTGTTTCTTTCACTATTTCAATGGTATCCTGCCTTGTATAACACACTTTTACCACTCTAGTCTCCTTTAAGTAAAGAATATAGGATTCAAACACTGTTTCATGTCATATGAACTCGAAATAAGGATGTCCCGGATCTTAGCTACCTTTTCTACACTAAGAACTTACTTGGAGAATCTCTTTGAGCTGTTCTAAACAAGTTCTCATCTGTTTACAGTCATTTTCTCTGAATTATCCATGTTTTCATGTAGTTTCCTATATTCTGCCTTCTGGTCCAAGTATAAGCTTTGCCCACTTTGTCAAACAACTTCCTACACACTGTTATGAACTGAGGCAGCTTGGCAACATTGTCTCTCAACTGTGTTATAGAGTATAGTACTGCATTTCAGTGAAGTGTAAGGCTTTCCAAAGATGCCGAACGTGTTTCTTTCTCTATTTCAATGGTATTCTGACTTGTATAACACACATATACCACTCTAGAGTCCTTTAAGTAAAGAATATATGATTCATACAGTGTTTCATGTGATCTTAAATCAAATTAAGGATTTCCCTTATCTTAGCTACCTTTTCTATACTAACAACTGACTTGGAGAATCTCTTTCAGCTGTTCTAAACGAGTTCTCATCTGTGTACAGTCATTTTCTCGGAATTATCCATGTTTTCATGTACTTTCCTATATTCTGCCTTCTGGTCCAAGTATAAGCTTTGCCCACTTTATCAAACAATTTCCTGCACACTGTTATGAACTGAGGCAGCTTGGGAACATTGTCTCTCAACTGTGTTATAGAGTGTAGTACTACATTTCAGTGAAGTGTAACGCTTTCCAAAGCTGCCGAACGTGTTTCTTTCTCTATTTCAATGGTATTCTGACTTGTATAACACACATTTACCACTCTAGAGTCCTTTAGGGAAAGAATATAGGATTCATACAGTGTTTCATGTGATCTTAACTCGAATTAAGGATTTCCCTTATCTTAGCTACCTTTTCTACACTAAGAACTGACTTGGAGAATCTCTTTCAGCTGTTCTAAACCAGTTCTCATCTGTTTACAGTCATTTTCTCTGAATTATCCATGTTTTCATGTAGTTTCCTATATTCTGCCTTCTGGTCCAAGTATAAGCATTGCCCACTTTATCAAACAACTTCCTACACACTGTTATGAACTGAGGCAGCTTGGGAACATTGTCTCTCAACTGTGTTATAGAGTGTAGTACTACATTTCAGTGAAGTGTAAGGCTTTCCAAAGCTGCTGAACGTGTTTCTTTCTCTATTTCACTGGTATTCTGACTTGTATAACACACATTTACCACTCTAGAGTCCTTTAAGTAAAGAATGTAGGATTCATACAGTGTTTCATGTGAACTTAACTCGAATTAAGGATTTCCCAAATCTTAGCTACCTTTTCTACACTAAGAACTGACTTGGAGAATCTCTTTCAGCTGTTCTAAACGAGTTCTCATCTGTTTACAGTCATTTTCTCTGAATTATCCATGTTTTCATGTGGTTTCCTATATTCTGCCTTCTGGTTCAATTATAAGCTTTGCCCACTTTATCAAACAACTTCCTGCACACTGTTATGAACTGAGGCAGCTTGGGAACATTGTCTCTCAACTGTGTTATAGAGTGCAGTACTACATTTCAGTGAAGTGTAAGGCTTTCCAAAGCTGCCGAACGTGTTTCTTTCTCTATTTCAATGGTATTCTGACTTGTATAACACACATTTACCACTGTAGAGACCTTTAGGGAAAGAATATAGGATTCATACAGTGTTTCATGTGATCTTAACTCGAATTAAGGATTTCCCTTATTTTAGCTACCTTTTCTACACTAAGAACTGACTTGGAGAATCTCTTTCAGCTGTTCTAAACGAGTTCTCATCTGTTTACAGTCATTTTCTCTGAATTATCCATGTTTTCATGTAGTTTCCTATATTCTGCCTTCTGGTCCAAGTATAAGCTTTGCCCACTTTATCAAACAACTTCCGACACACTGTTATGAACTGAGGCAGCTTGGGAACATTGTCTCTCAACTGTGTTATAGAGTGTAGTACTACATTTCAGTGAAGTGTAAGGCTTTACAAAGCTGCCGAACGTGTTTCTTTCACTATTTCAATGGTATCCTGCCTTGTATAACACACTTTTACCACTCTAGTCTCCTTTAAGTAAAGAATATAGGATTCAAACACTGTTTCATGTCATATGAACTCGAATTAAGGATGTCCCGGATCTTAGCTACCTTTTCTACACTAAGAACTTACTTGGAGAATCTCTTTGAGCTGTTCTAAACAAGTTCTCATCTGTTTACAGTCATTTTCTCTGAATTATCCATGTTTTCATGTAGTTTCCTATATTCTGCCTTCTGGTCCAAGTATAAGCTTTGCCCACTTTGTCAAACAACTTCCTACACACTGTTATGAACTGAGGCAGCTTGGCAACATTGTCTCTCAACTGTGTTATAGAGTATAGTACTGCATTTCAGTGAAGTGTAAGGCTTTCCAAAGATGCCGAACGTGTTTCTTTCTCTATTTCAATGGTATTCTGACTTGTATAACACACATATACCACTCTAGAGTCCTTTAAGTAAAGAATATATGATTCATACAGTGTTTCATGTGATCTTAAATCAAATTAAGGATTTCCCTTATCTTAGCTACCTTTTCTATACTAACAACTGACTTGGAGAATCTCTTTCAGCTGTTCTAAACGAGTTCTCATCTGTGTACAGTCATTTTCTCGGAATTATCCATGTTTTCATGTACTTTCCTATATTCTGCCTTCTGGTCCAAGTATAAGCTTTGCCCACTTTATCAAACAATTTCCTGCACACTGTTATGAACTGAGGCAGCTTGGGAACATTGTCTCTCAACTGTGTTATAGAGTGTAGTACTACATTTCAGTGAAGTGTAACGCTTTCCAAAGCTGCCGAACGTGTTTCTTTCTCTATTTCAATGGTATTCTGACTTGTATAACACACATTTACCACTCTAGAGTCCTTTAGGGAAAGAATATAGGATTCATACAGTGTTTCATGTGATCTTAACTCGAATTAAGGATTTCCCTTATCTTAGCTACCTTTTCTACACTAAGAACTGACTTGGAGAATCTCTTTCAGCTGTTCTAAACCAGTTCTCATCTGTTTACAGTCATTTTCTCTGAATTATCCATGTTTTCATGTAGTTTCCTATATTCTGCCTTCTGGTCCAAGTATAAGCATTGCCCACTTTATCAAACAACTTCCTACACACTGTTATGAACTGAGGCAGCTTGGGAACATTGTCTCTCAACTGTGTTATAGAGTGTAGTACTACATTTCAGTGAAGTGTAAGGCTTTCCAAAGCTGCTGAACGTGTTTCTTTCTCTATTTCAATGGTATTCTGACTTGTATAACACACATTTACCACTCTAGAGTCCTTTAAGTAAAGAATGTAGGATTCATACAGTGTTTCATGTGATCTTAACTCGAATTAAGGATTTCCCTTATCTTAGCTACCTTTTCTACACTAAGAACTGACTTGGAGAATCTCTTTCAGCTGTTCTAAACGAGTTCTCATCTGTTTACAATCATTTTCTCTGAATTATCCATGTTTTCATGTGGTTTCCTATATTCTGCCTTCTGGTTCAATTATAAGCTTTGCCCACTTTATCAAACAACTTCCTGCACACTGTTATGAACTGAGGCAGCTTGGGAACATTGTCTCTCAACTGTGTTATAGAGTGCAGTACTACATTTCAGTGAAGTGTAAGGCTTTCCAAAGCTGCCGAACGTGTTTCTTTCTCTATTTCAATGGTATTCTGACTTGTATAACACACTTTTACCACTCTAGTTTCCTTTAAGTAAAGAATATAGGATTCAAACACTGTTTCATATCATATGAACTCGAATTAAGGATGTCCCGGATCTTAGCTACCTTTTCTACACTAAGAACTGACTTGGAGAATCTCTTTCAGCTGTTCTAAACGAGTTCTCATCTGTTTACAGTCATTTTCTCTGAATTATCCATGTTTTCATGTAGTTTCCTATATTCTGCCTTCTGGTCCAAGTATAAGCTTTGCCCACTTTATCAAACAACTTCCTACACACTGGTATGAACTGAGGCAGCTTGGCAACATTGTCTCTCAACTGTGTTATAGAGTATAGTACTGCATTTCAGTGAAGTGAAAGGCTTTCCAAAGATGGCGAACGTGTTTCTTTCTCTATTTCAATGGTATTCTGACTTGTATAACACACATATACCACTCTAGAGTCCTTTAAGTAAAGAATATAGGATTCATACAGTGTTTCATGTGATCTTAACTCGAATTAAGTATTTCCCTTATCTTAGCTACCTTTTCTACACTAAGAACTGACATGGAGAATCTCTTTCAGCTGTTCTAAACGAGTTCTCATCTGTTTACAGTCATTTTCTCTGAATTATCCATGTTTTCATGTGGTTTCCTATATTCTGCCTTTTGGTTCAATTATAAGCTTTGCCCACTTTATCAAACAACTTCCTGCACACTGTTATGAACTGAGGCAGCTTGGGAACATTATCTCTCAACTGTGTTATAGAGTGCAGTACTACATTTCAGTGAAGTGTAAGGCTTTCCAAAGCTGCCGAACGTGTTTCTTTCTCTATTTCAATGGTATTCTGACTTGTATAACACACATTTACCACTCTAGAGTCCTTTAAGTAAAGAATGTAGGATTCATACAGTGTTTCATGTGAACTTAACTCGAATTAAGGATTTCCCAAATCTTAGCTACCTTTTCTACACTAAGAACTGACTTGGAGAATCTCTTTCAGCTGTTCTAAACGAGTTCTCATCTGTTTACAGTCATTTTCTCTGAATTATCCATGTTTTCATGTGGTTTCCTATATTCTGCCTTCTGGTTCAATTATAAGCTTTGCCCACTTTATCAAACAACTTCCTGCACACTGTTATGAACTGAGGCAGCTTGGGAACATTGTCTCTCAACTGTGTTATAGAGTGCAGTACTACATTTCAGTGAAGTGTAAGGCTTTCCAAAGCTGCCGAACGTGTTTCTTTCTCTATTTCAATGGTATTCTGACTTGTATAACACACATTTACCACTGTAGAGACCTTTAGGGAAAGAATATAGGATTCATACAGTGTTTCATGTGATCTTAACTCGAATTAAGGATTTCCCTTATTTTAGCTACCTTTTCTACACTAAGAACTGACTTGGAGAATCTCTTTCAGCTGTTCTAAACGAGTTCTCATCTGTTTACAGTCATTTTCTCTGAATTATCCATGTTTTCATGTAGTTTCCTATATTCTGCCTTCTGGTCCAAGTATAAGCTTTGCCCACTTTATCAAACAACTTCCGACACACTGTTATGAACTGAGGCAGCTTGGGAACATTGTCTCTCAACTGTGTTATAGAGTGTAGTACTACATTTCAGTGAAGTGTAAGGCTTTACAAAGCTGCCGAACGTGTTTCTTTCACTATTTCAATGGTATCCTGCCTTGTATAACACACTTTTACCACTCTAGTCTCCTTTAAGTAAAGAATATAGGATTCAAACACTGTTTCATGTCATATGAACTCGAATTAAGGATGTCCCGGATCTTAGCTACCTTTTCTACACTAAGAACTTACTTGGAGAATCTCTTTGAGCTGTTCTAAACAAGTTCTCATCTGTTTACAGTCATTTTCTCTGAATTATCCATGTTTTCATGTAGTTTCCTATATTCTGCCTTCTGGTCCAAGTATAAGCTTTGCCCACTTTGTCAAACAACTTCCTACACACTGTTATGAACTGAGGCAGCTTGGCAACATTGTCTCTCAACTGTGTTATAGAGTATAGTACTGCATTTCAGTGAAGTGTAAGGCTTTCCAAAGATGCCGAACGTGTTTCTTTCTCTATTTCAATGGTATTCTGACTTGTATAACACACATATACCACTCTAGAGTCCTTTAAGTAAAGAATATATGATTCATACAGTGTTTCATGTGATCTTAAATCAAATTAAGGATTTCCCTTATCTTAGCTACCTTTTCTATACTAACAACTGACTTGGAGAATCTCTTTCAGCTGTTCTAAACGAGTTCTCATCTGTGTACAGTCATTTTCTCGGAATTATCCATGTTTTCATGTACTTTCCTATATTCTGCCTTCTGGTCCAAGTATAAGCTTTGCCCACTTTATCAAACAATTTCCTGCACACTGTTATGAACTGAGGCAGCTTGGGAACATTGTCTCTCAACTGTGTTATAGAGTGTAGTACTACATTTCAGTGAAGTGTAACGCTTTCCAAAGCTGCCGAACGTGTTTCTTTCTCTATTTCAATGGTATTCTGACTTGTATAACACACATTTACCACTCTAGAGTCCTTTAGGGAAAGAATATAGGATTCATACAGTGTTTCATGTGATCTTAACTCGAATTAAGGATTTCCCTTATCTTAGCTACCTTTTCTACACTAAGAACTGACTTGGAGAATCTCTTTCAGCTGTTCTAAACCAGTTCTCATCTGTTTACAGTCATTTTCTCTGAATTATCCATGTTTTCATGTAGTTTCCTATATTCTGCCTTCTGGTCCAAGTATAAGCATTGCCCACTTTATCAAACAACTTCCTACACACTGTTATGAACTGAGGCAGCTTGGGAACATTGTCTCTCAACTGTGTTATAGAGTGTAGTACTACATTTCAGTGAAGTGTAAGGCTTTCCAAAGCTGCTGAACGTGTTTCTTTCTCTATTTCAATGGTATTCTGACTTGTATAACACACATTTACCACTCTAGAGTCCTTTAAGTAAAGAATGTAGGATTCATACAGTGTTTCATGTGATCTTAACTCGAATTAAGGATTTCCCTTATCTTAGCTACCTTTTCTACACTAAGAACTGACTTGGAGAATCTCTTTCAGCTGTTCTAAACGAGTTCTCATCTGTTTACAATCATTTTCTCTGAATTATCCATGTTTTCATGTGGTTTCCTATATTCTGCCTTCTGGTTCAATTATAAGCTTTGCCCACTTTATCAAACAACTTCCTGCACACTGTTATGAACTGAGGCAGCTTGGGAACATTGTCTCTCAACTGTGTTATAGAGTGCAGTACTACATTTCAGTGAAGTGTAAGGCTTTCCAAAGCTGCCGAACGTGTTTCTTTCTCTATTTCAATGGTATTCTGACTTGTATAACACACTTTTACCACTCTAGTTTCCTTTAAGTAAAGAATATAGGATTCAAACACTGTTTCATATCATATGAACTCGAATTAAGGATGTCCCGGATCTTAGCTACCTTTTCTACACTAAGAACTGACTTGGAGAATCTCTTTCAGCTGTTCTAAACGAGTTCTCATCTGTTTACAGTCATTTTCTCTGAATTATCCATGTTTTCATGTAGTTTCCTATATTCTGCCTTCTGGTCCAAGTATAAGCTTTGCCCACTTTATCAAACAACTTCCTACACACTGGTATGAACTGAGGCAGCTTGGCAACATTGTCTCTCAACTGTGTTATAGAGTATAGTACTGCATTTCAGTGAAGTGAAAGGCTTTCCAAAGATGGCGAACGTGTTTCTTTCTCTATTTCAATGGTATTCTGACTTGTATAACACACATATACCACTCTAGAGTCCTTTAAGTAAAGAATATAGGATTCATACAGTGTTTCATGTGATCTTAACTCGAATTAAGTATTTCCCTTATCTTAGCTACCTTTTCTACACTAAGAACTGACATGGAGAATCTCTTTCAGCTGTTCTAAACGAGTTCTCATCTGTTTACAGTCATTTTCTCTGAATTATCCATGTTTTCATGTGGTTTCCTATATTCTGCCTTTTGGTTCAATTATAAGCTTTGCCCACTTTATCAAACAACTTCCTGCACACTGTTATGAACTGAGGCAGCTTGGGAACATTATCTCTCAACTGTGTTATAGAGTGCAGTACTACATTTCAGTGAAGTGTAAGGCTTTCCAAAGCTGCCGAACGTGTTTCTTTCTCTATTTCAATGGTATTCTGACTTGTATAACACACATTTACCACTGTAGAGACCTTTAGGGAAAGAATATAGGATTCATACAGTGTTTCATGTGATCTTAACTCGAATTAAGGATTTCCCTTATCTTAGCTACCTTTTCTACACTAAGAACTGACTTGGAGAATCTCTTTCAGCTGTTCTAAACGAGTTCTCATCTGTTTACAGTCATTTTCTCTGAATTATAGATGTTTTCATGTAGTTTCCTATATTCTGCCTTCTGGTCCAAGTATAAGCTTTGCCCACTTTATCAAACAACTTCCTGCACACTGTTATGAACTGAGGCAGCTTGGGAACATTGTCTCTCAACTGTGTTATAGAGTGTAGTACTACATTTCAGTGAAGTGTAAGGCTTTACAAAGCTGCCGAACGTGTTTCTTTCACTATTTCAATGGTATCCTGCCTGGTATAACACACTTTTACCACTCTAGTCTCCTTTAAGTAAAGAATATAGGATTCAAACACTGTTTCATGTCATATGAACTCGAATTAAGGATGTCCCGGATCTTAGCTACCTTTTCTACACTAAGAACTTACTTGGAGAATCTCTTTGAGCTGTTCTAAACAAGTTCTCATCTGTTTACAGTCATTTTCTCTGAATTATCCATGTTTTCATGTAGTTTCCTATATTCTGCCTTCTGGTCCAAGTATAAGCTTTGCCCACTTTATCAAACAACTTCCTACACACTGTTATGAACTGAGGCAGCTTGGCAACATTGTCTCTCAACTGTGTTATAGAGTATAGTACTGCATTTCAGTGAAGTGTAAGGCTTTTCAAAGATGCCGAACGTGTTTCTTTCTCTATTTCAATGGTATTCTGACTTGTATAACACACATATACCACTCTAGAGTCCTTTAAGTAAAGAATATAGGATTCATACAGTGTTTCATGTGATCTTAAATCAAATTAAGGATTTCCCTTATCTTAGCAACCTTTTCTATACTAACAACTGACTTGGAGAATCTCTTTCAGCTGTTCTAAACGAGTTCTCATCTGTTTACAGTCATTTTCTCTGAATTATCCATGTTTTCATGTACTTTCCTATATTCTGCCTTCTGGTCCAAGTATAAGCTTTGCCCACTTTATCAAACAACTTCCTGCACACTGTTATGAACTGAGGCAGCTTGGGAACATTGTCTCTCAACTGTGTTATAGAGTGTAGTACTATATTTCAGTGAAGTGTAAGGCTTTCCAAAGCTACCGAACGTGTTTCTTTTTCTATTTCAATGGTATTCTGCCTTGTATAACACACATTTACCACTCTAGTCTCCTTTAAGTAAAGAATATAGGATTCATACAGTGTTTCATGTGATATTAACTCCCAATAAGGATTTCCCCGATCTTAGCTACCTTTTATACACTAAGAACTGACTTGGAGAATCTCTTTCAGCTGTTCTAAACGAGTTCTCATCTGTTTACAGTCATTTTCTCTGAATTATCCATGTTTTCATGTGGTTTCCTATATTCTGCCTTCTGGTTCAATTATAAGCTTTGCCCACTTTATCAAACAACTTCCTGCACACTGTTATGAACTGAGGCAGCTTGGGAACATTGTCTCTCAACTGTGTTATAGAGTGCAGTACTACATTTCAGTGAAGTGTAAGGCTTTCCAAAGCTGCCGAACGTGTTTCTTTCTCTATTTCAATGGTATTCTGACTTGTATAACACACATTTACCACTGTAGAGACCTTTAGGGAAAGAATATAGGATTCATACAGTGTTTCATGTGATCTTAACTCGAATTAAGGATTTCCCTTATCTTAGCTACCTTTTCTACACTAAGAACTGACTTGGAGAATCTCTTTCAGCTGTTCTAAACGAGTTCTCATCTGTTTACAGTCATTTTCTCTGAATTATCCATGTTTTCATGTAGTTTCCTATATTCTGCCTTCTGGTCCAAGTATAAGCATTGCCCACTTTATCAAACAACTTCCTACACACTGTTATGAACTGAGGCAGCTTGGGAACATTGTCCCTCAACTGTGTTATACAGTGTAGTACTACATTTCAGTGAAGTGTAAGGCTTTCCAAAGCTGCTGAACGTGTTTCTTTCTCTATTTCAATGGTATTCTGACTTGTATAACACACATTTACCACTGTAGAGACCTTTAGGGAAAGAATATAGGATTCATACAGTGTTTCATGTGATCTTAACTCGAATTAAGGATTTCCCTTATCTTAGCTACCTTTTCTACACTAAGAACTGACTTGGAGAATCTCTTTCAGCTGTTCTAAACGAGTTCTCATCTGTTTACAGTCATTTTCTCTGAATTATCCATGTTTTCATGTAGTTTCCTATATTCTGCCTTCTGGTCCAAGTATAAGCTTTGCCCACTTTATCAAACAACTTCCTACACACTGTTATGAACTGAGGCAGCTTGGGAACATTGTCTCTCAACTGTGTTATAGAGTGTAGTACTATATTTCAGTGAAGTGTAAGGCTTTACAAAGCTGCGGAACGTGTTTCTTTCACTATTTCAATGGTATCCTGCCTTGTATAACACACTTTTACCACTCTAGTCTCCTTTAAGTAAAGAATATAGGATTCAAACACTGTTTCATGTCATATGAACTCGAATTAAGGATGTCCCGGATCTTAGCTACCTTTTCTACACTAAGAACTTACTTGGAGAATCTCTTTGAGCTGTTCTAAACAAGTTCTCATCTGTTTACAGTCATTTTCTCTGAATTATCCATGGTTTCATGTAGTTTCCTATATTCTGCCTTCTGGTCCAAGTATAAGCTTTGCCCACTTTATCAAACAACTTCCTACACACTGTTATGAACTGAGGCAGCTTGGGAACATTGTCTCTCAACTCTGTTATAGAGTGTAGTACTATATTTCAGTGAAGTGTAAGGCTTTCCAAAGCTACCGAACGTGTTTCTTTTTCTATTTCAATGGTATTCTGCCTTGTATAACACACATTTACCACTCTAGTCTCCTTTAAGTAAAGAATATAGGATTCATACAGTGTTTCATGTGATATTAACTCCCAATAAGGATTTCCCCGATCTTAGCTACCTTTTCTACACTAAGAACTGACTTGGAGAATCTCTTTCAGCTGTTCAAACGAGTTCTCATCTGTTTACAGTCATTTTCTCTGAATTATCCATGTTTTCATGTAGTTTCCTATATTCTGCCTTCTGGTCCAAGTATAAGCTTTGCCCACTTTATCAAACAACTTCCTACACACTGTTATGAACTGAGGCAGCTTGGCAACATTGTCTCTCAACTGTGTTATAGAGTATAGTACTGCATTTCAGTGAAGTGTAAGGCTTTCCAAAGATGCCGAACGTGTTTCTTTCTCTATTTCAATGGTATTCTGACTTGTATAACACACATATACCACTCTAGAGTCCTTTAAGTAAAGAATATAGGATTCATACAGTGTTTCATGTGATCTTAAATCAAATTAAGGATTTCCCTTATCTTAGCTACCTTTTCTATACTAACAACTGACTTGGAGAATCTCTTTCAGCTGTTCTAAAGGAGTTCTCATCAGTTTACAGTCATTTTCTCTGAATTATCCATGTTTTCATGTACTTTCCTATATTCTGCCTTCTGGTCCAAGTATAAGCTTTGCCCACTTTATCAAACAACTTCCTGCACACTGTTATGAACTGAGGCAGCTTGGGAACATTGTCTCTCAACTGTGTTATAGAGTGTAGTACTACATTTCAGTGAAGTGTAACGCTTTCCAAAGCTGCCGAACGTGTTTCTTTCTCTATTTCAATGGTATTCTGACTTGTATAACACACATTTACCACTCTAGAGTCCTTTAGGGAAAGAATATAGGATTCATACAGTGTTTCATGTGATCTTAACTCGAATTAAGGATTTCCCTTATCTTAGCTACGTTTTCTCCACTAAGAACTGACTTGGAGAATCTCTTTCAGCTGTTCTAAACCAGTTCTCATCTGTTTACAGTCATTTTCTCTGAATTATCCATGTTTTCATGTAGTTTCCTATATTCTGCCTTCTGGTCCAAGTATAAGCATTGCCCACTTTATCAAACAACTTCCTACACACTGTTATGAACTGAGGCAGCTTGGGAACATTGTCTCTCAACTGTGTTATAGAGTGCAGTACTACATTTCAGTGAAGTGTAAGGCTTTCCAAAGCTGCCGAACGTGTTTCTTTCTCTATTTCACTGGTATTCTGACTTGTATAACACACATTTACCACTGTAGAGACCTTTAGGGAAAGAATATAGGATTCATACAGTGTTTCATGTGATCTTAACTCGAATTAAGTATTTCCCTTATCTTAGCTACCTTTTCTACACTAAGAACTGACTTGGAGAATCTCTTTCAGCTGTTCTAAACGAGTTCTCATCTGTTTACAGTCATTTTCTCTGAATTATCCATGTTTTCATGTAGTTTCCTATATTCTGCCTTCTGGTCCAAGTATAAGCTTTGCCCACTTTATCAAACAACTTCCTACACACTGTTATGAACTGAGGCAGCTTGGGAACATTGTCTCTCAACTGTGTTATAGAGTGTAGTACTATATTTCAGTGAAGTGTAAGGCTTTCCAAAGCTACCGAACATGTTTCTTTTTCTATTTCAATGGTATTCTGCCTTGTATAACACACATTTACCACTCTAGTCTCCTTTAAGTAAAGAATATAGGATTCATACAGTGTTTCATGTGATATTAACTCCCAATAAGGATTTCCCCGATCTTAGCTACCTTTTCTACACTAAGAACTGACTTGGAGAATCTCTTTGAGCTGTTCTAAACAAGTTCTTATCTGTTTACAGTCATTTTCTCTGAATTATCCATGTTTTCATGTAGTTTCCTATATTCTGCCTTCTGGTCCAAGTATAAGCTTTGCCCACTTTATCAAACAACTTCCTACACACTGTCATGAACTGAGGCAGCTTGGGAACATTGTCTCTCAACTGTGTTATAGAGTGTAGTACTACATTTCAGTGAAGTGTAAGGCTTTCCAAAGCTGCCGAACGTGTTTCTTTCTCTATTTCAATGGTATTCTGACTTGTATAACACACATATACCACTCTAGAGTCCTTTAAGTAAAGAATATAGGATTCATACAGTGTTTCATGTGATCTTAACTCAAATTAAGGATTTCCCTTATCTTAGCTACCTTTTCTACACTAACAACTGACTTGGAGAATCTCTTTCAGCTGTTCTAAACGAGTTCTCATCTGTTTACAGTCATTTTCTCTGAATTATCCATGTTTTCATGTAGTTTCCTATATTCTGCCTTCTGGTCCAAGTATAAGCTTTGCCCACTTTATCAAACAACTTCCTACACACTGTTATGAACTGAGGCAGCTTGGGAACATTGTCTCTCAACTCTGTTATAGAGTGTAGTACTATATTTCAGTGAAGTGTAAGGCTTTCCAAAGCTACCGAACGTGTTTCTTTTTCTATTTCAATGGTATTCTGCCTTGTATAACACACATTTACCACTCTAGTCTCCTTTAAGTAAAGAATATAGGATTCATACAGTGTTTCATGTGATATTAACTCCCAATAAGGATTTCCCCGATCTTAGCTACCTTTTCTACACTAAGAACTGACTTGGAGAATCTCTTTCAGCTGTTCAAACGAGTTCTCATCTGTTTACAGTCATTTTCTCTGAATTATCCATGTTTTCATGTAGTTTCCTATATTCTGCCTTCTGGTCCAAGTATAAGCTTTGCCCACTTTATCAAACAACTTCCTACACACTGTTATGAACTGAGGCAGCTTGGCAACATTGTCTCTCAACTGTGTTATAGAGTATAGTACTGCATTTCAGTGAAGTGTAAGGCTTTCCAAAGATGCCGAACGTGTTTCTTTCTCTATTTCAATGGTATTCTGACTTGTATAACACACATATACCACTCTAGAGTCCTTTAAGTAAAGAATATAGGATTCATACAGTGTTTCATGTGATCTTAAATCAAATTAAGGATTTCCCTTATCTTAGCTACCTTTTCTATACTAACAACTGACTTGGAGAATCTCTTTTAGCTGTTCTAAAGGAGTTCTCATCAGTTTACAGTCATTTTCTCTGAATTATCCATGTTTTCATGTACTTTCCTATATTCTGCCTTCTGGTCCAAGTATAAGCTTTGCCCACTTTATCAAACAACTTCCTGCACACTGTTATGAACTGAGGCAGCTTGGGAACATTGTCTCTCAACTGTGTTATAGAGTGTAGTACTACATTTCAGTGAAGTGTAATGCTTTCCAAAGCTGCCGAACGTGTTTCTTTCTCTATTTCACTGGTATTCTGACTTGTATAACACACATTTACCACTGTAGAGACCTTTAGGGAAAGAATATAGGATTCATACAGTGTTTCATGTGATCTTAACTCGAATTAAGTATTTCCCTTATCTTAGCTACCTTTTCTACACTAAGAACTGACTTGGAGAATCTCTTTCAGCTGTTCTAAACGAGTTCTCATCTGTTTACAGTCATTTTCTCTGAATTATCCATGTTTTCATGTAGTTTCCTATATTCTGCCTTCTGGTCCAAGTATAAGCTTTGCCCACTTTATCAAACAACTTCCTACACACTGTTATGAACTGAGGCAGCTTGGGAACATTGTCTCTCAACTGTGTTATAGAGTGTAGTACTATATTTCAGTGAAGTGTAAGGCTTTCCAAAGCTACCGAACGTGTTTCTTTTTCTATTTCAATGGTATTCTGCCTTGTATAACACACATTTACCACTCTAGTCTCCTTTAAGTAAAGAATATAGGATTCATACAGTGTTTCATGTGATATTAACTCCCAATAAGGATTTCCCCGATCTTAGCTACCTTTTCTACACTAAGAACTGACTTGGAGAATCTCTTTGAGCTGTTCTAAACAAGTTCTTATCTGTTTACAGTCATTTTCTCTGAATTATCCATGTTTTCATGTAGTTTCCTATATTCTGCCTTCTGGTCCAAGTATAAGCTTTGCCCACTTTATCAAACAACTTCCTACACACTGTCATGAACTGAGGCAGCTTGGGAACATTGTCTCTCAACTGTGTTATAGAGTGTAGTACTACATTTCAGTGAAGTGTAAGGCTTTCCAAAGCTGCCGAACGTGTTTCTTTCTCTATTTCAATGGTATTCTGACTTGTATAACACACATATACCACTCTAAAGTCCTTTAAGTAAAGAATATAGGATTCATACAGTGTTTCATGTGATCTTAACTCAAATTAAGGATTTCCCTTATCTTAGCTACCTTTTCTACACTAACAACTGACTTGGAGAATCTCTTTCAGCTGTTCTAAACGAGTTCTCATCTGTTTACAGTCATTTTCTCTGAATTATCCATGTTTTCATGTAGTTTCCTATATTCTGCCTTCTGGTCCAAGTATAAGCTTTGCCCACTTTATCAAACAACTTCCTACACACTGTTATGAACTGAGGCAGCTTGGGAACATTGTCTCTCAACTGTGTTATAGAGTGTAGTACTACATTTCAGTGAAGTGTAAGGCTTTCCAAAGCTGCCGAACGTGTTTCTCTCTCTATTTCAATGGTATTCTGACTTGTATAACACACATTTACCACTCTAGAGTCCTTTAAGTAAAGAATATAGGATTCATACAGTGTTTCATGTGATCTTAACTCGAATTAAGGATTTCCCTTATCTTAGCTACCTTTTCTACACTAAGAACTGACTTGGAGAATCTCTTTCAGCTGTTCTAAACCAGTTCTCATCTGTTTACAGTCATTTTCTCTGAATTATCCATGTTTTCATGTAGTTTCCTATATTCTGCCTTCTGGTCCAAGTATAAGCTTTGCCCACTTTAACAAACAACTTCCTACACACTGTTATGAACTGAGGCAGCTTGGGAACATTGTCTCTCAACTGTGTTATAGAGTGTAGTACTACATTTCAGTGAAGTGTAAGGCTTTCCAACGCTGCCGAACGTGTTTCTTTCTCTATTTCACTGGTATTCTGACTTGTATAACACACATTTACCACTCTAGAGTCCTTTAGGGAAAGAATATAGGATTCATACAGTGTTTCATGTGATCTTAACTCGAATTAAGGATTTCCCTTATCTTAGCTACCTTTTCTACACTAAGAACTGACTTGGAGAATCTCTTTCAGCTGTTCTAAACGAGTTCTCATCTGTTTACAGTCATTTACTTTGAATTATCCATGTTTTCAAGTAGTTTCCTATATTCTGCCTTCTGGTCCCAGTATAAGCTTTGCCCACTTTATCAAACAACTTCCTACACACTGTTATGAACTGAGGCAGCTTGGGAACATTGTCTCTCAACTGTGTTATAGAGTGTAGTACTACATTTCAGTGAAGTGTAAGGCTTTCCAAAGCTGCCGAACTTTTTTCTTTCTCTATTTCAATGGTATTCTGACTTGTATAACACACATTTACCACTGTAGAGTCCTTTAGGGAAAGAATATAGGATTCATACAGTGTTTCATGTGATCTTAACTCGAATTAAGGATTTCCCTTATCTTAGCTACTTTTTCTACACTAAGAACTGACTTGGAGAATCTCTTTCAGCTGTTCTAAACCAGTTCTCATCTGTTTACAGTCATTTTCTCTGAATTATCCATGTTTTCATGTAGTTTCCTATATTCTGCCTTCTGGTCCCAGTATAAGCTTTGCCCACTTTATCAAACAACTTCGTACACACTGTTATGAACTGAGGCAGCTTGGGAACATTGTCTCTCAACTGTGTTATAGAGTGTAGTACTACATTTCAGTGAAGTGTAAGGCTTTACAAAGCTGCCGAACGTGTTTCTTTCTCTATTTCACTGGTATTCTGACTTGTATAACACACATTTACCACTCTAGAGTCCTTTAGGGAAAGAATATAGGATTCATACAGTGTTTCATGTGATCTTAACTCGTATTAAGGATTTCCCTTATCTTAGCTACCTTTTCTACACTAAGAACTGACTTGGAGAATCTCTTTCAGCTGTTCTAAACGAGTTCTCATCTTTTTACAGTCATTTTCTCTGAATTATCCATGTTTTCATGTAGTTTTCTATATTCTGCCTTCTGGTCCAAGTATAAGCTTTGCCCACTTTAACAAACAACTTCCTACACACTGTTATGAACTGAGGCAGCTTGGGAACATTGTCTCTAAACTGTGTTATAGAGTGTAGTACTACATTTCAGTGAAGTGTAAGGCTTTCCAAAGCTGCCGAACATGTTTCTTTCTCTATTTCACTGGTATTCTGACTTGTATAACACACATATACCACTCTAGAGTCCTTTAAGTAAAGAATATAGGATTCATACACTGTTTCATGTCATATTAACTCAATTTAGGATTTCCCATATCTTAGCTACCTTTTCTATACTAACAACTGACTTGGAGAATCTCTTTCAGCTGTTCTAAACGAGTTCGCATCTGTTTACAGTCATTTTCTCTGAATTATCCATGTTTTCATGTAGTTTCCTATATTCTGCCTTCTGGTCCAAGTATAAGCTTTGCCCACTTTATCAAACAACTTCCTACACACTGTTATGAACTGAGGCAGCTTGGGAACATTGTCTCTCAACTGTGTTATAGAGTGTAGTACTATATTTCAGTGAAGTGTAAGGCTTTCCAAAGCTACCGAACGTGTTTCTTTTTCTATTTCAATGGTATTCTGCCTTGTATAACACACATTTGCCACTCTAGTCTCCTTTAAGTAAAGAATATAGGATTCATACAGTTTTTCATGTGATATTAACTCCCAATAAGGATTTCCCCGATCTTAGCTACCTTTTCTACACTAAGAACTGACTTGGAGAATCTCTTTGAGCTGTTCTAAACAAGTTCTTATCTGTTTACAGTCATTTTCTCTGAATTATCCATGTTTTCATGTAGTTTCCTATATTCTGCCTTCTGGTCCAAGTATAAGCTTTGCCCACTTTATCAAACAACTTCCTACACACTGTCATGAACTGAGGCAGCTTGGGAACATTGTCTCTCAACTGTGTTATAGAGTGTAGTACTACATTTCAGTGAAGTGTAAGGCTTTCCAAAGCTGCCGAACGTGTTTCTTTCTCTATTTCAATGGTATTCTGACTTGTATAACACACATATACCACTCTAGAGTCCTTTAAGTAAAGAATATAGGATTCATACAGTGTTTCATGTGATCTTAACTCGAATTAAGGATTTCCCTTATCTTAGCTACTTTTTCTACACTAAGAACTGACTTGGAGAATCTCTTTCAGCTGTTCTAAACCAGTTCTCATCTGTTTACAGTCATTTTCTCTGAATTATCCATGTTTTCATGTAGTTTCCTATATTCTGCCTTCTGGTCCCAGTATAAGCTTTGCCCACTTTATCAAACAACTTCGTACACACTGTTATGAACTGAGGCAGCTTGGGAACATTGTCTCTCAACTGTGTTATAGAGTGTAGTACTACATTTCAGTGAAGTGTAAGGCTTTACAAAGCTGCCGAACGTGTTTCTTTCTCTATTTCACTGGTATTCTGACTTGTATAACACACATTTACCACTCTAGAGTCCTTTAGGGAAAGAATATAGGATTCATACAGTGTTTCATGTGATCTTAACTCGTATTAAGGATTTCCCTTATCTTAGCTACCTTTTCTACACTAAGAACTGACTTGGAGAATCTCTTTCAGCTGTTCTAAACGAGTTCTCATCTTTTTACAGTCATTTTCTCTGAATTATCCATGTTTTCATGTAGTTTTCTATATTCTGCCTTCTGGTCCAAGTATAAGCTTTGCCCACTTTAACAAACAACTTCCTACACACTGTTATGAACTGAGGCAGCTTGGGAACATTGTCTCTAAACTGTGTTATAGAGTGTAGTACTACATTTCAGTGAAGTGTAAGGCTTTCCAAAGCTGCCGAACATGTTTCTTTCTCTATTTCACTGGTATTCTGACTTGTATAACACACATATACCACTCTAGAGTCCTTTAAGTAAAGAATATAGGATTCATACACTGTTTCATGTCATATTAACTCAATTTAGGATTTCCCATATCTTAGCTACCTTTTCTATACTAACAACTGACTTGGAGAATCTCTTTCAGCTGTTCTAAACGAGTTCGCATCTGTTTACAGTCATTTTCTCTGAATTATCCATGTTTTCATGTAGTTTCCTATATTCTGCCTTCTGGTCCAAGTATAAGCTTTGCCCACTTTATCAAACAACTTCCTACACACTGTTATGAACTGAGGCAGCTTGGGAACATTGTCTCTCAACTGTGTTATAGAGTGTAGTACTATATTTCAGTGAAGTGTAAGGCTTTCCAAAGCTACCGAACGTGTTTCTTTTTCTATTTCAATGGTATTCTGCCTTGTATAACACACATTTGCCACTCTAGTCTCCTTTAAGTAAAGAATATAGGATTCATACAGTGTTTCATGTGATATTAACTCCCAATAAGGATTTCCCCGATCTTAGCTACCTTTTCTACACTAAGAACTGACTTGGAGAATCTCTTTGAGCTGTTCTAAACAAGTTCTTATCTGTTTACAGTCATTTTCTCTGAATTATCCATGTTTTCATGTAGTTTCCTATATTCTGCCTTCTGGTCCAAGTATAAGCTTTGCCCACTTTATCAAACAACTTCCTACACACTGTCATGAACTGAGGCAGCTTGGGAACATTGTCTCTCAACTGTGTTATAGAGTGTAGTACTACATTTCAGTGAAGTGTAAGGCTTTCCAAAGCTGCCGAACGTGTTTCTTTCTCTATTTCAATGGTATTCTGACTTGTATAACACACATATACCACTCTAGAGTCCTTTAAGTAAAGAATATAGGATTCATACAGTGTTTCATGTGATCTTAACTCGAATTAAGGATTTCCCTTATCTTAGCTACTTTTTCTACACTAAGAACTGACTTGGAGAATCTCTTTCAGCTGTTCTAAACCAGTTCTCATCTGTTTACAGTCATTTTCTCTGAATTATCCATGTTTTCATGTAGTTTCCTATATTCTGCCTTCTGGTCCCAGTATAAGCTTTGCCCACTTTATCAAACAACTTCGTACACACTGTTATGAACTGAGGCAGCTTGGGAACATTGTCTCTCAACTGTGTTATAGAGTGTAGTACTACATTTCAGTGAAGTGTAAGGCTTTACAAAGCTGCCGAACGTGTTTCTTTCTCTATTTCACTGGTATTCTGACTTGTATAACACACATTTACCACTCTAGAGTCCTTTAGGGAAAGAATATAGGATTCATACAGTGTTTCATGTGATCTTAACTCGTATTAAGGATTTCCCTTATCTTAGCTACCTTTTCTACACTAAGAACTGACTTGGAGAATCTCTTTCAGCTGTTCTAAACGAGTTCTCATCTTTTTACAGTCATTTTCTCTGAATTATCCATGTTTTCATGTAGTTTTCTATATTCTGCCTTCTGGTCCAAGTATAAGCTTTGCCCACTTTAACAAACAACTTCCTACACACTGTTATGAACTGAGGCAGCTTGGGAACATTGTCTCTAAACTGTGTTATAGAGTGTAGTACTACATTTCAGTGAAGTGTAAGGCTTTCCAAAGCTGCCGAACATGTTTCTTTCTCTATTTCACTGGTATTCTGACTTGTATAACACACATATACCACTCTAGAGTCCTTTAAGTAAAGAATATAGGATTCATACACTGTTTCATGTCATATTAACTCAATTTAGGATTTCCCATATCTTAGCTACCTTTTCTATACTAACAACTGACTTGGAGAATCTCTTTCAGCTGTTCTAAACGAGTTCGCATCTGTTTACAGTCATTTTCTCTGAATTATCCATGTTTTCATGTAGTTTCCTATATTCTGCCTTCTGGTCCAAGTATAAGCTTTGCCCACTTTATCAAACAACTTCCTACACACTGTTATGAACTGAGGCAGCTTGGGAACATTGTCTCTCAACTGTGTTATAGAGTGTAGTACTATATTTCAGTGAAGTGTAAGGCTTTCCAAAGCTACCGAACGTGTTTCTTTTTCTATTTCAATGGTATTCTGCCTTGTATAACACACATTTGCCACTCTAGTCTCCTTTAAGTAAAGAATATAGGATTCATACAGTGTTTCATGTGATATTAACTCCCAATAAGGATTTCCCCGATCTTAGCTACCTTTTCTACACTAAGAACTGACTTGGAGAATCTCTTTGAGCTGTTCTAAACAAGTTCTTATCTGTTTACAGTCATTTTCTCTGAATTATCCATGTTTTCATGTAGTTTCCTATATTCTGCCTTCTGGTCCAAGTATAAGCTTTGCCCACTTTATCAAACAACTTCCTACACACTGTCATGAACTGAGGCAGCTTGGGAACATTGTCTCTCAACTGTGTTATAGAGTGTAGTACTACATTTCAGTGAAGTGTAAGGCTTTCCAAAGCTGCCGAACGTGTTTCTTTCTCTATTTCAATGGTATTCTGACTTGTATAACACACATATACCACTCTAGAGTCCTTTAAGTAAAGAATATAGGATTCATACAGTGTTTCATGTGATCTTAACTCAAATTAAGGATTTCCCTTATCTTAGCTACCTTTTCTATACTAACAACTGACTTGGAGAATCTCTTTCAGCTGTTCTAAACGAGTTCTCATCTGTTTACAGTCATTTTCTCTGAATTATCCATGTTTTCATGTAGTTTCCTATATTCTGCCTTCTGGTCCAAGTATAAGCTTTGCCCACTTTATCAAACAACTTCCTACACACTGTTATGAACTGAGGCAGCTTGGGAACATTGTCTCTCAACTGTGTTATAGAGTGTAGTACTACATTTCAGTGAAGTGTAAGGCTTTCCAAAGCTGCCGAACGTGTTTCTCTCTCTATTTCAATGGTATTCTGACTTGTATAACACACATTTACCACTCTAGAGTCCTTTAGGGAAAGAATATAGGATTCATACAGTGTTTCATGTGATCTTAACTCGAATTAAGGATTTCCCTTATCTTAGCTACCTTTTCTACACTAAGAACTGACTTGGAGAATCTCTTTCAGCTGTTCTAAACGAGTTCTCATCTGTTTACAGTCATTTACTTTGAATTATCCATGTTTTCAAGTAGTTTCCTATATTCTGCCTTCTGGTCAAAGTATAAGCTTTGCCCACTTTATCAAACAACTTCCTACACACTGTTATGAACTGAGGCAGCTTGGGAACATTGTCTCTCAACTGTGTTATAGAGTGTAGTACTACGTTTCAGTGAAGTGTAAGGCTTTCCAAAGCTGCCGAACGTGTTTCTTTCTCTATTTCAATGGTATTCTGACTTGTATAACACACATTTACCAGTCTAGAGTCCTTTAGGGAAAGAATATAGGATTCATACAGTGTTTCATGTGATCTTAACTCGAATTAAGGATTTCCCTTATCTTAGCTACTTTTTCTACACTAAGAACTGACTTGGAGAATCTCTTTCAGCTGTTCTAAACCAGTTCTCATCTGTTTACAGTCATTTTCTCTGAATTATCCATGTTTTCATGTAGTTTCCTATATTCTGCCTTCTGGTCCCAGTATAAGCTTTGCCCACTTTATCAAACAACTTCGTACACACTGTTATGAACTGAGGCAGCTTGGGAACATTGTCTCTCAACTGTGTTATAGAGTGTAGTACTACATTTCAGTGAAGTGTAAGGCTTTCCAAAGCTGCCGAACGTGTTTCTTTCTCTATTTCACTGGTATTCTGACTTGTATAACACACATTTACCACTCTAGAGTCCTTTAGGGAAAGAATATAGGATTCATACAGTGTTTCATGTGATCTTAACTCGTATTAAGGATTTCCCTTATCTTAGCTACCTTTTCTACACTAAGAACTGACTTGGAGAATCTCTTTCAGCTGTTCTAAACGAGTTCTCATCTTTTTACAGTCATTTTCTCTGAATTATCCATGTTTTCATGAAGTTTTCTATATTCTGCCTTCTGGTCCAAGTATAAGCTTTGCCCACTTTAACAAACAACTTCCTACACACTGTTATGAACTGAGGCAGCTTGGGAACATTGTCTCTCAACTGTGTTATAGAGTGTAGTACTACATTTCAGTGAAGTGTAAGGCTTTCCAAAGCTGCCGAACATGTTTCTTTCTCTATTTCACTGGTATTCTGACTTGTATAACACACATATACCACTCTAGAGTCCTTTAAGTAAAGAATATAAGATTCATACACTGTTTCATGTCATATTAACTCAATTTAGGATTTCCCATATCTTAGCTACCTTTTCTATACTAACAACTGACTTGGAGAATCTCTTTCAGCTGTTCTAAACGAGTTCGCATCTGTTTACAGTCATTTTCTCTGAATTATCCATGTTTTCATGTAGTTTCCTATATTCTGCCTTCTGGTCCAAGTATAAGCTTTGCCCACTTTATCAAACAACTTCCTACACACTGTTATGAACTGAGGCAGCTTGGGAACATTGGCTCTCAACTGTGTTATAGAGTGTAGTACTATATTTCAGTGAAGTGTAAGGCTTTCCAAAGCTACCGAACGTGTTTCTTTTTCTATTTCAATGGTATTCTGCCTTGTATAACACACATTTACCACTCTAGTCTCCTTTAAGTAAAGAATATAGGATTCATACAGTGTTTCATGTGATATTAACTCCCAATAAGGATTTCCCCGATCTTAGCTACCTTTTGTACACTAAGAACTGACTTGGAGAATCTCTTTGAGCTGTTCTAAACAAGTTCTTATCTGTTTACAGTCATTTTCTCCGAATTATCCATGTTTTCATGTAGTTTCCTATATTCTGCCTTCTGGTCCAAGTATAAGCTTTGCCCACTTTATCAAACAACTTCCTACACACTGTCATGAACCGAGGCAGCTTGGGAACATTGTCTCTCAACTGTGTTATAGAGTGTAGTACTACATTTCAGTGAAGTGTAAGGCTTTCCAAAGCTGCCGAACGTGTTTCTTTCTCTATTTCAATGGTATTCTGACTTGTATAACACACATATACCACTCTAGAGTCCTTTAAGTAAAGAATATAGGATTCATACAGTGTTTCATGTGATCTTAACTCAAATTAAGGATTTCCCTTATCTTAGCTACCTTTTCTATACTAACAACTGACTTGGAGAATCTCTTTCAGCTGTTCTAAACGAGTTCTCATCTGTTTACAGTCATTTTCTCTGAATTATCCATGTTTTCATGTACTTTCCTATATTCTGCCTTCTGGTCCAAGTATAAGCTTTGCCCACTTTATCAAACAACTTCCTACACACTGTTATGAACTGAGGCAGCTTGGGAACATTGTCTCTCAACTGTGTTATAGAGTGTAGTACTACATTTCAGTGAAGTGTAAGGCTTTCCAAAGCTGCCGAACGTGTTTCTCTCTCTATTTCAATGGTATTCTGACTTGTATAACACACATTTACCACTCTAGAGTCCTTTAAGTAAAGAATATAGGATTCATACATTGTTTCATGTGATCTTAACTCGAATTAAGGATTTCCCTTATCTTAGCTACCTTTTCTACACTAAGAACTGACTTGGAGAATCTCTTTCAGCTGTTCTAAACCAGTTCTCATCTGTTTACAGTCATTTTCTCTGAATTATCCATGTTTTCATGTAGTTTCCTATATTCTGCCTTCTGGTCCAAGTATAAGCTTTGCCCACTTTAACAAACAACTTCCTACACACTGTTATGAACTGAGGCAGCTTGGGAACATTGTCTCTCAACTGTGTTATAGAGTGTAGTACTACATTTCAGTGAAGTGTAAGGCTTTCCAACGCTGCCGAACGTGTTTCTTTCTCTATTTCACTGGTATTCTGACTTGTATAACACACATTTACCACTCTAGAGTCCTTTAGGGAAAGAATATAGGATTCATACAGTGTTTCATGTGATCTTAACTCGAATTAAGGATTTCCCTTATCTTAGCTACCTTTTCTACACTAAGAACTGACTTGGAGAATCTCTTTCAGCTGTTCTAAACGAGTTCTCATCTGTTTACAGTCATTTACTTTGAATTATCCATGTTTTCAAGTAGTTTCCTATATTCTGCCTTCTGGTCCCAGTATAAGCTTTGCCCACTTTATCAAACAACTTCCTACACACTGTTATGAACTGAGGCAGCTTGGGAACATTGTCTCTCAACTGTGTTATAGAGTGTAGTACTACATTTCAGTGAAGTGTAAGGCTTTCCAAAGCTGCCGAACGTGTTTCTTTCTCTATTTCAATGGTATTCTGACTTGTATAACACACATTTACCAGTCTAGAGTCCTTTAGGGAAAGAATATAGGATTCATACAGTGTTTCATGTGATCTTAACTCGAATTAAGGATTTCCCTTATCTTAGCTACTTTTTCTACACTAAGAACTGACTTGGAGAATCTCTTTCAGCTGTTCTAAACCAGTTCTCATCTGTTTACAGTCATTTTCTCTGAATTATCCATGTTTTCATGTAGTTTCCTATATTCTGCCTTCTGGTCCCAGTATAAGCTTTGCCCACTTTATCAAACAACTTCGTACACACTGTTATGAACTGAGGCAGCTTGGGAACATTGTCTCTCAACTGTGTTATAGAGTGTAGTACTACATTTCAGTGAAGTGTAAGGCTTTACAAAGCTGCCGAACGTGTTTCTTTCTCTATTTCACTGGTATTCTGACTTGTATAACACACATTTACCACTCTAGAGTCCTTTAGGGAAAGAATATAGGATTCATACAGTGTTTCATGTGATCTTAACTCGTATTAAGGATTTCCCTTATCTTAGCTACCTTTTCTACACTAAGAACTGACTTGGAGAATCTCTTTCAGCTGTTCTAAACGAGTTCTCATCTTTTTACAGTCATTTTCTCTGAATTATCCATGTTTTCATGTAGTTTTCTATATTCTGCCTTCTGGTCCAAGTATAAGCTTTGCCCACTTTAACAAACAACTTCCTACACACTGTTATGAACTGAGGCAGCTTGGGAACATTGTCTCTAAACTGTGTTATAGAGTGTAGTACTACATTTCAGTGAAGTGTAAGGCTTTCCAAAGCTGCCGAACATGTTTCTTTCTCTATTTCACTGGTATTCTGACTTGTATAACACACATATACCACTCTAGAGTCCTTTAAGTAAAGAATATAGGATTCATACACTGTTTCATGTCATATTAACTCAATTTAGGATTTCCCATATCTTAGCTACCTTTTCTATACTAACAACTGACTTGGAGAATCTCTTTCAGCTGTTCTAAACGAGTTCGCATCTGTTTACAGTCATTTTCTCTGAATTATCCATGTTTTCATGTAGTTTCCTATATTCTGCCTTCTGGTCCAAGTATAAGCTTTGCCCACTTTATCAAACAACTTCCTACACACTGTTATGAACTGAGGCAGCTTGGGAACATTGTCTCTCAACTGTGTTATAGAGTGTAGTACTATATTTCAGTGAAGTGTAAGGCTTTCCAAAGCTACCGAACGTGTTTCTTTTTCTATTTCAATGGTATTCTGCCTTGTATAACACACATTTGCCACTCTAGTCTCCTTTAAGTAAAGAATATAGGATTCATACAGTGTTTCATGTGATATTAACTCCCAATAAGGATTTCCCCGATCTTAGCTACCTTTTCTACACTAAGAACTGACTTGGAGAATCTCTTTGAGCTGTTCTAAACAAGTTCTTATCTGTTTACAGTCATTTTCTCTGAATTATCCATGTTTTCATGTAGTTTCCTATATTCTGCCTTCTGGTCCAAGTATAAGCTTTGCCCACTTTATCAAACAACTTCCTACACACTGTCATGAACTGAGGCAGCTTGGGAACATTGTCTCTCAACTGTGTTATAGAGTGTAGTACTACATTTCAGTGAAGTGTAAGGCTTTCCAAAGCTGCCGAACGTGTTTCTTTCTCTATTTCAATGGTATTCTGACTTGTATAACACACATATACCACTCTAGAGTCCTTTAAGTAAAGAATATAGGATTCATACAGTGTTTCATGTGATCTTAACTCAAATTAAGGATTTCCCTTATCTTAGCTACCTTTTCTATACTAACAACTGACTTGGAGAATCTCTTTCAGCTGTTCTAAACGAGTTCTCATCTGTTTACAGTCATTTTCTCTGAATTATCCATGTTTTCATGTAGTTTCCTATATTCTGCCTTCTGGTCCAAGTATAAGCTTTGCCCACTTTATCAAACAACTTCCTACACACTGTTATGAACTGAGGCAGCTTGGGAACATTGTCTCTCAACTGTGTTATAGAGTGTAGTACTACATTTCAGTGAAGTGTAAGGCTTTCCAAAGCTGCCGAACGTGTTTCTCTCTCTATTTCAATGGTATTCTGACTTGTATAACACACATTTACCACTCTAGAGTCCTTTAGGGAAAGAATATAGGATTCATACAGTGTTTCTTGTGATCTTAACTCGAATTAAGGATTTCCCTTATCTTAGCTACCTTTTCTACACTAAGAACTGACTTGGAGAATCTCTTTCAGCTGTTCTAAACGAGTTCTCATCTGTTTACAGTCATTTACTTTGAATTATCCATGTTTTCAAGTAGTTTCCTATATTCTGCCTTCTGGTCAAAGTATAAGCTTTGCCCACTTTATCAAACAACTTCCTACACACTGTTATGAACTGAGGCAGCTTGGGAACATTGTCTCTCAACTGTGTTATAGAGTGTAGTACTACGTTTCAGTGAAGTGTAAGGCTTTCCAAAGCTGCCGAACGTGTTTCATCTCTATTTCAATGGTATTCTGACTTGTATAACACACATTTACCAGTCTAGAGTCCTTTAGGGAAAGAATATAGGATTCATACAGTGTTTCATGTGATCTTAACTCGAATTAAGGATTTCCCTTATCTTAGCTACTTTTTCTACACTAAGAACTGACTTGGAGAATCTCTTTCAGCTGTTCTAAACCAGTTCTCATCTGTTTACAGTCATTTTCTCTGAATTATCCATGTTTTCATGTAGTTTCCTATATTCTGCCTTCTGGTCCCAGTATAAGCTTTGCCCACTTTATCAAACAACTTCGTACACACTGTTATGAACTGAGGCAGCTTGGGAACATTGTCTCTCAACTGTGTTATAGAGTGTAGTACTACATTTCAGTGAAGTGTAAGGCTTTCCAAAGCTGCCGAACGTGTTTCTTTCTCTATTTCACTGGTATTCTGACTTGTATAACACACATTTACCACTCTAGAGTCCTTTAGGGAAAGAATATAGGATTCATACAGTGTTTCATGTGATCTTAACTCGTATTAAGGATTTCCCTTATCTTAGCTACCTTTTCTACACTAAGAACTGACTTGGAGAATCTCTTTCAGCTGTTCTAAACGAGTTCTCATCTTTTTACAGTCATTTTCTCTGAATTATCCATGTTTTCATGAAGTTTTCTATATTCTGCCTTCTGGTCCAAGTATAAGCTTTGCCCACTTTAACAAACAACTTCCTACACACTGTTATGAACTGAGGCAGCTTGGGAACATTGTCTCTCAACTGTGTTATAGAGTGTAGTACTACATTTCAGTGAAGTGTAAGGCTTTCCAAAGCTACCGAACGTGTTTCTTTTTCTATTTCAATGGTATTCTGCCTTGTATAACACACATTTACCACTCTAGTCTCCTTTAAGTAAAGAATATAGGATTCATACAGTGTTTCATGTGATATTAACTCCCAATAAGGATTTCCCCGATCTTAGCTACCTTTTGTACACTAAGAACTGACTTGGAGAATCTCTTTGAGCTGTTCTAAACAAGTTCTTATCTGTTTACAGTCATTTTCTCTGAATTATCCATGTTTTCATGTAGTTTCCTATATTCTGCCTTCTGGTCCAAGTATAAGCTTTGCCCACTTTATCAAACAACTTCCTACACACTGTCATGAACCGAGGCAGCTTGGGAACATTGTCTCTCAACTGTGTTATAGAGTGTAGTACTACATTTCAGTGAAGTGTAAGGCTTTCCAAAGCTGCCGAACGTGTTTCTTTCTCTATTTCAATGGTATTCTGACTTGTATAACACACATATACCACTCTAGAGTCCTTTAAGTAAAGAATATAGGATTCATACAGTGTTTCATGTGATCTTAACTCAAATTAAGGATTTCCCTTATCTTAGCTACCTTTTCTATACTAACAACTGACTTGGAGAATCTCTTTCAGCTGTTCTAAACGAGTTCTCATCTGTTTACAGTCATTTTCTCTGAATTATCCATGTTTTCATGTACTTTCCTATATTCTGCCTTCTGGTCCAAGTATAAGCTTTGCCCACTTTATCAAACAACTTCCTACACACTGTTATGAACTGAGGCAGCTTGGGAACATTGTCTCTCAACTGTGTTATAGAGTGTAGTACTACATTTCAGTGAAGTGTAAGGCTTTCCAAAGCTGCCGAACGTGTTTCTCTCTCTATTTCAATGGTATTCTGACTTGTATAACACACATTTACCACTCTAGAGTCCTTTAAGTAAAGAATATAGGATTCATACATTGTTTCATGTGATCTTAACTCGAATTAAGGATTTCCCTTATCTTAGCTACCTTTTCTACACTAAGAACTGACTTGGAGAATCTCTTTCAGCTGTTCTAAACCAGTTCTCATCTGTTTACAGTCATTTTCTCTGAATTATCCATGTTTTCATGTAGTTTCCTATATTCTGCCTTCTGGTCCAAGTATAAGCTTTGCCCACTTTATCAAACAACTTCCTACACACTGTTATGAACTGAGGCAGCTTGGGAACATTGTCTCTCAACTGTGTTATAGAGTGTAGTACTACATTTCAGTGAAGTGTAAGGCTTTCCAACGCTGCCGAACGTGTTTCTTTCTCTATTTCACTGGTATTCTGACTTGTATAACACACATTTACCACTCTAGAGTCCTTTAGGGAAAGAATATAGGATTCATACAGTGTTTCATGTGATCTTAACTCGAATTAAGGATTTCCCTTATCTTAGCTACCTTTTCTACACTAAGAACTGACTTGGAGAATCTCTTTCAGCTGTTCTAAACGAGTTCTCATCTGTTTACAGTCATTTACTTTGAATTATCCATGTTTTCAAGTAGTTTCCTATATTCTGCCTTCTGGTCCCAGTATAAGCTTTGCCCACTTTATCAAACAACTTCCTACACACTGTTATGAACTGAGGCAGCTTGGGAACATTGTCTCTCAACTGTGTTATAGAGTGTAGTACTACATTTCAGTGAAGTGTAAGGCTTTCCAAAGCTGCCGAACGTGTTTCTCTCTCTATTTCAATGGTATTCTGACTTGTATAACACACATTTACCACTCTAGAGTCCTTTAGGGAAAGAATATAGGATTCATACAGTGTTTCATGTGATCTTAACTCGAATTAAGGATTTCCCTTATCTTAGCTACCTTTTCTACACTAAGAACTGACTTGGAGAATCTCTTTCAGCTGTTCTAAACGAGTTCTCATCTGTTTACAGTCATTTACTTTGAATTATCCATGTTTTCAAGTAGTTTCCTATATTCTGCCTTCTGGTCAAAGTATAAGCTTTGCCCACTTTATCAAACAACTTCCTACACACTGTTATGAACTGAGGCAGCTTGGGAACATTGTCTCTCAACTGTGTTATAGAGTGTAGTACTACGTTTCAGTGAAGTGTAAGGCTTTCCAAAGCTGCCGAACGTGTTTCTTTCTCTATTTCAATGGTATTCTGACTTGTATAACACACATTTACCAGTCTAGAGTCCTTTAGGGAAAGAATATAGGATTCATACAGTGTTTCATGTGATCTTAACTCGAATTAAGGATTTCCCTTATCTTAGCTACTTTTTCTACACTAAGAACTGACTTGGAGAATCTCTTTCAGCTGTTCTAAACCAGTTCTCATCTGTTTACAGTCATTTTCTCTGAATTATCCATGTTTTCATGTAGTTTCCTATATTCTGCCTTCTGGTCCCAGTATAAGCTTTGCCCACTTTATCAAACAACTTCGTACACACTGTTATGAACTGAGGCAGCTTGGGAACATTGTCTCTCAACTGTGTTATAGAGTGTAGTACTACATTTCAGTGAAGTGTAAGGCTTTCCAAAGCTGCCGAACGTGTTTCTTTCTCTATTTCACTGGTATTCTGACTTGTATAACACACATTTACCACTCTAGAGTCCTTTAGGGAAAGAATATAGGATTCATACAGTGTTTCATGTGATCTTAACTCGTATTAAGGATTTCCCTTATCTTAGCTACCTTTTCTACACTAAGAACTGACTTGGAGAATCTCTTTCAGCTGTTCTAAACGAGTTCTCATCTTTTTACAGTCATTTTCTCTGAATTATCCATGTTTTCATGAAGTTTTCTATATTCTGCCTTCTGGTCCAAGTATAAGCTTGGCCCACTTTAACAAACAACTTCCTACACACTGTTATGAACTGAGGCAGCTTGGGAACATTGTCTCTCAACTGTGTTATAGAGTGTAGTACTACATTTCAGTGAAGTGTAAGGCTTTCCAAAGCTGCCGAACATGTTTCTTTCTCTATTTCACTGGTATTCTGACTTGTATAACACACATATACCACTCTAGAGTCCTTTAAGTAAAGAATATAAGATTCATACACTGTTTCATGTCATATTAACTCAATTTAGGATTTCCCATATCTTAGCTACCTTTTCTATACTAACAACTGACTTGGAGAATCTCTTTCAGCTGTTCTAAACGAGTTCGCATCTGTTTACAGTCATTTTCTCTGAATTATCCATGTTTTCATGTAGTTTCCTATATTCTGCCTTCTGGTCCAAGTATAAGCTTTGCCCACTTTATCAAACAACTTCCTACACACTGTTATGAACTGAGGCAGCTTGGGAACATTGGCTCTCAACTGTGTTATAGAGTGTAGTACTATATTTCAGTGAAGTGTAAGGCTTTCCAAAGCTACCGAACGTGTTTCTTTTTCTATTTCAATGGTATTCTGCCTTGTATAACACACATTTACCACTCTAGTCTCCTTTAAGTAAAGAATATAGGATTCATACAGTGTTTCATGTGATATTAACTCCCAATAAGGATTTCCCCGATCTTAGCTACCTTTTGTACACTAAGAACTGACTTGGAGAATCTCTTTGAGCTGTTCTAAACAAGTTCTTATCTGTTTACAGTCATTTTCTCTGAATTATCCATGTTTTCATGTAGTTTCCTATATTCTGCCTTCTGGTCCAAGTATAAGCTTTGCCCACTTTATCAAACAACTTCCTACACACTGTCATGAACCGAGGCAGCTTGGGAACATTGTCTCTCAACTGTGTTATAGAGTGTAGTACTACATTTCAGTGAAGTGTAAGGCTTTCCAAAGCTGCCGAACGTGTTTCTTTCTCTATTTCAATGGTATTCTGACTTGTATAACACACATATACCACTCTAGAGTCCTTTAAGTAAAGAATATAGGATTCATACAGTGTTTCATGTGATCTTAACTCAAATTAAGGATTTCCCTTATCTTAGCTACCTTTTCTATACTAACAACTGACTTGGAGAATCTCTTTCAGCTGTTCTAAACGAGTTCTCATCTGTTTACAGTCATTTTCTCTGAATTATCCATGTTTTCATGTACTTTCCTATATTCTGCCTTCTGGTCCAAGTATAAGCTTTGCCCACTTTATCAAACAACTTCCTACACACTGTTATGAACTGAGGCAGCTTGGGAACATTGTCTCTCAACTGTGTTATAGAGTGTAGTACTACATTTCAGTGAAGTGTAAGGCTTTCCAAAGCTGCCGAACGTGTTTCTCTCTCTATTTCAATGGTATTCTGACTTGTATAACACACATTTACCACTCTAGAGTCCTTTAAGTAAAGAATATAGGATTCATACATTGTTTCATGTGATCTTAACTCGAATTAAGGATTTCCCTTATCTTAGCTACCTTTTCTACACTAAGAACTGACTTGGAGAATCTCTTTCAGCTGTTCTAAACCAGTTCTCATCTGTTTACAGTCATTTTCTCTGAATTATCCATGTTTTCATGTAGTTTCCTATATTCTGCCTTCTGGTCCAAGTATAAGCTTTGCCCACTTTAACAAACAACTTCCTACACACTGTTATGAACTGAGGCAGCTTGGGAACATTGTCTCTCAACTGTGTTATAGAGTGTAGTACTACATTTCAGTGAAGTGTAAGGCTTTCCAACGCTGCCGAACGTGTTTCTTTCTCTATTTCACTGGTATTCTGACTTGTATAACACACATTTACCACTCTAGAGTCCTTTAGGGAAAGAATATAGGATTCATACAGTGTTTCATGTGATCTTAACTCGAATTAAGGATTTCCCTTATCTTAGCTACCTTTTCTACACTAAGAACTGACTTGGAGAATCTCTTTCAGCTGTTCTAAACGAGTTCTCATCTGTTTACAGTCATTTACTTTGAATTATCCATGTTTTCAAGTAGTTTCCTATATTCTGCCTTCTGGTCCCAGTATAAGCTTTGCCCACTTTATCAAACAACTTCCTACACACTGTTATGAACTGAGGCAGCTTGGGAACATTGTCTCTCAACTGTGTTATAGAGTGTACTACTACATTTCAGTGAAGTGTAAGGCTTTCCAAAGCTGCCGAACGTGTTCCTTTCTCTATTTCACTTGTATTCTGACTTGTATAACACACATATACCACTCTAGAGTCCTTTAAGTAAAGAATATAGGATTCATACAGTGTTTCATGTGATCTTAAATCAAATTAAGGATTTCCCTTATCTTAGCTACCTTTTCTATAGTAACAACTGACTTGGAGAATCTCTTTCAGCTGTTCTAAACGAGTTCTCATCTGTTTACAGTCATTTTCTCTGAATTATCCATGTTTTCATGTAGTTTCCTATATTCTGCCTTCTGGTCCAAGTATAAGCTTTGCCCACTTTATCAAACAACTTCCTACACACTGTTATGAACTGAGGCAGCTTGGGAACATTGTCTCTCAACTGTGTTATAGAGTGTAGTACTACATTTCAGTGAAGTGTAAGGCTTTCCAAAGCTGCCGAACGTGTTTCTTTCTCTATTTCACTGGTATTCTGACTTGTATAACACACATTTACCACTCTAGAGTCCTTTAGGGAAAGAATATAGGATTCATACAGTGTTTCATGTGATCTTAACTCGAATTAAGGATTTCCCTTATCTTAGCTACCTTTTCTACACTAAGAACTGACTTGGAGAATCTCTTTCAGCTGTTCTAAACGAGTTCTCATCTGTTTACAGTCATTTTCTCTGAATTATCCATGTTTTCATGTAGTTTTCTATATTCTGCCTTCTGGTCCAAGTATAAGCTTTGCCCACTTTAACAAACAACTTCCTACACACTGTTATGAACTGAGGCAGCTTGGGAACATTGTCTCTCAACTGTGTTATAGAGTGTAGTTCAACATTTCAGTGAAGTGTAAGGCTTTCCAAAGCTGCCGAACGTGTTCCTTGCTCTATTTCAGTGGAATTCTGACTTGTATAACACACATTTACCACTCTAGAGTCCTCTAGGGAAAGAATATAGGATTCATACAGTGTTTCATGTGATCTTAACTCGAATTAAGGATTTCCCTTATCTTAGCTACCTTTTCTACACTAAGAACTGACTTGGAGAATCTCTTTCAGCTGTTCTAAACGAGTTCTCATCTGTTTACAGTCATTTTCTCTGAATTATCCATGTTTTCATGTAGTTTCCTATATTCTGCCTTCTGGTCCAAGTATAAGCTTTGCCCACTTTAACAAACAACTTCCTACACACTGTTATGAACTGAGGCAGCTTGGGAACATTGTCTCTCAACTGTGTTATAGAGTGTAGTACTACATTTCAGTGAAGTGTAAGGCTTTCCAAAGCTGCCGATCGTGTTTCTTTCTCTATTTCACTGGTATTCTGACTTGTATAACACACATTTACCACTCTAGAGTCCTTTAGGGAAAGAATATAGGATTCATACAGTGTTTCATGTGATCTTAACTCGAATTAAGGATTTCCCTTATCTTAGCTACCTTTTCTACACTAAGAACTGACTTGGAGAATCTCTTTCAGCTGTTCTAAACGAGTTCTCATCTGTTTACAGTCATTTTCTCTGAATTATCCATGTTTTCATGTAGTTTCCTATATTCTGCCTTCTGGTCCAAGTATAAGCTTTGCCCACTTTAACAAACAACTTCCTACACACTGTTATGAACTGAGGCAGCTTGGGAACATTGTCTCTCAACTGTGTTATAGAGTGTAGTACTACATTTCAGTGAAGTGTAAGGCTTTCCAAAGCTGCCGAACGTGTTTCTTTCTCTATTTCACTGGTATTCTGACTTGTATAACACACATTTACCACTCTAGAGTCCTTTAGGGAAAGAATATAGGATTCATACAGTGTTTCATGTGATCTTAACTCGAATTAAGGATTTCCCTTATCTTAGCTACCTTTTCTACACTAAGAACTGACTTGGAGAATCACTTTCAGCTGTTCTAAACGAGTTCTCATCTGTTTACAGTCATTTTCTCTGAATTATCCATGTTTTCATGTAGTTTCCTATATTCTGCCTTCTGGTCCAAGTATAAGCTTTGCCCACTTTAACAAACAACTTCCTACACACTGTTATGAACTGAGGCAGCTTGGGAACATTGTCTCTCAACTGTGTTATAGAGTGTAGTTCAACATTTCAGTGAAGTGTAAGGCTTTCCAAAGCTGCCGAACGTGTTCCTTTCTCTATTTCAGTGGTATTCTGACTTGTATAACACACATTAACCACTCTAGAGTCCTTTAGGGAAAGAATATAGGATTCATACAGTGTTTCATGTGATCTTAACTCGAATTAAGGATTTCCCTTATCTTAGCTACCTTTTCTACACTAAGAACTGACTTCGAGAATCTCTTTCAGGTGTTCTGAACGAGTTCGCATCTGTTTACAGTCATTTTCTCTGAATTATCCATGTTTTCATGTAGTTTCCTATATTCTGCCTTCTGTTCCAAGTATAAGCTTTGCCCAATTTATCAAACAACTTCCTACACACTGGTATGAACTGAGGCAGCTTGGGAACATTGTCTCTCAACTGTGTTATAGAGTGTAGTTCAACATTTCAGTGAAGTGTAAGGCTTTCCAAAGCTGCCGAATTTGTTCCTTTCTCTATTTCAGTGGTATTCTGACTTGTATAACACACATTTACCACTCTAGAGTCCTTTAGGGAAAGAATATAGGATTCATACAGTGTTTCATGTGATCTTAACTCGAATTAAGGATTTCCCTTATCTTAGCTACCTTTTCTACACTAAGAACTGACTTGGAGAATCTCTTTCAGCTGTTCTAAACGAGTTCTCATCTGTTTACAGTCATTTTCTCTGAATTATCCATGTTTTCATGTAGTTTCCTATATTCTGCCTTCTGGTCCAAGTATAAGCTTTGCCCACTTTAACAAACAACTTCCTACACACTGTTATGAACTGAGGCAGCTTGGGAACATTGTCTCTCAACTGTGTTATAGAGTGTAGTACTACATTTCAGTGAAGTGTAAGGCTTTCCAAAGCTGCCGATCGTGTTTCTTTCTCTATTTCACTGGTATTCTGACTTGTATAACACACATTTACCACTCTAGAGTCCTTTAGGGAAAGAATATAGGATTCATACAGTGTTTCATGTGATCTTTACTCGAATTAAGGATTTCCCTTATGTTAGCTACCTTTTCTACACTAAGAACTGACTTGGAGAATCTCTTTCAGCTGTTCTAAACGAGTTCTCATCAGTTTACAGTCATTTTCTCTGAATTATCCATGTTTTCATGTAGTTTCCTATATTCTGCCTTCTGGTCCAAGTATAAGCTTTGCCCACTTTAACAAACAACTTCCTACACACTGTTATGAACTGAGGCAGCTTGGGAACATTGTCTCTCAACTGTGTTATAGAGTGTAGTTCAACATTTCAGTGAAGTGTAAGGCTTTCCAAAGCTGCCGAACGTGTTCCTTTCTCTATTTCAGTGGTATTCTGACTTGTATAACACACATTTACCACTCTAGAGTCCTTTAGGGAAAGAATATAGGATTCATACAGTGTTTCATGTGATCTTAACTCGAATTAAGGATTTCCTTTATCTTAGCTACCTTTTCTACACTAAGAACTGACTTGGAGAATCTCTTTCAGGTGTTCTGAACGAGTTCGCATCTGTTTACAGTCATTTTCTCTGAATTATCCATGTTTTCATGTAGTTTCCTATATTCTGCCTTCTGTTCCAAGTATAAGCTTTGCCCACTTTATCAAACAACTTCCTACACACTGGTATGAACTGAGGCAGCTTGGGAACATTGTCTCTCAACTGTGTTATAGAGTGTAGTTCAACATTTCAGTGAAGTGTAAGGCTTTCCAAAGCTGCCGAATTTGTTCCTTTCTCTATTTCAGTGGTATTCTGACTTGTATAACACACATTTACCACTCTAGAGTCCTTTAGGGAAAGAATATAGGATTCATACAGTGTTTCATGTGATCTTAACTCGAATTAAGGATTTCCCTTATCTTAGCTACCTTTTCTACACTAAGAACTGACTTGGAGAATCTCTTTCAGCTGTTCTAAACGAGTTCTCATCTGTTTGCAGTCATTTTCTCTGAATTATCCATGTTTTCATGTAGTTTCCTATATTCTGCCTTCTGGTCCAAGTATAAGCTTTGCCCACTTTATCAAACAACTTCCTACACACTGGTACGAACTGAGGCAGCTTGGGAACATTGTCTCTCAACTGTGTTATAGAGTGTAGTTCAACATTTCAGTGAAGTGTAAGGCTTTCCAAAGCTGCCGAACGTTTTCCTTTCTCCATTTCAATGGTATTCTGACTTGTATAACACACATTTACCACTCTAGAGTCCTTTAGGGAAAGAATATAGGATTGATACAGTGTTTCATGTGATCTTAACTCGAATTAAGGATTTCCCTTATCTTAGCTACCTTTTCTACACTAAGAACTGACTTGGAGAATCTCTTTCAGCTGTTCTAAACGAGTTCTCATCTGTTTACAGTAATTTTCTCTGAATTATCCATGTTTTCATGTAGTTTTCTATATTCTGCCTTCTGGTCCAAGTATAAGCTTTGCCCACTTTAACAAACAACTTCCTACACACTGTTATGAACTGAGGCAGCTTGGGAACATTGTCTCTCAACTGTGTTATAGAGTGTAGTTCAACATTTCAGTGAAGTGTAAGGCTTTCCAAAGCTGCCGAACGTGTTCCTTTCTCTATTTCAGTGGTATTCTGACTTGTATAACACACATTTACCACTCTAGAGTCCTCTAGGGAAAGAATGTAGGATTCATACAGTGTTTCATGTGATCTTAACTCGAATTAAGGATTTCCCTTATCTTAGCTACCTTTTCTACACTAAGAACTGAATTGGAGAATCTCTTTCAGCTGTTCTAAACGAGTTCTCATCTGTTTACAGTCATTTTCTCTGAATTATCCATGTTTTCATGTAGTTTCCTATATTCTGCCTTCTGGTCCAAGTATAAGCTTTGCCCACTTTATCAAACAACTTCCTACACACTGTTATGAACTGAGGTAGCTTGGGAACATTGTCTCTCAACTGTGTTATAGAGTGTAGTACTATATTTCAGTGAAGTGTAAAGCTTTCCAAAGCTGCCGAACGTGTTTCTTTCTCTATTTCAATGGTATTCTGACTTGTATAACACACATATACCACTCTAGAGTCCTTTAAGTAAAGAATATAGGATTCATACAGTGTTTCATGTCATATTAACTCAAATTAAAGATTTCCCTTATCTTAGCTACCTTTTCTACACTAAGAACTGACTTGGAGAATTTCTTTCAGCTGTTCTAAACGATTTCTCATCTGTTTACAGTCATTGCCTCTGAATTATCCTTGTTTTCATGTAGTTTCCTATATTCTGCCTTCTGGTCCAAGTATAAGCTTTGCCCACTTTAACAAACAACTTCCTACACACTGTTATGAACTGAGGCAGCTTGGGAACATTGTCTCTCAACTGTGTTATAGAGTGTAGTACTACATTTCAGTGAAGTGTAAGGCTTTCCAAAGCTGCCGAACGTGTTTCTTTCTATATTTCAATGGTATTCTGACTTGTATAACACACATATACCACTCTAGAGTCCTTTAAGTAAAGAATATAGGATTCATACAGTGTTTCATGTGATCTTAACTCAATTTAGGATTTCCCTTATCTTAGCTACCTTTTCTATACTAACAACTGACTTGGAGAATCTCTTTCAGGTGTTCTAAACGAGTTCGCATCTGTTTACAGTCATTTTCTCTGAATTATCCATGTTTTCATGTAGTTTCCTATATTCTGCCTTCTGGTCCAAGTATAAGCTTTGCCCACTTTATCAAACAACTTCCTACACACTGGTATGAACTGAGGCAGCTTGGGAACATTGTCTCTCAACTGTGTTATAGAGTGTAGTTCAACATTTCAGTGAAGTGTAAGGCTTTCCAAAGCTGCCGAATTTGTTCCTTTCTCTATTTCAGTGGTATTCTGACTTGTATAACACACATTTACCACTCTAGAGTCCTTTAGGGAAAGAATATAGGATTCATACAGTGTTTCATGTGATCTTAACTCGAATTAAGGATTTCCCTTATCTTAGCTACCTTTTCTACACTAAGAACTGACTTGGAGAATCACTTTCAGCTGTTCTAAACGAGTTCTCATCTGTTTACAGTCATTTTCTCTGAATTATCCATGTTTTCATGTAGTTTCCTATATTCTGCCTTCTGGTCCAAGTATAAGCTTTGCCCACTTTAACAAACAACTTCCTACACACTGTTATGAACTGAGGCAGCTTGGGAACATTGTCTCTCAACTGTGTTATAGAGTGTAGTTCAACATTTCAGTGAAGTGTAAGGCTTTCCAAAGCTGCCGAACGTGTTCCTTTCTCTATTTCAGTGGTATTCTGACTTGTATAACACACATTTACCACTCTAGAGTCCTCTAGGGAAAGAATGTCGGATTCATACAGTGTTTCATGTGATCTTAACTCGAATTAAGGATTTCCCTTATCTTAGCTACCTTTTCTACACTAAGAACTGAATTGGAGAATCTCTTTCAGCTGTTCTAAACGAGTTCTCATCTGTTTACAGTCATTTTCTCTGAATTATCCATGTTTTCATGTAGTTTCCTATATTCTGCCTTCTGGTCCAAGTATAAGCTTTGCCCTCTTTATCAAACAACTTCCTACACACTGTTATGAACTGAGGTAGCTTGGGAACATTGTCTCTCAACTGTGTTATAGAGTGTAGTACTATATTTCAGTGAAGTGTAAAGCTTTCCAAAGCTGCCGAACGTGTTTCTTTCTCTATTTCAATGGTATTCTGACTTGTATAACACACATATACCACTCTAGAGTCCTTTAAGTAAAGAATATAGGATTCATACAGTGTTTCATGTCATATCAACTCAAATTAAAGATTTCCCTTATCTTAGCTACCTTTTCTACACTAAGAACTGACTTGGAGAATCTCTTTCAGCTGTTCTAAACGATTTCTCATCTGTTTACAGTCATTGCCTCTGAATTATCCTTGTTTTCATGTAGTTTCCTATATTCTGCCTTCTGGTCCAAGTATAAGCTTTGCCCACTTTAACAAACAACTTCCTACACACTGTTATGAACTGAGGCAGCTTGGGAACATTGTCTCTCAACTGTGTTATAGAGTGTAGTACTACATTTCAGTGAAGTGTAAGGCTTTCCAAAGCTGCCGAACGTGTTTCTTTCTATATTTCAATGGTATTCTGACTTGTATAACACACATATACCACTCTAGAGTCCTTTAAGTAAAGAATATAGGATTCATACAGTGTTTCATGTGATCTTAACTCAATTTAGGATTTCCCTTATCTTAGCTACCTTTTCTATACTAACAACTGACTTGGAGAATCTCTTTCAGGTGTTCTAAACGAGTTCGCATCTGTTTACAGTCATTTTCTCTGAATTATCCATGTTTTCATGTAGTTTCCTATATTCTGCCTTCTGGTCCAAGTATAAGCTTTGCCCACTTTATCAAACAACTTCCTACACACTGGTATGAACTGAGGCAGCTTGGGAACATTGTCTCTCAACTGTGTTATAGAGTGTAGTTCAACATTTCAGTGAAGTGTAAGGCTTTCCAAAGCTGCCGAATTTGTTCCTTTCTCTATTTCAGTGGTATTCTGACTTGTATAACACACATTTACCACTCTAGAGTCCTTTAGGGAAAGAATATAGGATTCATACAGTGTTTCATGTGATCTTAACTCGAATTAAGGATTTCCCTTATCTTAGCTACCTTTTCTACACTAAGAACTGAATTGGAGAATCTCTTTCAGCTGTTCTAAACGAGTTCTCATCTGTTTACAGTCATTTTCTCTGAATTATCCATGTTTTCATGTAGTTTCCTATATTCTGCCTTCTGGTCCCAGTATAAGCTTTGCCCACTTTATCAAACAACTTCCTACACACTGTTATGAACTGAGGCAGCTTGGGAACATTGTCTCTCAACTGTGTTATAGAGTGTAGTACTACATTTCAGTGAAGTGTAAGGCTTTCCAAAGCTGCCGAACGTGCTTCTTTCTCTATTTCAATGGTATTCTGACTTGTATAACACACATTTACCACTCTAGAGTCCTTTAGGGAAAGAATATAGGATTCATACAGTGTTTCATGTGATCTTAACTCGAATTAAGGATTTCCCTTATCTTAGCTACTTTTTCTACACTAAGAACTGACTTGGAGAATCTCTTTCAGCTGTTCTAAACGAGTTCTCATCTGTTTACAGTCATTTTCTCTGAATTATCCATGTTTTCATGTAGTTTCCTATATTCTGCCTTCTGGTCCAAGTATAAGCTTTGCCCACTTTATCAAACAACTTCCTACACACTGTTATGAACTGAGGCAGCTTGGGAACATTGTCTCTCAACTGTGTTATAGAGTGTAGTACTACATTTCAGTGAAGTGTAAGGCTTTCCAAAGCTGCCGAACGTGTTTCTTTCTCTATTTCACTGGTATTCTGACTTGTATAACACACATTTACCACTCTAGAGTCCTTTAAGTAAAGAATATAGGATTCATACAGTGTTTCATGTGATCTTAACTCGAATTAAGGATTTCCCTTATCTTAGCTACCTTTTCTACACTAAGAACTTACTTGGAGAATCTCTTTCAGCTGTTCTTAACGAGTTCTCATCTGTTTACAGTCATTTTCTCTGAATTATCCATGTTTTCATGTAGTTTTCTATATTCTGCCTTCTTGTCCAAGTATAAGCTTTGCCCACTTTAACAAACAACTTCCTACACACTGTTATGAACTGAGGCAGCTTGGGAATATTGTCTCTCAACTGTGTTATAGAGTGTAGTACTACATTTCAGTGAAGTGTAAGGCTTTCCAAAGCTGCCGAACATGTTTCTTTCTCTATTTCAATGGTATTCTGACTTGTATAACACACATATACCACTCTAGAGTCCTTTAAGTAAAGAATATAGGATTCATGCAGTGTTTCATGTGATCTTAACTCAATTTAGGATTTCCCATATCTTAGCTACCTTTTTTATACTAACAACTGACTTGGAGAATCTCTTTCAGCTGTTCTAAACGAGTTCGCATCTGTTTACAGTCATTTTCTCTGAATTATCCATGTTTTCATGTAATTTCCTATATTCTGCCTTCTGGTCCAAGTATAAGCTTTGCCCACTTTATCAAACAACTTCCTACACACTGTTATGAACTGAGGCAGCTTGGGACATTGTCTCTCAACTGTGTTATAGAGTGTAGTACTACATTTCAATGAAGTGTAAGGCTTTCCAAAGCTGCCGAACGTGTTTCTTTCTCTATTTCAATGGCATTCTGACTTGTAAAGCACACATTTACCACTCTAGAGTCCTTTAGGGAAAGAATATAGGATTCATACAGTGTTTCATGTGATCTTAACTCGAATTAAGGATTTCCCTTATCTTAGCTACCTTTTCTACACTAAGAACTGACTTGGAGAATCTCTTTCAGCTGTTCTACACGAGTTCTCATCTGTTTACAGTCATTTTCTCTGAATTATCCATGTTTTCATGCAGTTTCCTATATTCTGCCTTCTGGTCCAAGTATAAGCTTTGCCCACTTTATCAAACAACTTCCTACACACTGTTATGAACTGAGGCAGCTTGGGAACATTGTCTCTCAACTGTGTTATAGAGTGTAGTACTACATTTCAGTGAAGTGTAAGGCTTTCCAAAGCTGCCGAACGTGTTTCTTTCTATATTTCAATGGTATTCTGACTTGTATAACACACATATACCACTCTAGAGTCCTTTAAGTAAAGAATATAGGATTCATACAGTGTTTCATGTGATCTTAACTCAATTTAGGATTTCCTTATCTTAGCTACCTTTTCTACACTAAGAACTGAATTGGAGAATCTCTTTCAGCTGTTCTAAACGAGTTCTCATCTGTTTACAGTCATTTTCTCTGAATTATCCATGTTTTCATGTAGTTTCCTATATTCTGCCTTCTGGTCCAAGTATAAGCTTTGCCCACTTTATCAAACAACTTCCTACACACTGGTACGAACTGAGGCAGCTTGGGAACATTGTCTCTCAACTGTGTTATAGAGTGTAGTTCAACATTTCAGTGAAGTGTAAGGCTTTCCAAAGCTGCCGAACGTGTTCCTTTCTCTATTTCAATGGTATTCTGACTTGTATAACACACATTTACCACTCTAGAGTCCTTTAGGGAAAGAATATAGGATTCATACAGTGTTTCATGTGATCTTAACTCGAATTAAGGATTTCCCTTATCTTAGATACCTTTTCTACACTAAGAACTGACTTGGAGAATCTCTTTCAGCTGTTCTAAACGAGTTCTCATCTGTTTACAGTCATTTTCTCTGAATTATCCATGTTTTCATGTAGTTTCCTATATTCTGCCTTCTGGTCCAAGTATAAGCTTTGCCCACTTTATCAAACAACTTCCTACACACTGTTATGAACTGAGGCAGCTTGGCAACATTGTCTCTCAACTGTGTTATAGAGTGTAGTACTACATTTCAATGAAGTTTAAGGCTTTCCAAAGCTGCCGAACGTGTTTCTTTCTCTATTTCAATGGCATTCTGACTTGTAAAGCACACATTTACCACTCTAGAGTCCTTTAGGGAAAGAATATAGGATTCATACAGTGTTTCATGTGATCTTAACTCGAATTAAGGATTTCCCTTATCTTAGCTACCTTTTCTACACTAAGAACTGACTTGGAGAATCTCTTTCAGCTGTTCTACACGAGTTCTCATCTGTTTACAGTCATTTTCTCTGAATTATCCATGTTTTCATGCAGTTTCCTATATTCTGCCTTCTGGTCCAAGTATAAGCTTTGCCCACTTTATCAAACAACTTCCTACACACTGTTATGAACTGAGGCAGCTTGGGAACCTTGTCTCTCAACTGTGTTATAGAGTGTAGTACTACATTTCAGTGAAGTGTAAGGCTTTACAAAGCTGCCGAACGTGTTTCTTTCTCTATTTCACTGGTATTCTGACTTGTATAACACACATATACCACTCTAGAGTCCTTTAAGTAAAGAATACAGGATTCATACAGTGTTTCTGTGATCTTAACTCGAATTAAGGATTTCCGTTATCTTAGCTACCTTTTCTACACTAAGAACTGACTTGGAGAATCTCTTTCAGCTGTTCTAAACGAGTTCTCATCTGTTTACAGTCATTTACTCTGAATTATCCATGTTTTCATGTAGTTTCCTATATTCTGCCTTCTGGTCCCAGTATAAGCTTTGCCCACTTTATCAAACAACTTCCTACACACTGTTATGAACTGAGGCAGCTTGGGAACATTGTCTCTCAACTGTGTTATAGAGTGTAGTACTACATTTCAGTGAAGTGTAAGGCTTTCCAAAGCTGCCGAACGTGCTTCTTTCTCTATTTCAATGGTATTCTGACTTGTATAACACACATTTACCACTCTAGAGTCCTTTAGGGAAAGAATATAGGATTCATACAGTGTTTCATGTGATCTTAACTCGAATTAAGGATTTCCCTTATCTTAGCTACTTTTTCTACACTAAGAACTGACTTGGAGAATCTCTTTCAGCTGTTCTAAACGAGTTCTCATCTGTTTACAGTCATTTTCTCTGAATTATCCATGTTTTCATGTAGTTTCCTATATTCTGCCTTCTGGTCCAAGTATAAGCTTTGCCCACTTTATCAAACAACTTCCTACACACTGTTATGAACTGAGGCAGCTTGGGAACATTGTCTCTCAACTGTGTTATAGAGTGTAGTACTACATTTCAGTGAAGTGTAAGGCTTTCCAAAGCTGCCGAACGTGTTTCTTTCTCTATTTCACTGGTATTCTGACTTGTATAACACACATTTACCACTCTAGAGTCCTTTAGGGAAAGAATATAGGATTCATACAGTGTTTCATGTGATCTTAACTCGAATTAAGGATTTCCCTTATCTTAGCTACCTTTTCTACACTAAGAACTTACTTGGAGAATCTCTTTCAGCTGTTCTAAACGAGTTCTCATCTGTTTACAGTCATTTTCTCTGAATTATCCATGTTTTCATGTAGTTTTCTATATTCTGCCTTCTTGTCCAAGTATAAGCTTTGCCCACTTTAACAAACAACTTCCTACACACTGTTATGAACTGAGGCAGCTTGGGAATATTGTCTCTCAACTGTGTTATAGAGTGTAGTACTACATTTCAGTGAAGTGTAAGGCTTTCCAAAGCTGCCGAACATGTTTCTTTCTCTATTTCAATGGTATTCTGACTTGTATAACACACATATACCACTCTAGAGTCCTTTAAGTAAAGAATATAGGATTCATACAGTGTTTCATGTGATCTTAACTCAATTTAGGATTTCCCATATCTTAGCTACCTTTTTTATACTAACAACTGACTTGGAGAATCTCTTTCAGCTGTTCTAAACGAGTTCGCATCTGTTTACAGTCATTTTCTCTGAATTATCCATGTTTTCATGTAATTTCCTATATTCTGCCTTCTGGTCCAAGTATAAGCTTTGCCCACTTTATCAAACAACTTCCTACACACTGTTATGAACTGAGGCAGCTTGGGACATTGTCTCTCAACTGTGTTATAGAGTGTAGTACTACATTTCAATGAAGTGTAAGGCTTTCCAAAGCTGCCGAACGTGTTTCTTTCTCTATTTCAATGGCATTCTGACTTGTAAAGCACACATTTACCACTCTAGAGTCCTTTAGGGAAAGAATATAGGATTCATACAGTGTTTCATGTGATCTTAACTCGAATTAAGGATTTCCCTTATCTTAGCTACCTTTTCTACACTAAGAACTGACTTGGAGAATCTCTTTCAGCTGTTCTACACGAGTTCTCATCTGTTTACAGTCATTTTCTCTGAATTATCCATGTTTTCATGCAGTTTCCTATATTCTGCCTTCTGGTCCAAGTATAAGCTTTGCCCACTTTATCAAACAACTTCCTACACACTGTTATGAACTGAGGCAGCTTGGGAACATTGTCTCTCAACTGTGTTATAGAGTGTAGTACTACATTTCAGTGAAGTGTAAGGCTTTCCAAAGCTGCCGAACGTGTTTCTTTCTCTATTTCAATGGTATTCTGACTTGTATAACACACATATACCACTCTAGAGTCCTTTAAGTAAAGAATATAGGATTCATACAGTGTTTCATGTGATCTTAACTCAATTTAGGATTTCCCTTATCTTAGCTACCTTTTCTATACTAACAACTGACTTGGAGAATCTCTTTCAGGTGTTCTAAACGAGTTCGCATCTGTTTACAGTCATTTTCTCTGAATTATCCACGTTTTCATGTAGTTTCCTATATTCTGCCTTCTGGTCCAAGTATAAGCTTTGCCCACTTTATCAAACAACTTCCTACACACTGGTATGAACTGAGGCAGCTTGGGAACATTGTCTCTCAACTGTGTTATAGAGTGTAGTTCAACATTTCAGTGAAGTGTAAGGCTTTCCAAAGCTTCCGAATTTGTTCCTTTCTCTATTTCAGTGGTATTCTGACGTATAACACACATTTACCACTCTAGAGTCCTTTAGGGAAAGAATATAGGATTCATACAGTGTTTCATGTGATCTTAACTCGAATTAAGGATTTCCCTTATCTTAGCTACCTTTTCTACACTAAGAACTGAATTGGAGAATCTCTTTCAGCTGTTCTAAACGAGTTCTCATCTGTTTACAGTCATTTTCTCTGAATTATCCATGTTTTCATGTAGTTTCCTATATTCTGCCTTCTGGTCCAAGTATAAGCTTTGCCCACTTTATCAAACAACTTCCTACACACTGGTACGAACTGAGGCAGCTTGGGAACATTGTCTCTCAACTGTGTTATAGAGTGTAGTTCAACATTTCAGTGAAGTGTAAGGCTTTCCAAAGCTGCCGAACGTGTTCTTTTCTCTATTTCAATGGTATTTTGACTTGTATAACACACATTTACCACTCTAGAGTCCTTTAGGGAAAGAATATAGGATTCATACAGTGTTTCATGTGATCTTAACTCGAATTAAGGATTTCCCTTATCTTAGATACCTTTTCTACACTAAGAACTGACTTGGAGAATCTCTTTCAGCTGTTCTAAACGAGTTCTCATCTGTTTACAGTCATTTTCTCTGAATTATCCATGTTTTCATGTAGTTTCCTATATTCTGCCTTCTGGTCCAAGTATAAGCTTTGCCCACTTTATCAAACAACTTCCTACACACTGTTATGAACTGAGGCAGCTTGGCAACATTGTCTCTCAACTGTGTTATAGAGTGTAGTACTACATTTCAATGAAGTTTAAGGCTTTCCAAAGCTGCCGAACGTGTTTCTTTCTCTATTTCAATGGCATTCTGACTTGTAAAGCACACATTTACCACTCTAGAGTCCTTTAGGGAAAGAATATAGGATTCATACAGTGTTTCATGTGATCTTAACTCGAATTAAGGATTTCCCTTATCTTAGCTACCTTTTCTACACTAAGAACTGACTTGGAGAATCTCTTTCAGCTGTTCTACACGAGTTCTCATCTGTTTACAGTCATTTTCTCTGAATTATCCATGTTTTCATGCAGTTTCCTATATTCTGCCTTCTGGTCCAAGTATAAGCTTTGCCCACTTTATCAAACAACTTCCTACACACTGTTATGAACTGAGGCAGCTTGGGAACATTGTCTCTCAACTGTGTTATAGAGTGTAGTACTACATTTCAGTAAAGTGTAAGGCTTTACAAAGCTGCCGAACGTGTTTCTTTCTCTATTTCACTGGTATTCTGACTTGTATAACACACATATACCACTCTAGAGTCCTTTAAGTAAAGAATACAGGATTCATACAGTGTTTCTGTGATCTTAACTCGAATTAAGGATTTCCGTTATCTTACCTACCTTTTCTACACTAAGAACTGACTTGGAGAATCTCTTTCAGCTGTTCTAAACGAGTTCTCATCTGTTTACAGTCATTTACTCTGAATTATCCATGTTTTCATGTAGTTTCCTATATTCTGCCTTCTGGTCCCAGTATAAGCTTTGCCCACTTTATCAAACAACTTCCTACACACTGTTATGAACTGAGGCAGCTTGAGAACATTGTCTCTGAACTGTGTTATAGAGTGTAGTACTACATTTCAGTGAAGTGTAAGGCTTTCCAAAGCTGCCGAACGTGCTTCTTTCTCTATTTCAATGGTATTCTGACTTGTATAACACACATTTACCACTCTAGAGTCCTTTAGGGAAAGAATATAGGATTCATACAGTGTTTCATGTGATCTTAACTCGAATTAAGGATTTCCCTTATCTTAGCTACTTTTTCTACACTAAGAACTGACTTGGAGAATCTCTTTCAGCTGTTCTAAACGAGTTCTCATCTGTTTACAGTCATTTTCTCTGAATTATCCATGTTTTCATGTAGTTTCCTATATTCTGCCTTCTGGTCCAAGTATAAGCTTTGCCCACTTTATCAAACAACTTCCTACACACTGTTATGAACTGAGGCAGCTTGGGAACATTGTCTCTCAACTGTGTTATAGAGTGTAGTACTACATTTCAGTGAAGTGTAAGGCTTTCCAAAGCTGCCGAACGTGTTTCTTTCTCTATTTCACTGGTATTCTGACTTGTATAACACACATTTACCACTCTAGAGTCCTTTAGGGAAAGAATATAGGATTCATACAGTGTTTCATGTGATCTTAACTCGAATTAAGGATTTCCCTTATCTTAGCTACCTTTTCTACACTAAGAACTTACTTGGAGAATCTCTTTCAGCTGTTCTAAACGAGTTCTCATCTGTTTACAGTCATTTTCTCTGAATTATCCATGTTTTCATGTAGTTTTCTATATTCTGCCTTCTTGTCCAAGTATAAGCTTTGCCCACTTTAACAAACAACTTCCTACACACTGTTATGAACTGAGGCAGCTTGGGAATATTGTCTCTCAACTGTGTTATAGAGTGTAGTACTACATTTCAGTGAAGTGTAAGGCTTTCCAAAGCTGCCGAACATGTTTCTTTCTCTATTTCAATGGTATTCTGACTTGTATAACACACATATACCACTCTAGAGTCCTTTAAGTAAAGAATATAGGATTCATACAGTGTTTCATGTGATCTTAACTCAATTTAGGATTTCCCATATCTTAGCTACCTTTTTTATACTAACAACTGACTTGGAGAATCTCTTTCAGCTGTTCTAAACGCGTTCGCATCTGTTTACAGTCATTTTCTCTGAATTATCCATGTTTTCATGTAATTTCCTATATTCTGCCTTCTGGTCCAAGTATAAGCTTTGCCCACTTTATCAAACAACTTCCTACACACTGTTATGAACTGAGGCAGCTTGGGACATTGTCTCTCAACTGTGTTATAGAGTGTAGTACTACATTTCAATGAAGTGTAAGGCTTTCCAAAGCTGCCGAACGTGTTTCTTTCTCTATTTCAATGGCATTCTTACTTGTAAAGCACACATTTACCACTCTAGAGTCCTTTAGGGAAAGAATATAGGATTCATACAGTGTTTCATGTGATCTTAACTCGAATTAAGGATTTCCCTTATCTTAGCTACCTTTTCTACACTAAGAACTGACTTGGAGAATCTCTTTCAGCTGTTCTACACGAGTTCTCATCTGTTTACAGTCATTTTCTCTGAATTATCCATGTTTTCATGCAGTTTCCTATATTCTGCCTTCTGGTCCAAGTATAAGCTTTGCCCACTTTATCAAACAACTTCCTACACACTGTTATGAACTGAGGCAGCTTGGGAACATTGTCTCTCAACTGTGTTATAGAGTGTAGTACTACATTTCAGTGAAGTGTAAGGCTTTCCAAAGCTGCCGAACGTGTTTCTTTCTCTATTTCAATGGTATTCTGACTTGTATAACACACATATACCACTCTAGAGTCCTTTAAGTAAAGAATATAGGATTCATACAGTGTTTCATGTGATCTTAACTCAATTTAGGATTTCCCTTATCTTAGCTACCTTTTCTATACTAACAACTGACTTGGAGAATCTCTTTCAGGTGTTCTAAACGAGTTCGCATCTGTTTACAGTCATTTTCTCTGAATTATCCACGTTTTCATGTAGTTTCCTATATTCTGCCTTCTGGTCCAAGTATAAGCTTTGCCCACTTTATCAAACAACTTCCTACACACTGGTATGAACTGAGGCAGCTTGGGAACATTGTCTCTCAACTGTGTTATAGAGTGTAGTTCAACATTTCAGTGAAGTGTAAGGCTTTCCAAAGCTTCCGAATTTGTTCCTTTCTCTATTTCAGTGGTATTCTGACGTATAACACACATTTACCACTCTAGAGTCCTTTAGGGAAAGAATATAGGATTCATACAGTGTTTCATGTGATCTTAACTCGAATTAAGGATTTCCCTTATCTTAGCTACCTTTTCTACACTAAGAACTGAATTGGAGAATCTCTTTCAGCTGTTCTAAACGAGTTCTCATCTGTTTACAGTCATTTTCTCTGAATTATCCATGTTTTCATGTAGTTTCCTATATTCTGCCTTCTGGTCCAAGTATAAGCTTTGCCCACTTTATCAAACAACTTCCTACACACTGGTACGAACTGAGGCAGCTTGGGAACATTGTCTCTCAACTGTGTTATAGAGTGTAGTTCAACATTTCAGTGAAGTGTAAGGCTTTCCAAAGCTGCCGAACGTGTTCTTTTCTCTATTTCAATGGTATTTTGACTTGTATAACACACATTTACCACTCTAGAGTCCTTTAGGGAAAGAATATAGGATTCATACAGTGTTTCATGTGATCTTAACTCGAATTAAGGATTTCCCTTATCTTAGATACCTTTTCTACACTAAGAACTGACTTGGAGAATCTCTTTCAGCTGTTCTAAACGAGTTCTCATCTGTTTACAGTCATTTTCTCTGAATTATCCATGTTTTCATGTAGTTTCCTATATTCTGCCTTCTGGTCCAGGTATAAGCTTTGCCCACTTTATCAAACAACTTCCTACACACTGTTATGAACTGAGGCAGCTTGGCAACATTGTCTCTCAACTGTGTTATAGAGTGTAGTACTACATTTCAATGAAGTTTAAGGCTTTCCAAAGCTGCCGAACGTGTTTCTTTCTCTATTTCAATGGCATTCTGACTTGTAAAGCACACATTTACCACTCTAGAGTCCTTTAGGGAAAGAATATAGGATTCATACAGTGTTTCATGTGATCTTAACTCGAATTAAGGATTTCCCTTATCTTAGCTACCTTTTCTACACTAAGAACTGACTTGGAGAATCTCTTTCAGCTGTTCTACACGAGTTCTCATCTGTTTACAGTCATTTTCTCTGAATTATCCATGTTTTCATGCAGTTTCCTATATTCTGCCTTCTGGTCCAAGTATAAGCTTTGCCCACTTTATCAAACAACTTCCTACACACTGTTATGAACTGAGGCAGCTTGGGAACATTGTCTCTCAACTGTGTTATAGAGTGTAGTACTACATTTCAGTGAAGTGTAAGGCTTTACAAAGCTGCCGAACGTGTTTCTTTCTCTATTTCACTGGTATTCTGACTTGTATAACACACATATACCACTCTAGAGTCCTTTAAGTAAAGAATACAGGATTCATACAGTGTTTCTGTGATCTTAACTCGAATTAAGGATTTCCGTTATCTTACCTACCTTTTCTACACTAAGAACTGACTTGGAGAATCTCTTTCAGCTGTTCTAAACGAGTTCTCATCTGTTTACAGTCATTTACTCTGAATTATCCATGTTTTCATGTAGTTTCCTATATTCTGCCTTCTGGTCCCAGTATAAGCTTTGCCCACTTTATCAAACAACTTCCTACACACTGTTATGAACTGAGGCAGCTTGGGAACATTGTCTCTGAACTGTGTTATAGAGTGTAGTACTACATTTCAGTGAAGTGTAAGGCTTTCCAAAGCTGCCGAACGTGCTTCTTTCTCTATTTCAATGGTATTCTGACTTGTATAACACACATTTACCACTCTAGAGTCCTTTAGGGAAAGAATATAGGATTCATACAGTGTTTCATGTGATCTTAACTCGAATTAAGGATTTCCCTTATCTTAGCTACTTTTTCTACACTAAGAACTGACTTGGAGAATCTCTTTCAGCTGTTCTAAAAGAGTTCTCATCTGTTTACAGTCATTTTCTCTGAATTATCCATGTTTTCATGTAGTTTCCTATATTCTGCCTTCTGGTCCAAGTATAAGCTTTGCCCACTTTATCAAACAACTTCCTACACACTGTTATGAACTGAGGCAGCTTGGGAACATTGTCTCTCAACTGTGTTATAGAGTGTAGTACTACATTTCAGTGAAGTGTAAGGCTTTCCAAAGCTGCCGAACGTGTTTCTTTCTCTATTTCACTGGTATTCTGACTTGTATAACACACATTTACCACTCTAGAGTCCTTTAGGGAAAGAATATAGGATTCATACAGTGTTTCATGTGATCTTAACTCGAATTAAGGATTTCCCTTATCTTAGCTACCTTTTCTACACTAAGAACTTACTTGGAGAATCTCTTTCAGCTGTTCTAAATGAGTTCTCATCTGTTTACAGTCATTTTCTCTGAATTATCCATGTTTTCATGTAGTTTTCTATATTCTGCCTTCTTGTCCAAGTATAAGCTTTGCCCACTTTAACAAACAACTTCCTACACACTGTTATGAACTGAGGCAGCTTGGGAATATTGTCTCTCAACTGTGTTATAGAGTGTAGTACTACATTTCAGTGAAGTGTAAGGCTTTCCAAAGCTGCCGAACATGTTTCTTTCTCTATTTCAATGGTATTCTGACTTGTATAACACACATATACCACTCTAGAGTCCTTTAAGTAAAGAATATAGGATTCATACAGTGTTTCATGTGATCTTAACTCAATTTAGGATTTCCCATATCTTAGCTACCTTTTTTATACTAACAACTGACTTGGAGAATCTCTTTCAGCTGTTCTAAACGAGTTCGCATCTGTTTACAGTCATTTTCTCTGAATTATCCATGTTTTCATGTAATTTCCTATATTCTGCCTTCTGGTCCAAGTATAAGCTTTGCCCACTTTATCAAACAACTTCCTACACACTGTTATGAACTGAGGCAGCTTGGGACATTGTCTCTCAACTGTGTTATAGAGTGTAGTACTATATTTCAATGAAGTGTAAGGCTTTCCAAAGCTGCCGAACGTGTTTCTTTCTCTATTTCAATGGCATTCTGACTTGTAAAGCACACATTTACCACTCTAGAGTCCTTTAGGGAAAGAATATAGGATTCATACAGTGTTTCATGTGATCTTAACTCGAATTAAGGATTTCCCTTATCTTAGCTACCTTTTCTACACTAAGAACTGACTTGGAGAATCTCTTTCAGCTGTTCTACACGAGTTCTCATCTGTTTACAGTCATTTTCTCTGAATTATCCATGTTTTCATGCAGTTTCCTATATTCTGCCTTCTGGTCCAAGTATAAGCTTTGCCCACTTTATCAAACAACTTCCTACACACTGTTATGAACTGAGGCAGCTTGGGAACATTGTCTCTCAACTGTGTTATAGAGTGTAGTACTACATTTCAGTGAAGTGTAAGGCTTTCTAAAGCTGCCGAACGTGTTTCTTTCTCTATTTCACTGGTATTCTGACTTGTATAACACACATATACCACTCTATAGTCCTTTAGGGAAAGAATATAGGATTCATACAGTGTTTCATGTGATCTTAACTCGAATTAAGGATTTCCCTTATCTTAGCTACCTTTTCTACACTAAGAACTGACTTGGAGAATCTCTTTCAGCTGTTCTAAACGAGTTCTCATCTGTTTACAGTCATTTTCTCTGAATTATCCATGTTTTCATGCAGTTTCCTATATTCTGCCTTCTGGTCCAAGTATAAGCTTTGCCCACTTTATCAAACAACTTCCTACACACTGTTATGAACTGAGGCAGCTTGGGAACATTGTCTCTCAACTGTGTTATAGAGTGTAGTACTACATTTCAGTGAAGTGTAAGGCTTTCCAAAGCTGCCGAACGTGTTTCTTTCTCTATTTCACTGGTATTCTGACTTGTATAACACACATATACCACTCTAGAGTCCTTTAAGTAAAGAATACAGGATTCATCCAGTGTTTCTGTGATCTTAACTCGAATTAAGGATTTCCGTTATCTTAGCTACCTTTTCTACACTAAGAACTGACTTGGAGAACCTCTTTCAGCTGTTCTAAACGAGTTCTCATCTGTTTACAGTCATTTACTCTGAATTATCCATGTTTTCATGTAGTTTCCTATATTCTGCCTTCTGGTCCAAGTATAAGCTTTGCCCACTTTATCAAACAACTTCCTACACACTGGTATGAACTGAGGCAGCTTGGGAACATTGTCTCTCAACTGTGTTATAGAGTGTAGTTCAACATTTCAGTGAAGTGTAAGGCTTTCCAAAGCTGCCGAACGTGTTCCTTTCTCTATTTCAGTGGTATTCTGACTTGTATAACACACATTTACCACTCTAGAGTCCTTTAGGGAAAGAATATAGGATTCATACAGTGTTTCATGTGATCTTAACTCGAATTAAGGATTTCCCTTATCTTAGATACCTTTTCTACACTAAGAACTGACTTGGAGAATCTCTTTCAGCTGTTCTAAACGAGTTCTCATCTGTTTACAGTCATTTTCTCTGAATTATCCATGTTTTCATGTAGTTTCCTATATTCTGCCTTCTGGTCCAAGTATAAGCTTTGCCCACTTTATCAAACAACTTCCTACACACTGTTATGAACTGAGGCAGCTTGGCAACATTGTCTCTCAACTGTGTTATAGAGTGTAGTACTACATTTCAATGAAGTTTAAGGCTTTCCAAAGCTGCCGAACGTGTTTCTTTCTCTATTTCAATGGCATTCTGACTTGTAAAGCACACATTTACCACTCTAGAGTCCTTTAGGGAAAGAATATAGGATTCATACAGTGTTTCATGTGATCTTAACTCGAATTAAGGATTTCCCTTATCTTAGCTACCTTTTCTACACTAAGAACTGACTTGGAGAATCTCTTTCAGCTGTTCTACACGAGTTCTCATCTGTTTATAGTCATTTTCTCTGAATTATCCATGTTTTCATGCAGTTTCCTATATTCTGCCTTCTGGTCCAAGTATAAGCTTTGCCCACTTTATCAAACAACTTCCTACACACTGTTATGAACTGAGGCAGCTTGGGAACATTGTCTCTCAACTGTGTTATAGAGTGTAGTACTACATTTCAGTGAAGTGTAAGGCTTTACAAAGCTGCCGAACGTGTTTCTTTCTCTATTTCACTGGTATTCTGACTTGTATAACACACATATACCACTCTAGAGTCCTTTAAGTAAAGAATACAGGATTCATACAGTGTTTCTGTGATCTTAACTCGAATTAAGGATTTCCGTTATCTTACCTACCTTTTCTACACTAAGAACTGACTTGGAGAATCTCTTTCAGCTGTTCTAAACGAGTTCTCATCTGTTTACAGTCATTTACTCTGAATTATCCATGTTTTCATGTAGTTTCCTATATTCTGCCTTCTGGTCCCAGTATAAGCTTTGCCCACTTTATCAAACAACTTCCTACACACTGTTATGAACTGAGGCAGCTTGGGAACATTGTCTCTGAACTGTGTTATAGAGTGTAGTACTACATTTCAGTGAAGTGTAAGGCTTTCCAAAGCTGCCGAACGTGCTTCTTTCTCTATTTCAATGGTATTCTGACTTGTATAACACACATTTACCACTCTAGAGTCCTTTAGGGAAAGAATATAGGATTCATACAGTGTTTCATGTGATCTTAACTCGAATTAAGGATTTCCCTTATCTTAGCTACTTTTTCTACACTAAGAACTGACTTGGAGAATCTCTTTCAGCTGTTCTAAACGAGTTCTCATCTGTTTACAGTCATTTTCTCTGAATTATCCATGTTTTCATGTAGTTTCCTATATTCTGCCTTCTGGTCCAAGTATAAGCTTTGCCCACTTTATCAAACAACTTCCTACACACTGTTATGAACTGAGGCAGCTTGGGAACATTGTCTCTCAACTGTGTTATAGAGTGTAGTACTACATTTCAGTGAAGTGTAAGGCTTTCCAAAGCTGCCGAACGTGTTTCTTTCTCTATTTCACTGGTATTCTGACTTGTATAACACACATTTACCACTCTAGAGTCCTTTAGGGAAAGAATATAGGATTCATACAGTGTTTCATGTGATCTTAACTCGAATTAAGGATTTCCCTTATCTTAGCTACCTTTTCTACACTAAGAACTTACTTGGAGAATCTCTTTCAGCTGTTCTAAACGAGTTGTCATCTGTTTACAGTCATTTTCTCTGAATTATCCATGTTTTCATGTAGTTTTCTATATTCTGCCTTCTTGTCCAAGTATAAGCTTTGCCCACTTTAACAAACAACTTCCTACACACTGTTATGAACTGAGGCAGCTTGGGAATATTGTCTCTCAACTGTGTTATAGAGTGTAGTACTACATTTCAGTGAAGTGTAAGGCTTTCCAAAGCTGCCGAACATGTTTCTTTCTCTATTTCAATGGTATTCTGACTTGTATAACACACATATACCACTCTAGAGTCCTTTAAGTAAAGAATATAGGATTCATACAGTGTTTCATGTGATCTTAACTCAATTTAGGATTTCCCATATCTTAGCTACCTTTTTTATACTAACAACTGACTTGGAGAATCTCTTTCAGCTGTTCTAAACGAGTTCGCATCTGTTTACAGTCATTTTCTCTGAATTATCCATGTTTTCATGTAATATCCTATATTCTGCCTTCTGGTCCAAGTATAAGCTTTGCCCACTTTATCAAACAACTTCCTACACACTGTTATGAACTGAGGCAGCTTGGGACATTGTCTCTCAACTGTGTTATAGAGTGTAGTACTACATTTCAATGAAGTGTAAGGCTTTCCAAAGCTGCCGAACGTGTTTCTTTCTCTATTTCAATGGCATTCTGACTTGTAAAGCACACATTTACCACTCTAGAGTCCTTTAGGGAAAGAATATAGGATTCATACAGTGTTTCATGTGATCTTAACTCGAATTAAGGATTTCCCTTATCTTAGCTACCTTTTCTACACTAAGAACTGACTTGGAGAATCTCTTTCAGCTGTTCTACACGAGTTCTCATCTGTTTACAGTCATTTTCTCTGAATTATCCATGTTTTCATGCAGTTTCCTATATTCTGCCTTCTGGTCCAAGTATAAGCTTTGCCCACTTTATCAAACAACTTCCTACACACTGTTATGAACTGAGGCAGCTTGGGAACATTGTCTCTCAACTGTGTTATAGAGTGTAGTACTACATTTCAGTGAAGTGTAAGGCTTTCCAAAGCTGCCGAACGTGCTTCTTTCTCTATTTCAATGGTATTCTGACTTGTATAACACACATTTACCACTCTAGAGTCCTTTAGGGAAAGAATATAGGATTCATACAGTGTTTCATGTGATCTTAACTCGAATTAAGGATTTCCCTTATCTTAGCTACTTTTTCTACACTAAGAACTGACTTGGAGAATCTCTTTCAGCTGTTCTAAACGAGTTCTCATCTGTTTACAGTCATTTTCTCTGAATTATCCATGTTTTCATGTAGTTTCCTATATTCTGCCTTCTGGTCCAAGTATAAGCTTTGCCCACTTTATCAAACAACTTCCTACACACTGTTATGAACTGAGGCAGCTTGGGAACATTGTCTCTCAACTGTGTTATAGAGTGTAGTACTACATTTCAGTGAAGTGTAAGGCTTTCCAAAGCTGCCGAACGTGTTTCTTTCTCTATTTCACTGGTATTCTGACTTGTATAACACACATTTACCACTCTAGAGTCCTTTAGGGAAAGAATATAGGATTCATACAGTGTTTCATGTGATCTTAACTCGAATTAAGGATTTCCCTTATCTTAGCTACCTTTTCTACACTAAGAACTTACTTGGAGAATCTCTTTCAGCTGTTCTAAACGAGTTCTCATCTGTTTACAGTCATTTTCTCTGAATTATCCATGTTTTCATGTAGTTTTCTATATTCTGCCTTCTTGTCCAAGTATAAGCTTTGCCCACTTTAACAAACAACTTCCTACACACTGTTATGAACTGAGGCAGCTTGGGAATATTGTCTCTCAACTGTGTTATAGAGTGTAGTACTACATTTCAGTGAAGTGTAAGGCTTTCCAAAGCTGCCGAACATGTTTCTTTCTCTATTTCAATGGTATTCTGACTTGTATAACACACATATACCACTCTAGAGTCCTTTAAGTAAAGAATATAGGATTCATACAGTGTTTCATGTGATCTTAACTCAATTTAGGATTTCCCATATCTTAGCTACCTTTTTTATACTAACAACTGACTTGGAGAATCTCTTTCAGCTGTTCTAAACGAGTTCGCATCTGTTTACAGTCATTTTCTCTGAATTATCCATGTTTTCATGTAATTTCCTATATTCTGCCTTCTGGTCCAAGTATAAGCTTTGCCCACTTTATCAAACAACTTCCTACACACTGTTATGAACTGAGGCAGCTTGGGACATTGTCTCTCAACTGTGTTATAGAGTGTAGTACTACATTTCAATGAAGTGTAAGGCTTTCCAAAGCTGCCGAACGTGTTTCTTTCTCTATTTCAATGGCATTCTGACTTGTAAAGCACACATTTACCACTCTAGAGTCCTTTAGGGAAAGAATATAGGATTCATACAGTGTTTCATGTGATCTTAACTCGAATTAAGGATTTCCCTTATCTTAGCTACCTTTTCTACACTAAGAACTGACTTGGAGAATCTCTTTCAGCTGTTCTACACGAGTTCTCATCTGTTTACAGTCATTTTCTCTGAATTATCCATGTTTTCATGCAGTTTCCTATATTCTGCCTTCTGGTCCAAGTATAAGCTTTGCCCACTTTATCAAACAACTTCCTACACACTGTTATGAACTGAGGCAGCTTGGGAACATTGTCTCTCAACTGTGTTATAGAGTGTAGTACTACATTTCAGTGAAGTGTAAGGCTTTCCAAAGCTGCCGAACGTGTTTCTTTCTCTATTTCAATGGTATTCTGACTTGTATAACACACATATACCACTCTAGAGTCCTTTAAGTAAAGAATATAGGATTCATACAGTGTTTCATGTGATCTTAACTCAATTTAGGATTTCCCTTATCTTAGCTACCTTTTCTATACTAACAACTGACTTGGAGAATCTCTTTCAGGTGTTCTAAACGAGTTCGCATCTGTTTACAGTCATTTTCTCTGAATTATCCACGTTTTCATGTAGTTTCCTATATTCTGCCTTCTGGTCCAAGTATAAGCTTTGCCCACTTTATCAAACAACTTCCTACACACTGGTATGAACTGAGGCAGCTTGGGAACATTGTCTCTCAACTGTGTTATAGAGTGTAGTTCAACATTTCAGTGAAGTGTAAGGCTTTCCAAAGCTTCCGAATTTGTTCCTTTCTCTATTTCAGTGGTATTCTGACGTATAACACACATTTACCACTCTAGAGTCCTTTAGGGAAAGAATATAGGATTCATACAGTGTTTCATGTGATCTTAACTCGAATTAAGGATTTCCCTTATCTTAGCTACCTTTTCTACACTAAGAACTGAATTGGAGAATCTCTTTCAGCTGTTCTAAACGAGTTCTCATCTGTTTACAGTCATTTTCTCTGAATTATCCATGTTTTCATGTAGTTTCCTATATTCTGCCTTCTGGTCCAAGTATAAGCTTTGCCCACTTTATCAAACAACTTCCTACACACTGGTACGAACTGAGGCAGCTTGGGAACATTGTCTCTCAACTGTGTTATAGAGTGTAGTTCAACATTTCAGTGAAGTGTAAGGCTTTCCAAAGCTGCCGAACGTGTTCTTTTCTCTATTTCAATGGTATTTTGACTTGTATAACACACATTTACCACTCTAGAGTCCTTTAGGGAAAGAATATAGGATTCATACAGTGTTTCATGTGATCTTAACTCGAATTAAGGATTTCCCTTATCTTAGATACCTTTTCTACACTAAGAACTGACTTGGAGAATCTCTTTCAGCTGTTCTAAACGAGTTCTCATCTGTTTACAGTCATTTTCTCTGAATTATCCATGTTTTCATGTAGTTTCCTATATTCTGCCTTCTGGTCCAAGTATAAGCTTTGCCCACTTTATCAAACAACTTCCTACACACTGTTATGAACTGAGGCAGCTTGGCAACATTGTCTCTCAACTGTGTTATAGAGTGTAGTACTACATTTCAATGAAGTTTAAGGCTTTCCAAAGCTGCCGAACGTGTTTCTTTCTCTATTTCAATGGCATTCTGACTTGTAAAGCACACATTTACCACTCTAGAGTCCTTTAGGGAAAGAATATAGGATTCATACAGTGTTTCATGTGATCTTAACTCGAATTAAGGATTTCCCTTATCTTAGCTACCTTTTCTACACTAAGAACTGACTTGGAGAATCTCTTTCAGCTGTTCTACACGAGTTCTCATCTGTTTACAGTCATTTTCTCTGAATTATCCATGTTTTCATGCAGTTTCCTATATTCTGCCTTCTGGTCCAAGTATAAGCTTTGCCCACTTTATCAAACAACTTCCTACACACTGTTATGAACTGAGGCAGCTTGGGAACATTGTCTCTCAACTGTGTTATAGAGTGTAGTACTACATTTCAGTGAAGTGTAAGGCTTTACAAAGCTGCCGAACGTGTTTCTTTCTCTATTTCACTGGTATTCTGACTTGTATAACACACATATACCACTCTAGAGTCCTTTAAGTAAAGAATACAGGATTCATACAGTGTTTCTGTGATCTTAACTCGAATTAAGGATTTCCGTTATCTTACCTACCTTTTCTACACTAAGAACTGACTTGGAGAATCTCTTTCAGCTGTTCTAAACGAGTTCTCATCTGTTTACAGTCATTTACTCTGAATTATCCATGTTTTCATGTAGTTTCCTATATTCTGCCTTCTGGTCCCAGTATAAGCTTTGCCCACTTTATCAAACAACTTCCTACACACTGTTATGAACTGAGGCAGCTTGGGAACATTGTCTCTGAACTGTGTTATAGAGTGTAGTACTACATTTCAGTGAAGTGTAAGGCTTTCCAAAGCTGCCGAACGTGCTTCTTTCTCTATTTCAATGGTATTCTGACTTGTATAACACACATTTACCACTCTAGAGTCCTTTAGGGAAAGAATATAGGATTCATACAGTGTTTCATGTGATCTTAACTCGAATTAAGGATTTCCCTTATCTTAGCTACTTTTTCTACACTAAGAACTGACTTGGAGAATCTCTTTCAGCTGTTCTAAACGAGTTCTCATCTGTTTACAGTCATTTTCTCTGAATTATCCATGTTTTCATGTAGTTTCCTATATTCTGCCTTCTGGTCCAAGTATAAGCTTTGCCCACTTTATCAAACAACTTCCTACACACTGTTATGAACTGAGGCAGCTTGGGAACATTGTCTCTCAACTGTGTTATAGAGTGTAGTACTACATTTCAGTGAAGTGTAAGGCTTTCCAAAGCTGCCGAACGTGTTTCTTTCTCTATTTCACTGGTATTCTGACTTGTATAACACACATTTACCACTCTAGAGTCCTTTAGGGAAAGAATATAGGATTCATACAGTGTTTCATGTGATCTTAACTCGAATTAAGGATTTCCCTTATCTTAGCTACCTTTTCTACACTAAGAACTTACTTGGAGAATCTCTTTCAGCTGTTCTAAACGAGTTCTCATCTGTTTACAGTCATTTTCTCTGAATTATCCATGTTTTCATGTAGTTTTCTATATTCTGCCTTCTTGTCCAAGTATAAGCTTTGCCCACTTTAACAAACAACTTCCTACACACTGTTATGAACTGAGGCAGCTTGGGAATATTGTCTCTCAACTGTGTTATAGAGTGTAGTACTACATTTCAGTGAAGTGTAAGGCTTTCCAAAGCTGCCGAACATGTTTCTTTCTCTATTTCAATGGTATTCTGACTTGTATAACACACATATACCACTCTAGAGTCCTTTAAGTAAAGAATATAGGATTCATACAGTGTTTCATGTGATCTTAACTCAATTTAGGATTTCCCATATCTTAGCTACCTTTTTTATACTAACAACTGACTTGGAGAATCTCTTTCAGCTGTTCTAAACGAGTTCGCATCTGTTTACAGTCATTTTCTCTGAATTATCCATGTTTTCATGTAATTTCCTATATTCTGCCTTCTGGTCCAAGTATAAGCTTTGCCCACTTTATCAAACAACTTCCTACACACTGGTATGAACTGAGGCAGCTTGGGAACATTGTCTCTCAACTGTGTTATAGAGTGTAGTTCAACATTTCAGTGAAGTGTAAGGCTTTCCAAAGCTTCCGAATTTGTTCCTTTCTCTATTTCAGTGGTATTCTGACGTATAACACACATTTACCACTCTAGAGTCCTTTAGGGAAAGAATATAGGATTCATACAGTGTTTCATGTGATCTTAACTCGAATTAAGGATTTCCCTTATCTTAGCTACCTTTTCTACACTAAGAACTGAATTGGAGAATCTCTTTCAGCTGTTCTAAACGAGTTCTCATCTGTTTACAGTCATTTTCTCTGAATTATCCATGTTTTCATGTAGTTTCCTATATTCTGCCTTCTGGTCCAAGTATAAGCTTTGCCCACTTTATCAAACAACTTCCTACACACTGGTACGAACTGAGGCAGCTTGGGAACATTGTCTCTCAACTGTGTTATAGAGTGTAGTTCAACATTTCAGTGAAGTGTAAGGCTTTCCAAAGCTGCCGAACGTGTTCTTTTCTCTATTTCAATGGTATTTTGACTTGTATAACACACATTTACCACTCTAGAGTCCTTTAGGGAAAGAATATAGGATTCATACAGTGTTTCATGTGATCTTAACTCGAATTAAGGATTTCCCTTATCTTAGATACCTTTTCTACACTAAGAACTGACTTGGAGAATCTCTTTCAGCTGTTCTAAACGAGTTCTCATCTGTTTACAGTCATTTTCTCTGAATTATCCATGTTTTCATGTAGTTTCCTATATTCTGCCTTCTGGTCCAGGTATAAGCTTTGCCCACTTTATCAAACAACTTCCTACACACTGTTATGAACTGAGGCAGCTTGGCAACATTGTCTCTCAACTGTGTTATAGAGTGTAGTACTACATTTCAATGAAGTTTAAGGCTTTCCAAAGCTGCCGAACGTGTTTCTTTCTCTATTTCAATGGCATTCTGACTTGTAAAGCACACATTTACCACTCTAGAGTCCTTTAGGGAAAGAATATAGGATTCATACAGTGTTTCATGTGATCTTAACTCGAATTAAGGATTTCCCTTATCTTAGCTACCTTTTCTACACTAAGAACTGACTTGGAGAATCTCTTTCAGCTGTTCTACACGAGTTCTCATCTGTTTACAGTCATTTTCTCTGAATTATCCATGTTTTCATGCAGTTTCCTATATTCTGCCTTCTGGTCCAAGTATAAGCTTTGCCCACTTTATCAAACAACTTCCTACACACTGTTATGAACTGAGGCAGCTTGGGAACATTGTCTCTCAACTGTGTTATAGAGTGTAGTACTACATTTCAGTGAAGTGTAAGGCTTTACAAAGCTGCCGAACGTGTTTCTTTCTCTATTTCACTGGTATTCTGACTTGTATAACACACATATACCACTCTAGAGTCCTTTAAGTAAAGAATACAGGATTCATACAGTGTTTCTGTGATCTTAACTCGAATTAAGGATTTCCGTTATCTTACCTACCTTTTCTACACTAAGAACTGACTTGGAGAATCTCTTTCAGCTGTTCTAAACGAGTTCTCATCTGTTTACAGTCATTTACTCTGAATTATCCATGTTTTCATGTAGTTTCCTATATTCTGCCTTCTGGTCCCAGTATAAGCTTTGCCCACTTTATCAAACAACTTCCTACACACTGTTATGAACTGAGGCAGCTTGGGAACATTGTCTCTGAACTGTGTTATAGAGTGTAGTACTACATTTCAGTGAAGTGTAAGGCTTTCCAAAGCTGCCGAACGTGCTTCTTTCTCTATTTCAATGGTATTCTGACTTGTATAACACACATTTACCACTCTAGAGTCCTTTAGGGAAAGAATATAGGATTCATACAGTGTTTCATGTGATCTTAACTCGAATTAAGGATTTCCCTTATCTTAGCTACTTTTTCTACACTAAGAACTGACTTGGAGAATCTCTTTCAGCTGTTCTAAACGAGTTCTCATCTGTTTACAGTCATTTTCTCTGAATTATCCATGTTTTCATGTAGTTTCCTATATTCTGCCTTCTGGTCCAAGTATAAGCTTTGCCCACTTTATCAAACAACTTCCTACACACTGTTATGAACTGAGGCAGCTTGGGAACATTGTCTCTCAACTGTGTTATAGAGTGTAGTACTACATTTCAGTGAAGTGTAAGGCTTTCCAAAGCTGCCGAACGTGTTTCTTTCTCTATTTCACTGGTATTCTGACTTGTATAACACACATTTACCACTCTAGAGTCCTTTAGGGAAAGAATATAGGATTCATACAGTGTTTCATGTGATCTTAACTCGAATTAAGGATTTCCCTTATCTTAGCTACCTTTTCTACACTAAGAACTTACTTGGAGAATCTCTTTCAGCTGTTCTAAATGAGTTCTCATCTGTTTACAGTCATTTTCTCTGAATTATCCATGTTTTCATGTAGTTTTCTATATTCTGCCTTCTTGTCCAAGTATAAGCTTTGCCCACTTTAACAAACAACTTCCTACACACTGTTATGAACTGAGGCAGCTTGGGAATATTGTCTCTCAACTGTGTTATAGAGTGTAGTACTACATTTCAGTGAAGTGTAAGGCTTTCCAAAGCTGCCGAACATGTTTCTTTCTCTATTTCAATGGTATTCTGACTTGTATAACACACATATACCACTCTAGAGTCCTTTAAGTAAAGAATATAGGATTCATACAGTGTTTCATGTGATCTTAACTCAATTTAGGATTTCCCATATCTTAGCTACCTTTTTTATACTAACAACTGACTTGGAGAATCTCTTTCAGCTGTTCTAAACGAGTTCGCATCTGTTTACAGTCATTTTCTCTGAATTATCCATGTTTTCATGTAATTTCCTATATTCTGCCTTCTGGTCCAAGTATAAGCTTTGCCCACTTTATCAAACAACTTCCTACACACTGTTATGAACTGAGGCAGCTTGGGACATTGTCTCTCAACTGTGTTATAGAGTGTAGTACTATATTTCAATGAAGTGTAAGGCTTTCCAAAGCTGCCGAACGTGTTTCTTTCTCTATTTCAATGGCATTCTGACTTGTAAAGCACACATTTACCACTCTAGAGTCCTTTAGGGAAAGAATATAGGATTCATACAGTGTTTCATGTGATCTTAACTCGAATTAAGGATTTCCCTTATCTTAGCTACCTTTTCTACACTAAGAACTGACTTGGAGAATCTCTTTCAGCTGTTCTACACGAGTTCTCATCTGTTTACAGTCATTTTCTCTGAATTATCCATGTTTTCATGCAGTTTCCTATATTCTGCCTTCTGGTCCAAGTATAAGCTTTGCCCACTTTATCAAACAACTTCCTACACACTGTTATGAACTGAGGCAGCTTGGGAACATTGTCTCTCAACTGTGTTATAGAGTGTAGTACTACATTTCAGTGAAGTGTAAGGCTTTCTAAAGCTGCCGAACGTGTTTCTTTCTCTATTTCACTGGTATTCTGACTTGTATAACACACATATACCACTCTAGAGACCTTTAGGGAAAGAATATAGGATTCATACAGTGTTTCATGTGATCTTAACTCGAATTAAGGATTTCCCTTATCTTAGCTACATTTTGTACACTAAGAACTGACTTGGAGAATCTCTTTCAGCTGTTCTAAACGAGTTCTCATCTGTTTACAGTCATTTTCTCTGAATTATCCATGTTTTCATGTAGTTTCCTATATTCTGCCTTCTGGTCCAAGTATAAGCTTTGCCCACTTTATCAAACAACTTCGTACACACTGTTATGAACTGAGGCAGCTTGGGAACATTGTCTCTCAACTGTGTTATAGAGTGTAGTACTACATTTCAGTGAAGTGTAAGGCTTTCCAAAGCTGCCGAACGTGTATCTTTCTCTATTTCACTGGTATTCTGACTTGTATAACACACATTTACCACTCTAGAGTCCTTTAGGGAAAGAATATAGGATTCATACAGTGTTTCATGTGATCTTAACTCGAATTAAGGATTTCCCTTATCTTAGCTACCTTTTCTACACTAAGAACTGACTTGGAGAATCTCTTTCAGCTGTTCTAAACGAGTTCTCATCTGTTTACAGTCATTTTCTCTGAATTATCCATGTTTTCATGTAGTTTCCTATATTCTGCCTTCTGGTCCAAGTATAAGCTTTGCCCACTTTAACAAACAACTTCCTACACACTGTTATGAACTGAGGCAGCTTGGGAACATTGTCTCTCAACTGTGTTATAGAGTGTAGTACTACATTTCAGTGAAGTGTAAGGCTTTCCAAAGCTGCCGAACGTGTTTCTTTCTCTATTTCAATGGTATTCTGACTTGTATAACACACATATACCACTCTAGAGTCAATTAAGTAAAGAATATAGGATTCATACAGTGTTTCATGTGATCTTAACTCAATTTAGGATTTCCCATATCTTAGCTACCTTTTCTATACTAACAACTGACTTGGAGAATCTCTTTCAGCTGTTCTAAACGAGTTCGCATCTGTTTACAGTCATTTTCTCTAAATTATCCATGTTTTCATGTAGTTTCCTATATTCTGCCTTCTGGTCCAAGTATAAGCTTTGCCCACTTTATCAAACAACTTCCTACACACTGGTATGAACTGAGGCAGCTTGGGAACATTGTCTCTCAACTGTGTTATAGAGTGTAGTTCAACATTTCAGTGAAGTGTAAGGCTTTCCAAAGCTGCCGAACGTGTTACTTTCTCTATTTCAGTGGTATTCTGACTTGTATAACACACATTTACCACTCTAGAGTCCTTTAGGGAAAGAATATAGGATTCATACAGTGTTTCATGTGATCTTAACTCGAATTAAGGATTTCCCTTATCTTAGCTACCTTTTCTACACTAAGAACTGACTTGGAGAATCTCTTTCAGCTGTTCTACACGAGTTCTCATCTGTTTACAGTCATTTTCTCTGAATTATCCATGTTTTCATGCAGTTTCCTATATTCTGCCTTCTGGTCCAAGTATAAGCTTTGCCCACTTTATCAAACAACTTCCTACACACTGTTATGAACTGAGGCAGCTTGGGAACATTGTCTCTCAACTGTGTTATAGAGTGTAGTACTACATTTCAGTGAAGTGTAAGGCTTTCCAAAGCTGCCGAACGTGTTTCTTTCTCTATTTCACTGGTATTCTGACTTGTATAACACACATATACCACTCTATAGTCCTTTAGGGAAAGAATATAGGACTCATACAGTGTTTCATGTGATCTTAACTCGAATTAAGGATTTCCCTTATCTTAGCTACCTTTTCTACACTAAGAACTGACTTGGAGAATCTCTTTCAGCTGTTCTAAACGAGTTCTCATCTGTTTACAGTCATTTTCTCTGAATTATCCATGTTTTCATGCAGTTTCCTATATTCTGCCTTCTGGTCCAAGTATAAGCTTTGCCCACTTTATCAAACAACTTCCTACACACTGTTATGAACTGAGGCAGCTTGGGAACATTGTCTCTCAACTGTGTTATAGAGTGTAGTACTACATTTCAGTGAAGTGTAAGGCTTTACAAAGCTGCCGAACGTGTTTCTTTCTCTATTTCACTGGTATTCTGACTTGTATAACACACATATACCACTCTAGAGTCCTTTAAGTAAAGAATACAGGATTCATACAGTGTTTCTGTGATCTTAACTCGAATTAAGGATTTCCGTTATCTTAGCTACCTTTTCTACACTAAGAACTGACTTGGAGAATCTCTTTCAGCTGTTCTAAACGAGTTCTCATCTGTTTACAGTCATTTACTCTGAATTATCCATGTTTTCATGTAGTTTCCTATATTCTGCCTTCTGGTCCCAGTATAAGCTTTGCCCACTTTATCAAACAACTTCCTACACACTGTTATGAACTGAGGCAGCTTGGGAACATTGTCTCTCAACTGTGTTATAGAGTGTAGTACTACATTTCAGTGAAGTGTAAGGCTTTCCAAAGCTGCCGAACGTGTTTCTTTCTCTATTTCACTGGTATTCTGACTTGTATAACACACATTTACCACTCTAGAGTCCTTTAGGGAAAGAATATAGGATTCATACAGTGTTTCATGTGATCTTAACTCGAATTAAGGATTTCCCTTATCTTAGCTACCTTTTCTACACTAAGAACTTACTTGGAGAATCTCTTTCAGCTGTTCTAAACGAGTTCTCATCTGTTTACAGTCATTTTCTCTGTTTTATCCATGTTTTCATGTAGTTTTCTATATTCTGCATTCTGGTCCAAGTATAAGCTTTGCCCACTTTAACAAACAACTTCCTACACACTGTTATGAACTGAGGCAGCTTGGGAATATTGTCTCTCAACTGTGTTATAGAGTGTAGTACTACATTTCATTGAAGTGTAAGGCTTTCCAAAGCTGCCGAACATGTTTCTTTCTCTATTTCAATGGTATTCTGACTTGTATAACACACATATACCACTCTAGAGTCCTTTAAGTAAAGAATATAGGATTCATACAGTGTTTCATGTGATCTTAACTCAATTTAGGATTTCCCATATCTTAGCTACCTTTTTTATACTAACAACTGACTTGGAGAATCTCTTTCAGCTGTTCTAAACGAGTTCGCATCTGTTTACAGTCATTTTCTCTGAATTATCCATGTTTTCATGTAGTTTCCTATATTCTGCCTTCTGGTCCAAGTATAAGCTTTGCCCACTTTATCAAACAACTTCCTACACACTGTTATGAACTGAGGCAGCTTGGGAACATTGTCTCTCAACTGTGTTATAGAGTGTAGTACTACATTTCAGTGAAGTGTAAGGCTTTCCAAAGCTGCCGAACGTGTTTCTTTCTCTATTTCACTGGTATTCTGACTTGTATAACACACATTTACCACTCTAGAGTCCTTTAGGGAAAGAATATAGGATTCATACAGTGTTTCATGTGATCTTAACTCGAATTAAGGATTTCCCTTATCTTAGCTACCTTTTCTACACTAAGAACTTACTTGGAGAATCTCTTTCAGCTGTTCTAAACGAGTTCTCATCTGTTTACAGTCATTTTCTCTGTATTATCCATGTTTTCATGTAGTTTTCTATATTCTGCCTTCTGGTCCAAGTATAAGCTTTGCCCACTTTAACAAACAACTTCCTACACACTGTTATGAACTGAGGCAGCTTGGGAATATTGTCTCTCAACTGTGTTATAGAGTGTAGTACTACATTTCATTGAAGTGTAAGGCTTTCCAAAGCTGCCGAACATGTTTCTTTCTCTATTTCAATGGTATTCTGACTTGTATAACACACATATACCACTCTAGAGTCCTTTAAGTAAAGAATATAGGATTCATACAGTGTTTCATGTGATCTTAACTCAATTTAGGATTTCCCATATCTTAGCTACCTTTTTTATACTAACAACTGACTTGGAGAATCTCTTTCAGCTGTCCTAAACGAGTTCGCATCTGTTTACAGTCATTTTCTCTGAATTATCCATGTTTTCATGTAGTTTCCTATATTCTGCCTTCTGGTCCAAGTATAAGCTTTGCCCACTTTATCAAACAACTTCCTACACACTGGTATGAACTGAGGCAGCTTGGGAACATTGTCTCTCAACTGTGTTATAGAGTGTAGTTCAACATTTCAGTGAAGTGTAAGGCTTTCCAAAGCTGCCGAACGTGTTCCTTTCTCTATTTCAGTGGTATTCTGACTTGTATAACACACATTTACCACTCTAGAGTCCTTTAGGGAAAGAATATAGGATTCATACAGTGTTTCATGTGATCTTAACTCGAATTAAGGATTTCCCTTATCTTAGCTACCTTTTCTACACTAAGAACTGACTTGGAGAATCTCTTTCAGCTGTTCTAAACGAGTTCTCATCTGTTTACAGTCATTTTCTCTGAATTATCCATGTTTTCATGCAGTTTCCTATATTCTGCCTTCTGGTCCAAGTATAAGCTTTGCCCACTTTATCAAACAACTTCCTACACACTGTTATGAACTGAGGCAGCTTGGGAACATTGTCTCTCAACTGTGTTATAGAGTGTAGTACTACATTTCAGTGAAGTGTAAGGCTTTACAAAGCTGCCGAACGTGTTTCTTTCTCTATTTCACTGGTATTCTGACTTGTATAACACACATATACCACTCTAGAGTCCTTTAAGTAAAGAATACAGGATTCATACAGTGTTTCTGTGATCTTAACTCGAATTAAGGATTTCCGTTATCTTAGCTACCTTTTCTACACTAAGAACTGACTTGGAGAATCTCTTTCAGCTGTTCTAAACGAGTTCTCATCTGTTTACAGTCATTTACTCTGAATTATCCATGTTTTCATGTAGTTTCCTATATTCTGCCTTCTGGTCCCAGTATAAGCTTTGCCCACTTTATCAAACAACTTCCTACACACTGTTATGAACTGAGGCAGCTTGGGAACATTGTCTCTCAACTGTGTTATAGAGTGTAGTACTACATTTCAGTGAAGTGTAAGGCTTTCCAAAGCTGCCGAACGTGTTTCTTTCTCTATTTCACTGGTATTCTGACTTGTATAACACACATTTACCACTCTAGAGTCCTTTAGGGAAAGAATATAGGATTCATACAGTGTTTCATGTGATCTTAACTCGAATTAAGGATTTCCCTTATCTTAGCTACCTTTTCTACACTAAGAACTTACTTGGAGAATCTCTTTCAGCTGTTCTAAACGAGTTCTCATCTGTTTACAGTCATTTTCTCTGTTTTATCCATGTTTTCATGTAGTTTTCTATATTCTGCATTCTGGTCCAAGTTTAAGCTTTGCCCACTTTAACAAACAACTTCCTACACACTGTTATGAACTGAGGCAGCTTGGGAATATTGTCTCTCAACTGTGTTATAGAGTGTAGTACTACATTTCATTGAAGTGTAAGGCTTTCCAAAGCTGCCGAACATGTTTCTTTCTCTATTTCAATGGTATTCTGACTTGTATAACACACATATACCACTCTAGAGTCCTTTAAGTAAAGAATATAGGATTCATACAGTGTTTCATGTGATCTTAACTCAATTTAGGATTTCCCATATCTTAGCTACCTTTTTTATACTAACAACTGACTTGGAGAATCTCTTTCAGCTGTTCTAAACGAGTTCGCATCTGTTTACAGTCATTTTCTCTGAATTATCCATGTTTTCATGTAGTTTCCTATATTCTGCCTTCTGGTCCAAGTATAAGCTTTGCCCACTTTATCAAACAACTTCCTACACACTGTTATGAACTGAGGCAGCTTGGGAACATTGTCTCTCAACTGTATTATAGAGTGTAGTACTACATTTCAGTGAAGTGTAAGGCTTTCCAAAGCTGCCGAACGTGTTTCTTTCTCTATTTCACTGGTATTCTGACTTGTATAACACACATTTACCACTCTAGAGTCCTTTAGGGAAAGAATATAGGATTCATACAGTGTTTCATGTGATCTTAACTCGAATTAAGGATTTCCCTTATCTTAGCTACCTTTTCTACACTAAGAACTTACTTGGAGAATCTCTTTCAGCTGTTCTAAACGAGTTCTCATCTGTTTACAGTCATTTTCTCTGTATTATCCATGTTTTCATGTAGTTTTCTATATTCTGCCTTCTGGTCCAAGTATAAGCTTTGCCCACTTTAACAAACAACTTCCTACACACTGTTATGAACTGAGGCAGCTTGGGAATATTGTCTCTCAACTGTGTTATAGAGTGTAGTACTACATTTCATTGAAGTGTAAGGCTTTCCAAAGCTGCCGAACATGTTTCTTTCTCTATTTCAATGGTATTCTGACTTGTATAACACACATATACCACTCTAGAGTCCTTTAAGTAAAGAATATAGGATTCATACAGTGTTTCATGTGATCTTAACTCAATTTAGGATTTCCCATATCTTAGCTACCTTTTTTATACTAACAACTGACTTGGAGAATCTCTTTCAGCTGTCCTAAACGAGTTCGCATCTGTTTACAGTCATTTTCTCTGAATTATCCATGTTTTCATGTAGTTTCCTATATTCTGCCTTCTGGTCCAAGTATAAGCTTTGCCCACTTTATCAAACAACTTCCTACACACTGGTATGAACTGAGGCAGCTTGGGAACATTGTCTCTCAACTGTGTTATAGAGTGTAGTTCAACATTTCAGTGAAGTGTAAGGCTTTCCAAAGCTGCCGAACGTGTTCCTTTCTCTATTTCAGTGGTATTCTGACTTGTATAACACACATTTACCACTCTAGAGTCCTTTAGGGAAAGAATATAGGATTCATACAGTGTTTCATGTGATCTTAACTCGAATTAAGGATTTCCCTTATCTTAGCTACCTTTTCTACACTAAGAACTGACTTGGAGAATCTCTTTCAGATGTTCTAAACGAGTTCTCATCTGTTTACAGTCATTTTCTCTGAATTATCCATGTTTTCATGCAGTTTCCTATATTCTGCCTTCTGGTCCAAGTATAAGCTTTGCCCACTTTATCAAACAACTTCCTACACACTGTTATGAACTGAGGCAGCTTGGGAACATTGTCTCTCAACTGTGTTATAGAGTGTAGTACTACATTTCAGTGAAGTGTAAGGCTTTACAAAGCTGCCGCACGTGTTTCTTTCTCTATTTCACTGGTATTCTGACTTGTATAACACACATATACCACTCTAGAGTCCTTTAAGTAAAGAATACAGGATTCATACAGTGTTTCATGTGATCTTAACTCGAATTAAGGATTTCCCTTATCTTAGCTACCTTTTCTACACTAAGAACTTACTTGGAGAATCTCTTTCAGCTGTTCTAAACGAGTTCTCATCTGTTTACAGTCATTTTCTCTGTATTATCCATGTTTTCATGTAGTTTTCTATATTCTGCCTTCTGGTCCAAGTATAAGCTTTGCCCACTTTAACAAACAACTTCCTACACACTGTTATGAACTGAGGCAGCTTGGGAATATTGTCTCTCAACTGTGTTATAGAGTGTAGTACTACATTTCAGTGAAGTGTAAGGCTTTCCAAAGCTGCCGAACATGTTTCTTTCTCTATTTCAATGGTATTCTGACTTGTATAACACACATATACCACTCTAGAGTCCTTTAAGTAAAGAATATAGGATTCATACAGTGTTTCATGTGATCTTAACTCAATTTAGGATTTCCCATATCTTAGCTACCTTTTTTATACTAACAACTGACTTGGAGAATCTCTTTCAGCTGTTCCAAACGAGTTCGCATCTGTTTACAGTCATTTTCTCTGAATTATCCATGTTTTCATGTAGTTTCCTATATTCTGCCTTCTGGTCCAAGTATAAGCTTTGCCCACTTTATCAAACAACTTCCTACACACTGGTATGAACTGAGGCAGCTTGGGAACATTGTCTCTCAACTGTGTTATAGAGTGTAGTTCAACATTTCAGTGAAGTGTAAGGCTTTCCAAAGCTGCCGAACGTGTTCCTTTCTCTATTTCAGTGGTATTCTGACTTGTATAACACACATTTACCACTCTAGAGTCCTTTAGGGAAAGAATATAGGATTCATACAGTGTTTCATGTGATCTTAACTCGAATTAAGGATTTCCCTTATCTTAGGTACCTTTTCTACACTAAGAACTGACTTGGAGAATCTCTTTCAGCTGTTCTAAACGAGTTCTCATCTGTTTACAGTCATTTTCTCTGAATTATCCACGTTTTCATGTAGTTTCCTATATTCTGCCTTCTGGTCCAAGTATAAGCTTTGCCCACTTTATCAAACAACTTCGTACAGACTGTTATGAACTGAGGCAGCTTTGGAACATTGTCTCGCAACTGTGTTATAGAGTGTAGTACTACATTTCAGTGAAGTGTAAGGCTTTCCAAAGCTGCCGAACATGTTTCTTTCTCTATTTCACTGGTATTCTGACTTGTATTACACACATTTACCACTCTAGAGTCCTTTAGGGAAAGAATATAGGATTCATACAGTGTTTCATGTGATCTTAACTCGAATTAAGGATTTCCCTTATCTTAGCTACCTTTTCTACACTAAGAACTGACTTGGAGAATCTCTTTCAGCTGTTCTAAACGAGTTCTCATCTGTTTACAGTCATTTTCTCTGAATTATCCATGTTTTCATGTAGTTTCCTATATTCTGCCTTCTGGTCCAAGTATAAGCTTTGCCCACTTTAACAAACAACTTCCTACACACTGTTATGAACTGAGGCAGCTTGGGAACATTGTCTCTCAACTGTGTTATAGAGTGTAGTACTACATTTCAGTGAAGTGTAAGGCTTTCCAAAGCTGCCGAACGTGTTTCTTTCTCTATTTCAATGGTATTCTGACTTGTATAACACACATATACCACTCTAGAGTCAATTAAGTAAAGAATATAGGATTCATACAGTGTTTCATGTCATATTAACTCAAATTAAGGATTTCCGTTATCTTAGCTACCTTTTCTACACTAAGAACTGACTTGGAGAATCTCTTTCAGCTGTTCTAAACGAGTTCTCATCTGTTTACAGTCATTTTCTCTGAATTATCCATGTTTTCATGTAGTTTCCTATATTCTGCCTTCTGGTCCAAGTATAAGCTTTGCCCACTTTATCAAACAACTTCCTACACACTGTTACGAACTGAGGCAGCTTGGGAACATTGTCTCTCAACTGTGTTATAGAGTGTAGTACTACATTTCAGTGAAGTGTAAGGCTTTCCAAAGCTGCCGAACGTGTTTCTTTCTCTATTTCAATGGTATTCTGACTTGTATAACACACATATACCACTCTACAGTCCTTTAAGTAAAGAATATAGGATTCATACAGTGTTTCTGTGATCTTAACTCGAATTAAGGATTTCCGTTATCTTAGCTACCTTTTCTACACTAAGAACTGACTTGGAGAATCTCTTTCAGCTGTTCTAAACGAGTTCTCATCTGTTTACAGTCATTTACTCTGAATTATCCATGTTTTCATGTAGTTTCCTATATTCTGCCTTCTGGTCCCAGTATAAGCTTTGCCCACTTTATCAAACAACTTCCTACACACTGTTATGAACTGAGGCAGCTTGGGAACATTGTCTCTCAACTGTGTTATAGAGTGTAGTACTACATTTCAGTGAAGTGTAAGGCTTTCCAAAGCTGCCGAACATGCTTCTTTCTCTATTTCACTGGTATTCTGACTTGTATAACACACATTTACCACTCTAGAGTCCTTTAGGGAAAGAATATAGGATTCATACAGTGTTTCATGTGATCTTAACTCGAATTAAGGATTTCCCTTATCTTAGCTACCTTTTCTACACTAAGAACTGACTTGGAGAATCTCTTTCAGCTGTTCTAAACGAGTTCTCATCTGTTTACAGTCATTTTCTCTGAATTATCCATGTTTTCATGTAGTTTTCTATATTCTGCCTTCTGGTCCAAGTATAAGCTTTGCCCACTTTAACAAACAACTTCCTACACACTGTTATGAACTGAGGCAGCTTGGGAACATTGTCTCTCAACTGTGTTATAGAGTGTAGTACTACATTTCAGTGAAGTGTAAGGCTTTCCAAAGCTGCCGAACATGTTTCTTTCTCTATTTCAATGGTATTCTGACTTGTATAACACACATATACCACTCTAGAGTCCTTTAAGTAAAGAATACAGGATTCATACAGTGTTTCTGTGATCTTAACTCGAATTAAGGATTTCCGTTATCTTAGCTACCTTTTCTACACTAAGAACTGACTTGGAGAATCTCTTTCAGCTGTTCTAAACGAGTTCTCATCTGTTTACAGTCATTTACTCTGAATTATCCATGTTTTCATGTAGTTTCCTATATTCTGCCTTCTGGTCCCAGTATAAGCTTTGCCCACTTTATCAAACAACTTCCTACACACTGTTATGAACTGAGGCAGCTTGGGAACATTGTCTCTCAACTGTGTTATAGAGTGTAGTACTACATTTCAGTGAAGTGTAAGGCTTTCCAAAGCTGCCGAACGTGTTTCTTTCTCTATTTCACTGGTATTCTGACTTGTATAACACACATATACCACTCTAGAGTCCTTTAGTGAAAGAATATAGGATTCATACAGTGTTTCATGTGATCTTAACTCGAATTAAGGATTTCCCTTGTCTTAGCTACTTTTTCTACACTAAGAACTGACTTGGAGAATCTCTTTCAGCTGTTCTAAACGAGTTCTCATCTGTTTACAGTCATTTTCTCTGAATTATCCATGTTTTCATGTAGTTTCCTATATTCTGCCTTCTGGTCCAAGTATAAGCTTTGCCCACTTTATCAAACAACTTCCTACACACTGTTATGAACTGAGGCAGCTTGGGAACATTGTCTCTCAACTGTGTTATAGAGTGTAGTACTACATTTCAGTGAAGTGTAAGGCTTTCCAAAGCTGCCGAACGTGTTTCTTTCTCTATTTCACTGGTATTCTGACTTGTATAACACACATTTACCACTCTAGAGTCCTTTAGGGAAAGAATATAGGATTCATACAGTGTTTCATGTGATCTTAACTCGAATTAAGGATTTCCCTTATCTTAGCTACCTTTTCTACACTAAGAACTGACTTGGAGAATCTCTTTCAGCTGTTCTAAACGAGTTCTCATCTGTTTACAGTCATTTTCTCTGTATTATCCATGTTTTCATGTAGTTTTCTATATTCTGCCTTCTGGTCCAAGTATAAGCTTTGCCCACTTTAACAAACAACTTCCTACACACTGTTATGAACTGAGGCAGCTTGGGAATATTGTCTCTCAACTGTGTTATAGAGTGTAGTACTACATTTCAGTGAAGTGTAAGGCTTTCCAAAGCTGCCGAACGTGTTTCTTTCTCTATTTCACTGGTATTCTGACTTGTATAACACACATATACCACTCTATAGTCCTTTAGGGAAAGAATATAGGATTCATACAGTGTTTCATGTGATCTTAACTCGAATTCAGGATTTCCCTTATCTTAGCTACCTTTTCTACACTAAGAACTGACTTGGAGAATCTCTTTCAGCTGTTCTAAACGAGTTCTCATCTGTTTACAGTCATTTTCTCTGAATTATCCATGTTTTCATGCAGTTTCCTATATTCTGCCTTCTGGTCCAAGTATAAGCTTTGCCCACTTTATCAAACAACTTCCTACACACTGTTATGAACTGAGGCAGCTTGGGAACATTGTCTCTCAACTGTGTTATAGAGTGTAGTACTACATTTCAGTGAAGTGTAAGGCTTTACAAAGCTGCCGAACGTGTTTCTTTCTCTATTTCACTGGTATTCTGACTTGTATAACACACATATACCACTCTAGAGTCCTTTAAGTAAAGAATACAGGATTCATACAGTGTTTCTGTGATCTTAACTCGAATTAAGGATTTCCGTTATCTTAGCTACCTTTTCTACACTAAGAACTGACTTGGAGAATCTCTTTCAGCTGTTCTAAACGAGTTCTCATCTGTTTACAGTCATTTACTCTGAATTATCCATGTTTTCATGTAGTTTCCTATATTCTGCCTTCTGGTCCCAGTATAAGCTTTGCCCACTTTATCAAACAACTTCCTACACACTGTTATGAACTGAGGCAGCTTGGGAACATTGTCTCTCAACTGTGTTATAGAGTGTAGTACTACATTTCAGTGAAGTGTAAGGCTTTCCAAAGCTGCCGAACGTGTTTCTTTCTCTATTTCACTGGTATTCTGACTTGTATAACACACATATACCACTCTAGAGTCCTTTAGTGAAAGAATATAGGATTCATACAGTGTTTCATGTGATCTTAACTCGAATTAAGGATTTCCCTTATCTTAGCTACTTTTTCTACACTAACAACTGACTTGGAGAATCTCTTTCAGCTGTTCTAAACGAGTTCGCATCTGTTTACAGTCATTTTCTCTGAATTATCCATGTTTTCATGTAGTTTCCTATATTCTGCCTTCTGGTCCAAGTATAAGCTTTGCCCACTTTATCAAACAACTTCCTACACACTGGTATGAACTGAGGCAGCTTGGGAACATTGTCTCTCAACTGTGTTATAGAGTGTAGTTCAACATTTCAGTGAAGTGTAAGGCTTTCCAAAGCTGCCGAACGTGTTCCTTTCTCTATTTCAGTGGTATTCTGACTTGTATAACACACATTTACCACTCTAGAGTCCTTTAGGGAAAGAATATAGGATTCATACAGTGTTTCATGTGATCTTAACTCGAATTAAGGATTTCCCTTATCTTAGCTACCTTTTCTACACTAAGAACTGACTTGGAGAATCTCTTTCAGCTGTTCTAAACGAGTTCTCATCTGTTTACAGTCATTTTCTCTGAATTATCCATGTTTTCATGTAGTTTCCTATATTCTGCCTTCTGGTCCAAGTATAAGCTTTGCCCACTTTATCAAACAACTTCGTACAGACTGTTATGAACTGAGGCAGCTTTGGAACATTGTCTCGCAACTGTGTTATAGAGTGTAGTACTACATTTCAGTGAAGTGTAAGGCTTTCCAAAGCTGCCGAACATGTTTCTTTCTCTATTTCACTGGTATTCTGACTTGTATAACACACATTTACCACTCTAGAATCCTTTAGGGAAAGAATATAGGATTCATACAGTGTTTCATGTGATCTTAACTCGAATTAAGGATTTCCCTTATCTTAGCTACCTTTTCTACACTAAGAACTGACTTGGAGAATCTCTTTCAGCTGTTCTAAACGAGTTCTCATCTTTTTACAGTCATTTTCTCTGAATTATCCATGTTTTCATGTAGTTTCCTATATTCTGCCTTCTGGTCCAAGTATAAGCTTTGCCCACTTTAACAAACAACTTCCTACACACTGTTATGAACTGAGGCAGCTTGGGAACATTGTCTCTCAACTGTGTTATAGAGTGTAGTACTACATTTCAGTGAAGTGTAAGGCTTTCCAAAGCTGCCGAACGTGTTTCTTTCTCTATTTCAATGGTATTCTGACTTGTATAACACACATATACCACTCTAGAGTCAATTAAGTAAAGAATATAGGATTCATACAGTGTTTCATGTCATATTAACTCAAATTAAGGATTTCCCTTATCTTAGCTACCTTTTCTACACTAAGAACTGACTTGGAGAATCTCTTTCAGCTGTTCTAAACGAGTTCTCATCTGTTTACAGTCATTTTCTCTGAATTATCCATGTTTTCATGTAGTTTCCTATATTCTGCCTTCTGGTCCAAGTATAAGCTTTGCCCACTTTATCAAACAACTTCCTACACACTGTTACGAACTGAGGCAGCTTGGGAACATTGTCTCTCAACTGTGTTATAGAGTGTAGTACTACATTTCAGTGAAGTGTAAGGCTTTCCAAAGCTGCCGAACGTGTTTCTTTCTCTATTTCAATGGTATTCTGACTTGTATAACACACATATACCACTCTACAGTCCTTTAAGTAAAGAATATAGGATTCATACAGTGTTTCTGTGATCTTAACTCGAATTAAGGATTTCCGTTATCTTAGCTACCTTTTCTACACTAAGAACTGACTTGGAGAATCTCTTTCAGCTGTTCTAAACGAGTTCTCATCTGTTTACAGTCATTTACTCTGAATTATCCATGTTTTCATGTAGTTTCCTATATTCTGCCTTCTGGTCCCAGTATAAGCTTTGCCCACTTTATCAAACAACTTCCTACACACTGTTATGAACTGAGGCAGCTTGGGAACATTGTCTCTCAACTGTGTTATAGAGTGTAGTACTACATTTCAGTGAAGTGTAAGGCTTTCCAAAGCTGCCGAACGTGTTTCTTTCTCTATTTCAATGGTATTCTGACTTGTATAACACACATATACCACTCTAGAGTCAATTAAGTAAAGAATATAGGATTCATACAGTGTTTCATGTGATCTTAACTCAATTTAGGATTTCCCATATCTTAGCTACCTTTTCTATACTAACAACTGACTTGGAGAATCTCTTTCAGCTGTTCTAAACGAGTTCGCATCTGTTTACAGTCATTTTCTCTGAATTATCCATGTTTTCATGTAGTTTCCTATATTCTGCCTTCTGGTCCAATTATAAGCTTTGCCCACTTTATCAAACAACTTCCTACACACGGGTATGAACTGAGGCAGCTTGGGAACATTGTCTCTCAACTGTGTTATAGAGTGTAGTTCAACATTTCAGTGAAGTGTAAGGCTTTCCAAAGCTGCCGAACGTGTTACTTTCTCTATTTCAGTGGTATTCTGACTTGTATAACAAACATTTACCACTCTAGAGTCCTTTAGGGAAAGAATATAGGATTCATACAGTGTTTCATGTGATCTTAACTCGAATTAAGGATTTCCCTTATCTTAGCTACCTTTTCTACACTAAGAACTGACTTGGAGAATCTCTTTCAGCTGTTCTACACGAGTTCTCATCTGTTTACAGTCATTTTCTCTGAATTATCCATGTTTTCATGCAGTTTCCTATATTCTGCCTTCTGGTCCAAGTATAAGCTTTGCCCACTTTATCAAACAACTTCCTACACACTGTTATGAACTGAGGCAGCTTGGGAACATTGTCTCTCAACTGTGTTATAGAGTGTAGTACTACATTTCAGTGAAGTGTAAGGCTTTCCAAAGCTGCCGAACGTGTTTCTTTCTCTATTTCACTGGTATTCTGACTTGTATAACACACATATACCACTCTATAGTCCTTTAGGGAAAGAATATAGGATTCATACAGTGTTTCATGTGATCTTAACTCGAATTAAGGATTTCCCTTATCTTAGCTACCTTTTCTACACTAAGAACTGACTTGGAGAATCTCTTTCAGCTGTTCTAAACGAGTTCTCATCTGTTTACAGTCATTTTCTCTGAATTATCCATGTTTTCATGCAGTTTCCTATATTCTGCCTTCTGGTCCAAGTATAAGCTTTGCCCACTTTATCAAACAACTTCCTACACACTGTTACGAACTGAGGCAGCTTGGGAACATTGTCTCTCAACTGTGTTATAGAGTGTAGTACTACATTTCAGTGAAGTGTAAGGCTTTCCAAAGCTGCCGAACGTGTTTCTTTCTCTATTTCAATGGTATTCTGACTTGTATAACACACATATACCACTCTACAGTCCTTTAAGTAAAGAATATAGGATTCATACAGTGTTTCTGTGATCTTAACTCGAATTAAGGATTTCCGTTATCTTAGCTACCTTTTCTACACTAAGAACTGACTTGGAGAATCTCTTTCAGCTGTTCTAAACGAGTTCTCATCTGTTTACAGTCATTTACTCTGAATTATCCATGTTTTCATGTAGTTTCCTATATTCTGCCTTCTGGTCCCAGTATAAGCTTTGCCCACTTTATCAAACAACTTCCTACACACTGTTATGAACTGAGGCAGCTTGGGAACATTGTCTCTCAACTGTGTTATAGAGTGTAGTACTACATTTCAGTGAAGTGTAAGGCTTTCCAAAGCTGCCGAACGTGTTTCTTTCTCTATTTCAATGGTATTCTGACTTGTATAACACACATATACCACTCTAGAGTCAATTAAGTAAAGAATATAGGATTCATACAGTGTTTCATGTGATCTTAACTCAATTTAGGATTTCCCATATCTTAGCTACCTTTTCTATACTAACAACTGACTTGGAGAATCTCTTTCAGCTGTTCTAAACGAGTTCGCATCTGTTTACAGTCATTTTCTCTGAATTATCCATGTTTTCATGTAGTTTCCTATATTCTGCCTTCTGGTCCAATTATAAGCTTTGCCCACTTTATCAAACAACTTCCTACACACGGGTATGAACTGAGGCAGCTTGGGAACATTGTCTCTCAACTGTGTTATAGAGTGTAGTTCAACATTTCAGTGAAGTGTAAGGCTTTCCAAAGCTGCCGAACGTGTTACTTTCTCTATTTCAGTGGTATTCTGACTTGTATAACAAACATTTACCACTCTAGAGTCCTTTAGGGAAAGAATATAGGATTCATACAGTGTTTCATGTGATCTTAACTCGAATTAAGGATTTCCCTTATCTTAGCTACCTTTTCTACACTAAGAACTGACTTGGAGAATCTCTTTCAGCTGTTCTACACGAGTTCTCATCTGTTTACAGTCATTTTCTCTGAATTATCCATGTTTTCATGCAGTTTCCTATATTCTGCCTTCTGGTCCAAGTATAAGCTTTGCCCACTTTATCAAACAACTTCCTACACACTGTTATGAACTGAGGCAGCTTGGGAACATTGTCTCTCAACTGTGTTATAGAGTGTAGTACTACATTTCAGTGAAGTGTAAGGCTTTCCAAAGCTGCCGAACGTGTTTCTTTCTCTATTTCACTGGTATTCTGACTTGTATAACACACATATACCACTCTATAGTCCTTTAGGGAAAGAATATAGGATTCATACAGTGTTTCATGTGATCTTAACTCGAATTAAGGATTTCCCTTATCTTAGCTACCTTTTCTACACTAAGAACTGACTTGGAGAATCTCTTTCAGCTGTTCTAAACGAGTTCTCATCTGTTTACAGTCATTTTCTCTGAATTATCCATGTTTTCATGCAGTTTCCTATATTCTGCCTTCTGGTCCAAGTATAAGCTTTGCCCACTTTATCAAACAACTTCCAACACACTGTTATGAACTGAGGCAGCTTGGGAACATTGTCTCTCAACTGGGTTATAGAGTGTAGTACTACATTTCAGTGAAGTGTAAGGCTTTACAAAGCTGCCGAACGTGTTTCTTTCTCTATTTCACTGGTATTCTGACTTGTGTAACACACATATACCACTCTAGAGTCCTTTAAGTAAAGAATACAGGATTCATACAGTGTTTCTGTGATCTTAACTCGAATTAAGGATTTCCGTTATCTTAGCTACCTTTTCTACACTAAGAACTGACTTGGAGAATCTCTTTCAGCTGTTCTAAACGAGTTCTCATCTGTTTACAGTCATTTACTCTGAATTATCCATGTTTTCATGTAGTTTCCTATATTCTGCCTTCTGGTCCCAGTATAAGCTTTGCCCACTTTATCAAACAACTTCCTACACACTGTTATGAACTGAGGCAGCTTGGGAACATTGTCTCTCAACTGTGTTATAGAGTGTAGTACTACATTTCAGTGAAGTGTAAGGCTTTCGAAAGCTGCCGAACGTGTTTCTTTCTCTATTTCACTGGTATTCTGACTTGTATAACACACATATACCACTCTAGAGTCCTTTAGTGAAAGAATATAGGATTCATACAGTGTTTCATGTGATCTTAACTCGAATTAAGGATTTCCCTTATCTTAGCTACTTTTTCTACACTAAGAACTGACTTGGAGAATCTCTTTCAGCTGTTCTAAACGAGTTCTCATCTGTTTACAGTCATTTTCTCTGAATTATCCATGTTTTCATGTAGTTTCCTATATTCTGCCTTCTGGTCCAAGTATAAGCTTTGCCCACTTTATCAAACAACTTCCTACACACTGTTATGAACTGAGGCAGCTTGGGAACATTGTCTCTCAACTGTGTTATAGAGTGTAGTATTACATTTCAGTGAAGTGTAAGGCTTTCCAAAGCTGCCGAACGTGTTTCTTTCTCTATTTCACTGGTATTCTGACTTGTATAACGCACATTTACCACTCTAGAGTCCTTTAGGGAAAGAATATAGGATTCATACAGTGTTTCATGTGATCTTAACTCGAATTAAGGATTTCCCTTATCTTAGCTACCTTTTCTACACTAAGAACTGACTTGGAGAATCTCTTTCAGCTGTTCTAAACGAGTTCTCATCTGTTTACAGTCATTTTCTCTGTATTATCCATGTTTTCATGTAGTTTTCTATATTCTGCCTTCTGGTCCAAGTATAAGCTTTGCCCACTTTATCAAACAACTTCCTACACACGGGTATGAACTGAGGCAGCTTGGGAACATTGTCTCTCAACTGTGTTATAGAGTGTAGTTCAACATTTCAGTGAAGTGTAAGGCTTTCCAAAGCTGCCGAACGTGTTACTTTCTCTATTTCAGTGGTATTCTGACTTGTATAACAAACATTTACCACTCTAGAGTCCTTTAGGGAAAGAATATAGGATTCATACAGTGTTTCATGTGATCTTAACTCGAATTAAGGATTTCCCTTATCTTAGCTACCTTTTCTACACTAAGAACTGACTTGGAGAATCTCTTTCAGCTGTTCTACACGAGTTCTCATCTGTTTACAGTCATTTTCTCTGAATTATCCATGTTTTCATGCAGTTTCCTATATTCTGCCTTCTGGTCCAAGTATAAGCTTTGCCCACTTTATCAAACAACTTCCTACACACTGTTATGAACTGAGGCAGCTTGGGAACATTGTCTCTCAACTGTGTTATAGAGTGTAGTACTACATTTCAGTGAAGTGTAAGGCTTTCCAAAGCTGCCGAACGTGTTTCTTTCTCTATTTCACTGGTATTCTGACTTGTATAACACACATATACCACTCTATAGTCCTTTAGGGAAAGAATATAGGATTCATACAGTGTTTCATGTGATCTTAACTCGAATTAAGGATTTCCCTTATCTTAGCTACCTTTTCTACACTAAGAACTGACTTGGAGAATCTCTTTCAGCTGTTCTAAACGAGTTCTCATCTGTTTACAGTCATTTTCTCTGAATTATCCATGTTTTCATGCAGTTTCCTATATTCTGCCTTCTGGTCCAAGTATAAGCTTTGCCCACTTTATCAAACAACTTCCAACACACTGTTATGAACTGAGGCAGCTTGGGAACATTGTCTCTCAACTGGGTTATAGAGTGTAGTACTACATTTCAGTGAAGTGTAAGGCTTTACAAAGCTGCCGAACGTGTTTCTTTCTCTATTTCACTGGTATTCTGACTTGTGTAACACACATATACCACTCTAGAGTCCTTTAAGTAAAGAATACAGGATTCATACAGTGTTTCTGTGATCTTAACTCGAATTAAGGATTTCCGTTATCTTAGCTACCTTTTCTACACTAAGAACTGACTTGGAGAATCTCTTTCAGCTGTTCTAAACGAGTTCTCATCTGTTTACAGTCATTTACTCTGAATTATCCATGTTTTCATGTAGTTTCCTATATTCTGCCTTCTGGTCCCAGTATAAGCTTTGCCCACTTTATCAAACAACTTCCTACACACTGTTATGAACTGAGGCAGCTTGGGAACATTGTCTCTCAACTGTGTTATAGAGTGTAGTACTACATTTCAGTGAAGTGTAAGGCTTTCGAAAGCTGCCGAACGTGTTTCTTTCTCTATTTCACTGGTATTCTGACTTGTATAACACACATATACCACTCTAGAGTCCTTTAGTGAAAGAATATAGGATTCATACAGTGTTTCATGTGATCTTAACTCGAATTAAGGATTTCCCTTATCTTAGCTACTTTTTCTACACTAAGAACTGACTTGGAGAATCTCTTTCAGCTGTTCTAAACGAGTTCTCATCTGTTTACAGTCATTTTCTCTGAATTATCCATGTTTTCATGTAGTTTCCTATATTCTGCCTTCTGGTCCAAGTATAAGCTTTGCCCACTTTATCAAACAACTTCCTACACACTGTTATGAACTGAGGCAGCTTGGGAACATTGTCTCTCAACTGTGTTATAGAGTGTAGTATTACATTTCAGTGAAGTGTAAGGCTTTCCAAAGCTGCCGAACCTGTTTCTTTCTCTATTTCACTGGTATTCTGACTTGTATAACACACATTTACCACTCTAGAGTCCTTTAGGGAAAGAATATAGGATTCATACAGTGTTTCATGTGATCTTAACTCGAATTAAGGATTTCCCTTATCTTAGCTACCTTTTCTACACTAAGAACTGACTTGGAGAATCTCTTTCAGCTGTTCTAAACGAGTTCTCATCTGTTTACAGTCATTTTCTCTGTATTATCCATGTTTTCATGTAGTTTTCTATATTCTGCCTTCTGGTCCAAGTATAAGCTTTGCCCACTTTAACAAACAACTTCCTACACACTGTTATGAACTGAGGCAGCTTGGGAATATTGTCTCTCAACTGTGTTATAGAGTGTAGTACTACATTTCAGTGAAGTGTAAGGCTTTCCAAAGCTGCCGAACATGTTTCTTTCTCTATTTCAATGGTATTCTGACTTGTATAACACACATATACCACTCTAGAGTCCTTTAAGTAAAGAATATAGGATTCATACAGTGTTTCATGTGATCTTAACTCAATTTAGGATTTCCCATATCTTAGCTACCTTTTTTATACTAACAACTGACTTGGAGAATCTCTTTCAGCTGTTCTAAACGAGTTATCATCTGTTTACAGTCATTTTCTCTGAATTATCCATGTTTTCATGTAGTTTCCTATATTCTGCCTTCTGGTCCAAGTATAAGCTTTGCCCACTTTATCAAACAACTTCCTACACACTGGTATGAACTGAGGCAGCTTGGGAACATTGTCTCTCAACTGTGTTATAGAGTGTAGTTCAACATTTCAGTGAAGTGTAAGGCTTTCCAAAGCTGCCGAACGTGTTCCTTTCTCTATTTCAGTGGTATTCTGACTTGTATAACACACATTTACCACTCTAGAGTCCTTTAGGGAAAGAATATAGGATTCGTACAGTGTTTCATGTGATCTTAACTCGAATTAAGGATTTCCCTTATCTTAGCTACCTTTTCTACACTAAGAACTGACTTGGAGAATCTCTTTCAGCTGTTCTAAACGAGTTCTCATCTGTTTACAGTCATTTTCTCTGAATTATCCATGTTTTCATGTAGTTTCCTATATTCTGCCTTCTGGTCCAAGTATAAGCTTTGCCCACTTTATCAAACAACTTCGTACAGACTGTTATCAACTGAGGCAGCTTTGGAACATTGTCTCGCAACTGCGTTATAGAGTGTAGTACTACATTTCAGTGAAGTGTAAGGCTTTCCAAAGCTGCCGAACATGTTTCTTTCTCTATTTCACTGGTATTCTGACTTGTATAACACACATTTACCACTCTAGAGTCCTTTAGGGAAAGAATATAGGATTCATACAGTGTTTCATGTGATCTTAACTCGAATTAAGGATTTCCCTTATCTTAGCTACCTTTTCTACACTAAGAACTGACTTGGAGAATCTCTTTCAGCTGTTCTAAACGAGTTCTCATCTGTTTACAGTCATTTTCTCTGAATTATCCATGTTTTCATGTAGTTTCCTATATTCTGCCTTCTGGTCCAAGTATAAGCTTTGCCCACTTTAACAAACAACTTCCTACACACTGTTATGAACTGAGGCAGCTTGGGAACATTGTCTCTCAACTGTGTTATAGAGTGTAGTACTACATTTCAGTGAAGTGTAAGGCTTTCCAAAGCTGCCGAACGTGTTTCTTTCTCTATTTCAATGGTATTCTGACTTGTATAACACACATATACCACTCTAGAGTCAATTAAGTAAAGAATATAGGATTCATACAGTGTTTCATGTCATATTAACTCAAATTAAGGATTTCCCTTATCTTAGCTACCTTTTCTACACTAAGAACTGACTTGGAGAATCTCTTTCAGCTGTTCTAAACGAGTTCTCATCTGTTTACAGTCATTTTCTCTGAATTATCCATGTTTTCATGTAGTTTCCTATATTCTGCCTTCTGGTCCAAGTATAAGCTTTGCCCACTTTATCAAACAACTTCCTACACACTGTTACGAACTGAGGCAGCTTGGGAACATTGTCTCTCAACTGTGTTATAGAGTGTAGTACTACATTTCAGTGAAGTGTAAGGCTTTCCAAAGCTGCCGAACGTGTTTCTTTCTCTATTTCAATGGTATTCTGACTTGTATAACACACATATACCACTCTACAGTCCTTTAAGTAAAGAATATAGGATTCATACAGTGTTTCTGTGATCTTAACTCGAATTAAGGATTTCCGTTATCTTAGCTACCTTTTCTACACTAAGAACTGACTTGGAGAATCTCTTTCAGCTGTTCTAAACGAGTTCGCATCTGTTTACAGTCATTTTCTCTGAATTATCCATGTTTTCATGTAGTTTCCTATATTCTGCCTTCTGGTCCAAGTATAAGCTTTGCCCACTTTATCAAACAACTTCCTACACACTGGTATGAACTGAGGCAGCTTGGGAACATTGTCTCTCAACTGTGTTATAGAGTGTAGTTCAACATTTCAGTGAAGTGTAAGGCTTTCCAAAGCTGCCGAACGTGTTGCTTTCTCTATTTCAGTGGTATTCTGACTTGTATAACACACATTTACCACTCTAGAGACCTTTAGGGAAAGAATATAGGATTCATACAGTGTTTCATGTGATCTTAACTCGAATTAAGGATTTCCCTTATCTTAGCTACATTTTGTACACTAAGAACTGACTTGGAGAATCTCTTTCAGCTGTTCTAAACGAGTTCTCATCTGTTTACAGTCATTTTCTCTGAATTATCCATGTTTTCATGTAGTTTCCTATATTCTGCCTTCTGGTCCAAGTATAAGCTTTGCCCACTTTATCAAACAACTTCGTACACACTGTTATGAACTGAGGCAGCTTGGGAACATTGTCTCTCAACTGTGTTATAGAGTGTAGTACTAAATTTCAGTGAAGTGTAAGGCTTTCCAAAGCTGCCGAACGTGTATCTTTCTCTATTTCACTGGTATTCTGACTTGTATAACACACATTTACCACTCTAGAGTCCTTTAGGGAAAGAATATAGGATTCATACAGTGTTTCATGTGATCTTAACTCGAATTAAGGATTTCCCTTATATTAGCTACCTTTTCTACACTAAGAACTGACTTGGAGAATCTCTTTCAGCTGTTCTAAACGAGTTCTCATCTGTTTACAGTCATTTTCTCTGAATTATCCATGTTTTCATGTAGTTTCCTATATTCTGCCTTCTGGTCCAAGTATAAGCTTTGCCCACTTTATCAAACAACTTCCTACACACTTTTATGAACTGAGGCAGCTTGGGAACATTGTCTCTCAACTGTGTTATAGAGTGTAGTACTACATTTCAGTGAAGTGTAAGGCTTTCCAAAGCTGCCGAACGTGTTTCTTTCTCTATTTCACTGGTATTCTGACTTGTATAACACACATTTACCACTCTAGAGTCCTTTAGGGAAAGAATATAGGATTCATACAGTGTTTCATGTGATCTTAACTCGAATTAAGGATTTCCCTTATCTTAGCTACCTTTTCTACACTAAGAACTTACTTGGAGAATCTCTTTCAGCTGTTCTAAACGAGTTCTCATCTGTTTACAGTCATTTTCTCTGTATTATCCATGTTTTCATGTAGTTTCCTATATTCTGCCTTCTGGTCCAAGTATAAGCTTTGCCCACTTTATCAAACAACTTCGTACAGACTGTTATGAACTGAGGCAGCTTTGGAACATTGTCTCGCAACTGTGTTATAGAGTGTAGTACTACATTTCAGTGAAGTGTAAGGCTTTCCAAAGCTGCCGAACATGTTTCTTTCTCTATTTCACTGGTATTCTGACTTGTATAACACACATATACCACTCTAGAGTCAATTAAGTAAAGAATATAGGATTCATACAGTGTTTCATGTCATATTAACTCAAATTAAGGATTTCCGTTATCTTAGCTACCTTTTCTACACTAAGAACTGACTTGGAGAATCTCTTTCAGCTGTTCTAAACGAGTTCTCATCTGTTTACAGTCATTTTCTCTGAATTATCCATGTTTTCATGTAGTTTCCTATATTCTGCCTTCTGGTCCAAGTATAAGCTTTGCCCACTTTAACAAACAACTTCCTACACACTGTTATGAACTGAGGCAGCTTGGGAATATTGTCTCTCAACTGTGTTATAGAGTGTAGTACTACATTTCATTGAAGTGTAAGGCTTTCCAAAGCTGCCGAACATGTTTCTTTCTCTATTTCAATGGTATTCTGACTTGTATAACACACATATACCACTCTAGAGTCCTTTAAGTAAAGAATATAGGATTCATACAGTGTTTCATGTGATCTTAACTCAATTTAGGATTTCCCATATCTTAGCTACCTTTTTTATACTAACAACTGACTTGGAGAATCTCTTTCAGCTGTCCTAAACGAGTTCGCATCTGTTTACAGTCATTTTCTCTGAATTATCCATGTTTTCATGTAGTTTCCTATATTCTGCCTTCTGGTCCAAGTATAAGCTTTGCCCACTTTATCAAACAACTTCCTACACACTGGTATGAACTGAGGCAGCTTGGGAACATTGTCTCTCAACTGTGTTATAGAGTGTAGTTCAACATTTCAGTGAAGTGTAAGGCTTTCCAAAGCTGCCGAACGTGTTCCTTTCTCTATTTCAGTGGTATTCTGACTTGTATAACACACATTTACCACTCTAGAGTCCTTTAGGGAAAGAATATAGGATTCATACAGTGTTTCATGTGATCTTAACTCGAATTAAGGATTTCCCTTATCTTAGCTACCTTTTCTACACTAAGAACTGACTTGGAGAATCTCTTTCAGCTGTTCTAAACGAGTTCTCATCTGTTTACAGTCATTTTCTCTGAATTATCCATGTTTTCATGCAGTTTCCTATATTCTGCCTTCTGGTCCAAGTATAAGCTTTGCCCACTTTATCAAACAACTTCCTACACACTGTTATGAACTGAGGCAGCTTGGGAACATTGTCTCTCAACTGTGTTATAGAGTGTAGTACTACATTTCAGTGAAGTGTAAGGCTTTACAAAGCTGCCGAACGTGTTTCTTTCTCTATTTCACTGGTATTCTGACTTGTATAACACACATATACCACTCTAGAGTCCTTTAAGTAAAGAATACAGGATTCATACAGTGTTTCATGTGATCTTAACTCGAATTAAGGATTTCCCTTATCTTAGCTACTTTTTCTACACTAAGAACTGACTTGGAGAATCTCTTTCAGCTGTTCTAAACGAGTTCTCATCTGTTTACAGTCATTTTCTCTGAATTATCCATGTTTTCATGTAGTTTCCTATATTCTGCCTTCTGGTCCAAGTATAAGCTTTGCCCACTTTATCAAACAACTTCCTACACACTTTTATGAACTGAGGCAGCTTGGGAACATTGTCTCTCAACTGTGTTATAGAGTGTAGTACTACATTTCAGTGAAGTGTAAGGCTTTCCAAAGCTGCCGAACGTGTTTCTTTCTCTATTTCACTGGTATTCTGACTTGTATAACACACATTTACCACTCTAGAGTCCTTTAGGGAAAGAATATAGGATTCATACAGTGTTTCATGTGATCTTAACTCGAATTAAGGATTTCCCTTATCTTAGCTACCTTTTCTACACTAAGAACTTACTTGGAGAATCTCTTTCAGCTGTTCTAAACGAGTTCGCATCTGTTTACAGTCATTTTCTCTGAATTATCCATGTTTTCATGTAGTTTCCCATATTCTGCCTTCTGGTCCAAGTATAAGCTTTGCCCACTTTATCAAACAACTTCCTACACACTGGTATGAACTGAGGCAGCTTGGGAACATTGTCTCTCAACTGTGTTATAGAGTGTAGTTCAACATTTCAGTGAAGTGTAAGGCTTTCCAAAGCTGCCGAACGTGTTCCTTTCTCTATTTCAGTGGTATTCTGACTTGTATAACACACATTTACCACTCTAGAGTCCTTTAGGGAAAGAATATAGGATTCATACAGTGTTTCATGTGATCTTAACTCGAATTAAGGATTTCCCTTATCTTAGCTACCTTTTCTACACTAAGAACTGACTTGGAGAATCTCTTTCAGCTGTTCTAAACGAGTTCTCATCTGTTTACAGTCATTTTCTCTGAATTATCCATGTTTTCATGTAGTTTCCTATATTCTGCCTTCTGGTCCAAGTATAAGCTTTGCCCACTTTATCAAACAACTTCGTACACACTGTTATGAACTGAGGCAGCTTGGGAACATTGTCTCGCAACTGTGTTATAGAGTGTAGTACTACATTTGAGTGAAGTGTAAGGCTTTCCAAAGCTGCCGAACGTGTTTCTTTCTCTATTTCAATGGTATTCTGACTTGTATAACACACATATACCACTCTAGAGTCAATTAAGTAAAGAATATAGGATTCATACAGTGTTTCATGTCATATTAACTCAAATTAAGGATTTCCGTTATCTTAGCTACCTTTTCTACACTAAGAACTGACTTGGAGAATCTCTTTCAGCTGTTCTAAACGAGTTCTCATCTGTTTACAGTCATTTTCTCTGAATTATCCATGTTTTCATGTAGTTTCCTATATTCTGCCTTCTGGTCCAAGTATAAGCTTTGCCCACTTTATCAAACAACTTCCTACACACTGTTACGAACTGAGGCAGCTTGGGAACATTGTCTCTCAACTGTGTTATAGAGTGTAGTACTACATTTCAGTGAAGTGTAAGGCTTTCCAAAGCTGCCGAACGTGTTTCTTTCTCTATTTCAATGGTATTCTGACTTGTATAACACACATATACCACTCTACAGTCCTTTAAGTAAAGAATATAGGATTCATACAGTGTTTCTGTGATCTTAACTCGAATTAAGGATTTCCGTTATCTTAGCTACCTTTTCTACACTAAGAACTGACTTGGAGAATCTCTTTCAGCTGTTCTAAACGAGTTCTCATCTGTTTACAGTCATTTACTCTGAATTATCCATGTTTTCATGTAGTTTCCTATATTCTGCCTTCTGGTCCCAGTATAAGCTTTGCCCACTTTATCAAACAACTTCCTACACACTGTTATGAACTGAGGCAGCTTGGGAACATTGTCTCTCAAATGTGTTATAGAGTGTAGTACTACATTTCAGTGAAGTGTAAGGCTTTCCAAAGCTGCCGAACGTGCTTCTTTCTCTATTTCACTGGTATTCTGACTTGTATAACACACATTTACCACTCTAGAGTCCTTTAGGGAAAGAATATAGGATTCATACAGTGTTTCATGTGATCTTAACTCGAATTAAGGATTTCCCTTATCTTAGCTACCTTTTCTACACTAAGAACTGACTTGGAGAATCTCTTTCAGCTGTTCTAAACGAGTACTCATCTGTTTACAGTCATTTTCTCTGAATTATCCATGTTTTCATGTAGTTTTCTATATTCTGCCTTCTGGTCCAAGTATAAGCTTTGCCCACTTTAACAAACAACTTCCTACACACTGGTATGAACTGAGGCAGCTTGGGAACATTGTCTCTCAACTGTGTTATAGAGTGTAGTTCAACATTTCAGTGAAGTGTAAGGCTTTCCAAAGCTGCCGAACGTGTTGCTTTCTCTATTTCAGTGGTATTCTGACTTGTATAACACACATTTACCACTCTAGAGACCTTTAGGGAAAGAATATAGGATTCATACAGTGTTTCATGTGATCTTAACTCGAATTAAGGATTTCCCTTATCTTAGCTACATTTTGTACACTAAGAACTGACTTGGAGAATCTCTTTCAGCTGTTCTAAACGAGTTCTCATCTGTTTACAGTCATTTTCTCTGAATTATCCATGTTTTCATGCAGTTTCCTATATTCTGCCTTCTGGTCCAAGTATAAGCTTTGCCCACTTTATCAAACAACTTCCTACACACTGTTATGAACTGAGGCAGCTTGGGAACATTGTCTCTCAACTGTGTTATAGAGTGTAGTACTACATTTCAGTGAAGTGTAAGGCTTTCCAAAGCTGCCGAACGTGTTTCTTTGTCTATTTCACTGGTATTCTGACTTGTATAACACACATATACCACTCTATAGTCCTTTAGGGAAAGAATATAGGATTCATACAGTGTTTCATGTGATCTTAACTCGAATTAAGGATTTCCCTTATCTTAGCTACCTTTTCTACACTAAGAACTGACTTGGAGAATCTCTTTCAGCTGTTCTAAACGAGTTCTCATCTGTTTACAGTCATTTTCTCTGAATTATCCATGTTTTCATGCAGTTTCCTATATTCTGCCTTCTGGTCCAAGTATAAGCTTTGCCCACTTTATCAAACAACTTCCTACACACTGTTATGAACTGAGGCAGCTTGGGAACATTGTCTCTCAACTGTGTTATAGAGTGTAGTACTACATTTCAGTGAAGTGTAAGGCTTTACAAAGCTGCCGAACGTGTTTCTTTCTCTATTTCACTGGTATTCTGACTTGTATAACACACATATACCACTCTAGAGTCCTTTAAGTAAAGAATACAGGATTCATACAGTGTTTCTGTGATCTTAACTCGAATTAAGGATTTCCGTTATCTTAGCTACCTTTTCTACACTAAGAACTGACTTGGAGAATCTCTTTCAGCTGTTCTAAACGAGTTCTCATCTGTTTACAGTCATTTACTCTGAATTATCCATGTTTTCATGTAGTTTCCTATATTCTGCCTTCTGGTCCCAGTATAAGCTTTGCCCACTTTATCAAACAACTTCCTACACACTGTTATGAACTGAGGCAGCTTGGGAACATTGTCTCTCAACTGTGTTATAGAGTGTAGTACTACATTTCAGTGAAGTGTAAGGCTTTACAAAGCTGCCGAACGTGTTTCTTTCTCTATTTCACTGGTATTCTGACTTGTATAACACACATATACCACTCTAGAGTCCTTTAAGTAAAGAATACAGGATTCATACAGTGTTTCATGTGATCTTAACTCGAATTAAGGATTTCCCTTATCTTAGCTACTTTTTCTACACTAAGAACTGACTTGGAGAATCTCTTTCAGCTGTTCTAAACGAGTTCTCATCTGTTTACAGTCATTTTCTCTGAATTATCCATGTTTTCATGTAGTTTCCTATATTCTGCCTTCTGGTCCAAGTATAAGCTTTGCCCACTTTATCAAACAACTTCCTACACACTTTTATGAACTGAGGCAGCTTGGGAACATTGTCTCTCAACTGTGTTATAGAGTGTAGTACTACATTTCAGTGAAGTGTAAGGCTTTCCAAAGCTGCCGAACGTGTTTCTTTCTCTATTTCACTGGTATTCTGACTTGTATAACACACATTTACCACTCTAGAGTCCTTTAGGGAAAGAATATAGGATTCATACAGTGTTTCATGTGATCTTAACTCGAATTAAGGATTTCCCTTATCTTAGCTACCTTTTCTACACTAAGAACTTACTTGGAGAATCTCTTTCAGCTGTTCTAAACGAGTTCTCATCTGTTTACAGTCATTTTCTCTGTATTATCCATGTTTTCATGTAGTTTTCTATATTCTGCCTTCTGGTCCAAGTATAAGCTTTGCCCACTTTAACAAACAACTTCCTACACACTGTTATGAACTGAGGCAGCTTGGGAATATTGTCTCTCAACTGTGTTATAGAGTGTAGTACTACATTTCAGTGAAGTGTAAGGCTTTCCAAAGCTGCCGAACATGTTTCTTTCTCTATTTCAATGGTATTCTGACCTGTATAACACACATATACCACTCTAGAGTCCTTTAAGTAAAGAATATAGGATTCATACAGTGTTTCATGTGATCTTAACTCAATTTAGGATTTCCCATATCTTAGCTACCTTTTTTATACTAACAACTGACTTGGAGAATCTCTTTCAGCTGTTCTAAACGAGTTCGCATCTGTTTACAGTCATTTTCTCTGAATTATCCATGTTTTCATGTAGTTTCCCATATTCTGCCTTCTCGTCCAAGTATAAGCTTTGCCCACTTTATCAAACAACTTCCTACACACTGGTATGAACTGAGGCAGCTTGGGAACATTGTCTCTCAACTGTGTTATAGAGTGTAGTTCAACATTTCAGTGAAGTGTAAGGCTTTCCAAAGCTGCCGAACGTGTTCCTTTCTCTATTTCAGTGGTATTCTGACTTGTATAACACACATTTACCACTCTAGAGTCCTTTAGGGAAAGAATATAGGATTCATACAGTGTTTCATGTGATCTTAACTCGAATTAAGGATTTCCCTTATCTTAGCTACCTTTTCTACACTAAGAACTGACTTGGAGAATCTCTTTCAGCTGTTCTAAACGAGTTCTCATCTGTTTACAGTCATTTTCTCTGAATTATCCATGTTTTCATGTAGTTTCCTATATTCTGCCTTCTGGTCCAAGTATAAGCTTTGCCCACTTTATCAAACAACTTCGTACACACTGTTATGAACTGAGGCAGCTTGGGAACATTGTCTCGCAACTGTGTTATAGAGTGTAGTACTACATTTCAGTGAAGTGTAAGGCTTTCCAAAGCTGCCGAACATGTTTCTTTCTCTATTTCACTGGTATTCTGACTTGTATTACACACATTTACCACTCTAGAGTCCTTTAGGGAAAGAATATAGGATTCATACAGTGTTTCATGTGATCTTAACTCGAATTAAGGATTTCCCTTATCTTAGCTACCTTTTCTACACTAAGAACTGACTTGGAGAATCTCTTTCAGCTGTTCTAAATGAGTTCTCATCTGTTTACAGTCATTTTCTCTGAATTATCCATGTTTTCATGTAGTTTCCTATATTCTGCCTTCTGGTCCAAGTATAAGCTTTGCCCACTTTAACAAACAACTTCCTACACACTGTTATGAACTGAGGCAGCTTGGGAACATTGTCTCTCAACTGTGTTATAGAGTGTAGTACTACATTTGAGTGAAGTGTAAGGCTTTCCAAAGCTGCCGAACGTGTTTCTTTCTCTATTTCAATGGTATTCTGACTTGTATAACACACATATACCACTCTAGAGTCAATTAAGTAAAGAATATAGGATTCATACAGTGTTTCATGTCATATTAACTCAAATTAAGGATTTCCGTTATCTTAGCTACCTTTTCTACACTAAGAACTGACTTGGAGAATCTCTTTCAGCTGTTCTAAACGAGTTCTCATCTGTTTACAGTCATTTTCTCTGAATTATCCATGTTTTCATGTAGTTTCCTATATTCTGCCTTCTGGTCCAAGTATAAGCTTTGCCCACTTTATCAAACAACTTCCTACACACTGTTACGAACTGAGGCAGCTTGGGAACATTGTCTCTCAACTGTGTTATAGAGTGTAGTACTACATTTCAGTGAAGTGTAAGGCTTTCCAAAGCTGCCGAACGTGTTTCTTTCTCTATTTCAATGGTATTCTGACTTGTATAACACACATATACCACTCTACAGTCCTTTAAGTAAAGAATATAGGATTCATACAGTGTTTCTGTGATCTTAACTCGAATTAAGGATTTCCGTTATCTTAGCTACCTTTTCTACACTAAGAACTGACTTGGAGAATCTCTTTCAGCTGTTCTAAACGAGTTCTCATCTGTTTACAGTCATTTACTCTGAATTATCCATGTTTTCATGTAGTTTCCTATATTCTGCCTTCTGGTCCCAGTATAAGCTTTGCCCACTTTATCAAACAACTTCCTACACACTGTTATGAACTGAGGCAGCTTGGGAACATTGTCTCTCAACTGTGTTATAGAGTGTAGTACTACATTTCAGTGAAGTGTAAGGCTTTCCAAAGCTGCCGAACGTGCTTCTTTCTCTATTTCACTGGTATTCTGACTTGTATAACACACATTTACCACTCTAGAGTCCTTTAGGGAAAGAATATAGGATTCATACAGTGTTTCATGTGATCTTAACTCGAATTAAGGATTTCCCTTATCTTAGCTACCTTTTCTACACTAAGAACTGACTTGGAGAATCTCTTTCAGCTGTTCTAAACGAGTTCTCATCTGTTTACAGTCATTTTCTCTGAATTATCCATGTTTTCATGTAGTTTTCTATATTCTGCCTTCTGGTCCAAGTATAAGCTTTGCCCACTTTAACAAACAACTTCCTACACACTGGTATGAACTGAGGCAGCTTGGGAACATTGTCTCTCAACTGTGTTATAGAGTGTAGTTCAACATTTCAGTGAAGTGTAAGGCTTTCCAAAGCTGCCGAACGTGTTGCTTTCTCTATTTCAGTGGTATTCTGACTTGTATAACACACATTTACCACTCTAGAGACCTTTAGGGAAAGAATATAGGATTCATACAGTGTTTCATGTGATCTTAACTCGAATTAAGGATTTCCCTTATCTTAGCTACATTTTGTACACTAAGAACTGACTTGGAGAATCTCTTTCAGCTGTTCTAAACGAGTTCTCATCTGTTTACAGTCATTTTCTCTGAATTATCCATGTTTTCATGCAGTTTCCTATATTCTGCCTTCTGGTCCAAGTATAAGCTTTGCCCACTTTATCAAACAACTTCCTACACACTGTTATGAACTGAGGCAGCTTGGGAACATTGTCTCTCAACTGTGTTATAGAGTGTAGTACTACATTTCAGTGAAGTGTAAGGCTTTCCAAAGCTGCCGAACGTGTTTCTTTGTCTATTTCACTGGTATTCTGACTTGTATAACACACATATACCACTCTAGAGTCCTTTAAGTAAAGAATACAGGATTCATACAGTGTTTCTGTGATCTTAACTCGAATTAAGGATTTCCGTTATCTTAGCTACCTTTTCTACACTAAGAACTGACTTGGAGAATCTCTTTCAGCTGTTCTAAACGAGTTCTCATCTGTTTACAGTCATTTACTCTGAATTATCCATGTTTTCATGTAGTTTCCTATATTCTGCCTTCTGGTCCCAGTATAAGCTTTGCCCACTTTATCAAACAACTTCCTACACACTGTTATGAACTGAGGCAGCTTGGGAACATTGTCTCTCAACTGTGTTATAGAGTGTAGTACTACATTTCAGTGAAGTGTAAGGCTTTACAAAGCTGCCGAACGTGTTTCTTTCTCTATTTCACTGGTATTCTGACTTGTATAACACACATATACCACTCTAGAGTCCTTTAAGTAAAGAATACAGGATTCATACAGTGTTTCATGTGATCTTAACTCGAATTAAGGATTTCCCTTATCTTAGCTACTTTTTCTACACTAAGAACTGACTTGGAGAATCTCTTTCAGCTGTTCTAAACGAGTTCTCATCTGTTTACAGTCATTTTCTCTGAATTATCCATGTTTTCATGTAGTTTCCTATATTCTGCCTTCTGGTCCAAGTATAAGCTTTGCCCACTTTATCAAACAACTTCCTACACACTTTTATGAACTGAGGCAGCTTGGGAACATTGTCTCTCAACTGTGTTATAGAGTGTAGTACTACATTTCAGTGAAGTGTAAGGCTTTCCAAAGCTGCCGAACGTGTTTCTTTCTCTATTTCACTGGTATTCTGACTTGTATAACACACATTTACCACTCTAGAGTCCTTTAGGGAAAGAATATAGGATTCATACAGTGTTTCATGTGATCTTAACTCGAATTAAGGATTTCCCTTATCTTAGCTACCTTTTCTACACTAAGAACTTACTTGGAGAATCTCTTTCAGCTGTTCTAAACGAGTTCTCATCTGTTTACAGTCATTTTCTCTGTATTATCCATGTTTTCATGTAGTTTTCTATATTCTGCCTTCTGGTCCAAGTATAAGCTTTGCCCACTTTAACAAACAACTTCCTACACACTGTTATGAACTGAGGCAGCTTGGGAATATTGTCTCTCAACTGTGTTATAGAGTGTAGTACTACATTTCAGTGAAGTGTAAGGCTTTCCAAAGCTGCCGAACATGTTTCTTTCTCTATTTCAATGGTATTCTGACCTGTATAACACACATATACCACTCTAGAGTCCTTTAAGTAAAGAATATAGGATTCATACAGTGTTTCATGTGATCTTAACTCAATTTAGGATTTCCCATATCTTAGCTACCTTTTTTATACTAACAACTGACTTGGAGAATCTCTTTCAGCTGTTCTAAACGAGTTCGCATCTGTTTACAGTCATTTTCTCTGAATTATCCATGTTTTCATGTAGTTTCCCATATTCTGCCTTCTCGTCCAAGTATAAGCTTTGCCCACTTTATCAAACAACTTCCTACACACTGGTATGAACTGAGGCAGCTTGGGAACATTGTCTCTCAACTGTGTTATAGAGTGTAGTTCAACATTTCAGTGAAGTGTAAGGCTTTCCAAAGCTGCCGAACGTGTTCCTTTCTCTATTTCAGTGGTATTCTGACTTGTATAACACACATTTACCACTCTAGAGTCCTTTAGGGAAAGAATATAGGATTCATACAGTGTTTCATGTGATCTTAACTCGAATTAAGGATTTCCCTTATCTTAGCTACCTTTTCTACACTAAGAACTGACTTGGAGAATCTCTTTCAGCTGTTCTAAACGAGTTCTCATCTGTTTACAGTCATTTTCTCTGAATTATCCATGTTTTCATGTAGTTTCCTATATTCTGCCTTCTGGTCCAAGTATAAGCTTTGCCCACTTTATCAAACAACTTCGTACACACTGTTATGAACTGAGGCAGCTTGGGAACATTGTCTCGCAACTGTGTTATAGAGTGTAGTACTACATTTCAGTGAAGTGTAAGGCTTTCCAAAGCTGCCGAACATGTTTCTTTCTCTATTTCACTGGTATTCTGACTTGTATTACACACATTTACCACTCTAGAGTCCTTTAGGGAAAGAATATAGGATTCATACAGTGTTTCATGTGATCTTAACTCGAATTAAGGATTTCCCTTATCTTAGCTACCTTTTCTACACTAAGAACTGACTTGGAGAATCTCTTTCAGCTGTTCTAAATGAGTTCTCATCTGTTTACAGTCATTTTCTCTGAATTATCCATGTTTTCATGTAGTTTCCTATATTCTGCCTTCTGGTCCAAGTATAAGCTTTGCCCACTTTAACAAACAACTTCCTACACACTGTTATGAACTGAGGCAGCTTGGGAACATTGTCTCTCAACTGTGTTATAGAGTGTAGTACTACATTTGAGTGAAGTGTAAGGCTTTCCAAAGCTGCCGAACGTGTTTCTTTCTCTATTTCAATGGTATTCTGACTTGTATAACACACATATACCACTCTAGAGTCAATTAAGTAAAGAATATAGGATTCATACAGTGTTTCATGTCATATTAACTCAAATTAAGGATTTCCGTTATCTTAGCTACCTTTTCTACACTAAGAACTGACTTGGAGAATCTCTTTCAGCTGTTCTAAACGAGTTCTCATCTGTTTACAGTCATTTTCTCTGAATTATCCATGTTTTCATGTAGTTTCCTATATTCTGCCTTCTGGTCCAAGTATAAGCTTTGCCCACTTTATCAAACAACTTCCTACACACTGTTACGAACTGAGGCAGCTTGGGAACATTGTCTCTCAACTGTGTTATAGAGTGTAGTACTACATTTCAGTGAAGTGTAAGGCTTTCCAAAGCTGCCGAACGTGTTTCTTTCTCTATTTCAATGGTATTCTGACTTGTATAACACACATATACCACTCTACAGTCCTTTAAGTAAAGAATATAGGATTCATACAGTGTTTCTGTGATCTTAACTCGAATTAAGGATTTCCGTTATCTTAGCTACCTTTTCTACACTAAGAACTGACTTGGAGAATCTCTTTCAGCTGTTCTAAACGAGTTCTCATCTGTTTACAGTCATTTACTCTGAATTATCCATGTTTTCATGTAGTTTCCTATATTCTGCCTTCTGGTCCCAGTATAAGCTTTGCCCACTTTATCAAACAACTTCCTACACACTGTTATGAACTGAGGCAGCTTGGGAACATTGTCTCTCAACTGTGTTATAGAGTGTAGTACTACATTTCAGTGAAGTGTAAGGCTTTCCAAAGCTGCCGAACGTGTTTCTTTCTCTATTTCACTGGTATTCTGACTTGTATAACACACATATACCACTCTAGAGTCCTTTAGTGAAAGAATATAGGATTCATACAGTGTTTCATGTGATCTTAACTCGAATTAAGGATTTCCCTTATCTTAGCTACTTTTTCTACACTAAGAACTGACTTGGAGAATCTCTTTCAGCTGTTCTAAACGAGTTCTCATCTGTTTACAGTCATTTTCTCTTAATTATCCATGTTTTCATGTAGTTTCCTATATTCTGCCTTCTGGTCCAAGTATAAGCTTTGCCCACTTTATCAAACAACTTCCTACACACTGTTATGAACTGAGGCAGCTTGGGAACATTGTCTCTCAACTGTGTTATAGAGTGTAGTACTACATTTCAGTGAAGTGTAAGGCTTTCCAAAGCTGCCGAACGTGTTTCTTTCTCTATTTCACTGGTATTCTGACTTGTATAACACACATTTACCACTCTAGAGTCCTTTAGGGAAAGAATATAGGATTCATACAGTGTTTCATGTGATCTTAACTCGAATTAAGGATTTCCCTTATCTTAGCTACCTTTTCTACACTAAGAACTTACTTGGAGAATCTCTTTCAGCTGTTCTAAACGAGTTCTCATCTGTTTACAGTCATTTTCTCTGTATTATCCATGTTTTCATGTAGTTTTCTATATTCTGCCTTCTGGTCCAAGTATAAGCTTTGCCCACTTTAACAAACAACTTCCTACACACTGTTATGAACTGAGGCAGCTTGGGAATATTGTCTCTCAACTGTGTTATAGAGTGTAGTACTACATTTCAGTGAAGTGTAAGGCTTTCCAAAGCTGCCGAACGTGTTTCTTTCTCTATTTCACTGGTATTCTGACTTGTATAACACACATATACCACTCTATAGTCCTTTAGGGAAAGAATATAGGATTCATACAGTGTTTCATGTGATCTTAACTCGAATTAAGGATTTCCCTTATCTTAGCTACCTTTTCTACACTAAGAACTGACTTGGAGAATCTCTTTCAGCTGTTCTAAACGAGTTCTCATCTGTTTACAGTCATTTTCTCTGAATTATCCATGTTTTCATGCAGTTTCCTATATTCTGCCTTCTGGTCCAAGTATAAGCTTTGCCCACTTTATCAAACAACTTCCTACACACTGTTATGAACTGAGGCAGCTTGGGAACATTGTCTCTCAACTGTGTTATAGAGTGTAGTACTACATTTCAGTGAAGTGTAAGGCTTTACAAAGCTGCCGAACGTGTTTCTTTCTCTATTTCACTGGTATTCTGACTTGTATAACACACATATACCACTCTAGAGTCCTTTAAGTAAAGAATACAGGATTCATACAGTGTTTCTGTGATCTTAACTCGAATTAAGGATTTCCGTTATCTTAGCTACCTTTTCTACACTAAGAACTGACTTGGAGAATCTCTTTCAGCTGTTCTAAACGAGTTCTCATCTGTTTACAGTCATTTACTCTGAATTATCCATGTTTTCATGTAGTTTCCTATATTCTGCCTTCTGGTCCCAGTATAAGCTTTGCCCACTTTATCAAACAACTTCCTACACACTGTTATGAACTGAGGCAGCTTGGGAACATTGTCTCTCAACTGTGTTATAGAGTGTAGTACTACATTTCAGTGAAGTGTAAGGCTTTCCAAAGCTGCCGAACGTGTTTCTTTCTCTATTTCACTGGTATTCTGACTTGTATAACACACATATACCACTCTAGAGTCCTTTAGTGAAAGAATATAGGATTCATACAGTGTTTCATGTGATCTTAACTCGAATTAAGGATTTCCCTTATCTTAGCTACTTTTTCTACACTAAGAACTGACTTGGAGAATCTCTTTCAGCTGTTCTAAACGAGTTCTCATCTGTTTACAGTCATTTTCTCTGAATTATCCATGTTTTCATGTAGTTTCCTATATTCTGCCTTCTGGTCCAAGTATAAGCTTTGCCCACTTTATCAAACAACTTCGTACACACTGTTATGAACTGAGGCAGCTTGGGAACATTGTCTCGCAACTGTGTTATAGAGTGTAGTACTACATTTCAGTGAAGTGTAAGGCTTTCCAAAGCTGCCGAACATGTTTCTTTCTCTATTTCACTGGTATTCTGACTTGTATTACACACATTTACCACTCTAGAGTCCTTTAGGGAAAGAATATAGGATTCATACAGTGTTTCATGTGATCTTAACTCGAATTAAGGATTTCCCTTATCTTAGCTACCTTTTCTACACTAAGAACTGACTTGGAGAATCTCTTTCAGCTGTTCTAAATGAGTTCTCATCTGTTTACAGTCATTTTCTCTGAATTATCCATGTTTTCATGTAGTTTCCTATATTCTGCCTTCTGGTCCAAGTATAAGCTTTGCCCACTTTAACAAACAACTTCCTACACACTGTTATGAACTGAGGCAGCTTGGGAACATTGTCTCTCAACTGTGTTATAGAGTGTAGTACTACATTTGAGTGAAGTGTAAGGCTTTCCAAAGCTGCCGAACGTGTTTCTTTCTCTATTTCAATGGTATTCTGACTTGTATAACACACATATACCACTCTAGAGTCAATTAAGTAAAGAATATAGGATTCATACAGTGTTTCATGTCATATTAACTCAAATTAAGGATTTCCGTTATCTTAGCTACCTTTTCTACACTAAGAACTGACTTGGAGAATCTCTTTCAGCTGTTCTAAACGAGT